>NC_043708.1:65292571-65448854 GCF_006229205.1 Suricata suricatta | reverse complement strand
ATGGACCTTGAGGGTGTCATGCTGAGCGAAGTAAGCCAGGCAGAGAAGGACAGAAACCATATGTTTGCACTCATGGGTCTAGCAGGAAAACAGGAGAGACCTAATGGAGAACCAGGGGGAGCGGAGGAGGGAGAGAGAGTTGGGGAGAGAGAGGGATGCAAAACTTGAGAGACTATTGAATGCTGAAAATGAGAGTTGAAGGGGAAGGGGAGGGGGAAAAGAGGTGGTGGTGATGGTGGAGGACACTTACGGGGAAGAGCACTGGGTGTTGTATGGAAAACAATTTGACAATAAAATATTATGGGGAAAAATGCTGAAAGATAAAAAACTAACAACCAAGAATACTCTTCCTGGCAGGTCTATCATTCAGATCTTGAAGAAGAGATGAAGAGTATTCCAGATAAGTAAAAACCAAAGGAGTTCATCAGTACTAAATTAGCCTTACAAGAAATATTAAAATGACTCTAAAACCTAGGAAGGAATGGCACTTACTAATAACAATAAAAAGTTAAGAAACAAAAATATATACAAAAGTTAAATATCCTTGAAAAGTAAATATATAGTCTAGTAACAAAAGGGCAGACGGCATGCAAACCATGGAAACAGTGCTTTGAAGAATACTGGGGGCACAGAGAGGGAAAATTACTCTTCTCACAGCTTGTTTCTGAGGAGCAGCATTCAGAGACCCCTCACCAGAAACAAAGGAGCTGACTGTACCATTTCCCTTCCCTGCCCCTCAACCTAAACACAGAGCTACCTGAGGAAAGCGGCAAAACACTAACACTGGCTGCCCAACTTACTTATACCAAGACCCACCGCCTGCACTCTGGTGGTCCTGAGCTTCTTAATTGAGCTTGCCTCAGTTCCAATGTAGGCCCTCCCCCCAGAAGATTAGCACAACTCCCTGCCCACACCACATCTCCTGGTCAGAGACGTTTGCATGGCTTCTGATCTGGTGGAGGTGCTGTCAAGTCTCATTTCCCAAGGACACCAGAGCACACCTATTTAAAACTCCTGACAATCAGGCCAGGGACAAACACTGCCCAGCAGACAGAGAGAGCCTCAGCAGATGACTGGCTTGAAGGATAGAGGAGCCAAAACACAACAGCAGAGTGCACACGGCACACACCAGAAACATGCTCTGAAGTGCCAGGCCCTGGGTACTATATGACCTCTTCTTTGTAAGACCATCATGTTCAGGACAGGAGACATAATTGTCTTTTCTAAAACACAGAAGACAGGGACTTAGAGATATTTATTCCAAATGAAATAACAAGATAATGCTGAAGACAGATGTAGGTGAAACAGATTTAAGTAACATTCCTGATAGAGAATTTAAACTAGCAATCATAAGGATACTCACTGGGCTTTAGAAAAGAAGACATGAGGGAGACCTTTACCACAGAGATAAAAGCGTTAAAAAAAGAATCTACCAGAGATGAAGAATACAATAAGTGACATTAGAAACAGGCTTGATGCAATGAACAACAGGCTAGAAGAAGCAGAGAAACAAATAGTGACATAAAAGCAAAATAATAGAAAATAATGAAGATGAGCAAAAAAGAGAAAGAAGAATTATGCAACACAATAATAGACTTAGGGAACTCAGTGATTCCACCAAATATAATTACATTTATATTATAGGAGTCCCAAAAGAAGAAGGGAGGGAGAAAAAGGGAAAGGAAATTTATTTTAATAAATAATAGCAGAAAACTTCCCTAACCTGAGGAAGGAACCAGACATAGAGATCCAGGAGATACAGAGAACTCCCATCAAAATCAACAAAAGCAGGCTCACACCAAAGCACATTGTAAATAAATTTGCAAAATATAACAATAAAAAAATCCTAAACGCAGCAAGATAAGAGAAGGCCTTAGCTTACAAGGCAAATCTCATAAGGCTACCTGGAAATTTCTTAACAGAAATTTGGCAAGCCAGAGGGAATAGCATGATATATTCAGTGTGCTGAACGGGGAAAACATCCACTGCCAAGAATATTCTATGCAATGAGACTATTACTTAGACTAGAAGAAGAGATAAAGAGCTCCCCAGGAAAACAAAAACTAAACAAGTTCGTGACTACTGAAACAGCCTTGCAAGAAATATTAACGAGGACTCACTGAGTGCAACGGAGACCAAAAGCGACAAAGACAAGAAAAGATCAGAGAATATATCAGAAACAACAACAAAAGAAGAAATGGCAATAAATACATATCTATCAGTGATTACTTTGAATGTAAATGGGCTAAATGCTCCAATAAAAAGACATTGAGTGTCAAAATACATTAAAAAACAAACAAAAATAAAAAAGCAAGACCCACTTATATGTTGCCTACAAGAGACTCATTATAGATACACAAAGGTTGAAAGTGAAGGAGTGAAGAAACATTTATCATGCAAATAAATGGCAAAAGAAAATGAGAGTAGCAATACTTATATCAGAAAAACTAGACTTTTAAAATAAAGACTGTAAAAAGAGAAAAAATAGGTGTTATATAATCCGAAAGGGGACAATCCAACAAAAAGTTACAGCATTTATGTTTATGTCCCCAGCAGGAAGGCAACCAAATACACAAAACAATAACAAACATAAAGGATCTCGTTAACAATAATACAATAATAGCAGGGAACTTTAGCACGCACTTACATCAATGGACAGATCATCTAAACAGAAAATAAGCAAAGCAATGATGGCTTTGAATGACACACTAGACCAGAGGGAATTAACATATATTGAGAACATTCCATATTAAACATCAGAATATACATTCTTTTCAAGTGCACATGGAACATTCACCAGAAAAAATCACTTATTATATCACAAAACAGGCTTTAATAAATACACAAAGAATGAAATCATACCATGCACCTTTTTGACCACACACTGAGACTCGAAGTCAATAACAAGAAAAATTTTGAAAGACCAAAAATACAATGAAGCTAAACAACATGCTACTAAAAACTGAATGGGTCAACCAGGAAATCAAAGAAGGAAGTAAAAAAAGTATATGGAAACAAATGAAAATGAAAACATAATTGTCCAAAACCTTCGGGATGCATCAGAAGCAGTCCTAAGAGGGAAGTATATAGCAGTACACATCTATCTCAAGAAACTAGACACATCACAAATAAACAACCTATACTTATACCAAAAGAAGCTAGGAAAGAACAACAAAAGAAGCCTAAAGCCAGCAGAAGGAAGGAAATTATAAAGACTAGAGAAGAAATAAATGCTACAGAAACTAAAACAACAGTAGAACAGATAAATGAAACCATAGCTGGTTCTTTGGAAAAAATGAACAAAATTGATAAACCCTTACCCAGACTTATCAAAAAGAAAGGAGAAAGGACCCAAATAAATAAAATCATAAATGAGAGAATAACCAACATTATAGAAATACAAACAAGTATAAGGGAATATTATTAAAAGTGATATCCCAACAAAAGGAGCAACCTAGAAGAAAGGAATAAATTCCTAAAAATGAACAAACTACCAAAACTGAAACAGGAAGAAATAGAAAACTAGAACACATTTGAAAACTGACACAGAAATTGAATCTGTAATTTAAAAACTCCCAACAAACCGAAGTTCAGGGCCAGAGTGCTTCACAAGCAAATTTCACGAAACATTGAAAGAAGAATTAATATTTACCCTTCTCAAAGTATTCCAAAAAAATAGAAAAGGAAGGAAATTTTCCAAATTCATTCTGTGAAGACAGCATTATCTAATACCAAAACCAGATAAAAACCTCTACTGCAAGGTGATGAACATGGACGCAAAAATTCTCAATAAAATACTAGCAAACAGAATTCGACAATTCATTTAAAAAATCATTTGGGGGGACAAAATGGCGGAGAAGTAGGGAACACTGTTTACTTCTGCATGCTGCAGCCATCAAACTGAGAAGAATTAAAAGCCACAACTTTCTAATCTCCAAGAACGGAGGTGTGAGCACCAACCACTTACTGATAACAGCCTCATGGATGCCTGAGTGAGTGGCTACTGGGAACAGGAGCCTCTGAGGGAGGGAACGCCAGCTCAAAGCAGAGGCAGGAAAGAAAGTGCCCAGAAACTTGGCACTGGGCCCGCAGAGAGCCATGTGTCCAGAGGTGGCACAGCACTGTGCAAGGGCAGGTTGGCACAGAACCTTGGAGGGCTGTGCGTGAACCAGCCATGGAGGGCTGCATGCAAACCCGCCAGGCAGGACGCTGTGTGGGACGGCTGTGCAGGGTGATGCAGAGTCCAGGGGAAGAGGAGAGGCTTAAACGAGACCTCAGCCTGCAGCAGAGAGACCAACTTTTTATGTGTAGCCACTGTGCGCGGGGAGAGAAATTGTGGAGCCAGGAAGGGCTGGCTCCCCAAGTCCCATGCACAATCCTGGCCAGAAAGCTGCCCGGCTGCCAGAGATCATCTTAATGGTGGCGGAAGCATTAAAGTCTGTGGACTAGGATTTGGAAACCTGGCGGAACTTAGAAAACCGAAACAATTTAACCCGCCTGTGGCATGGGGAGGTTGGACTCAAGAGAGTGACTGGCAAAGCATGGTCTGAGAGGGGCTTGTGTCGCTGCCATTCTTCTCCCTGCATCCACAAAGGCAGGCGGGCCTCAGAGACCAGCCCCTGAGACCCAACCTACCTACATCAAACCATGGCCATCCTCGCTGGAGAGCTGGATTCTTCTTTTCTTACTATTTTTACTTTTTTTCAACTCTTTTCTTTTCCTATTATTTTTATTTTTTAAGTTTTATCATTTCTTCCCTTGTTTTCTCTTTTCTATTTTCCTATTTCCTCCTTTTCTCCCTTTCCCCCCTGGAGTCTGGGAAAGACCAACATTTATGCACTGCTGTGATTAGATCAACTCTTACCATCCAGATATTTTCCCCTTATCTCACTCTTATCTCTCCCCTCCTCAAGCTTTATGCTCTCAGTCTGTCCTTTACTTGGCTGTCTCTGTCCCCCCCCAGCTTTTTTTTCCCCTTCTTTCCGCTCCTTTTTTTTTGCTTTCCCATTTGGTTTACTTGTTTACTTGATCTCTCAGTGCATTTGCATGCTTGTGTTCCCTGTGTGTTTGTCTGTCTCTTTTCCTTTTCAGGGCTACCTCAAGAAACAAGCCAAAACACACATAGTGGAAAGTCCCAAATATCACTGAGTAAGGAAATATATTAATTACAGGCATAACAAGAGAAACCAAGAGACACCATTAAAGGGACATCTCCTGAAATGACAGGCCCTGGACAAAGAGCCTCCTTTAATAGAGCAATACTAATAGGTGCAGAGTGCACAACAATCTTTTAAAACTGATTAGAGACAGAAAGCTAATCAAAATGGTGAAATGAAAGAACTCTATTCTAAAGAAATTCCAGGCAGAAATCACAGCCACAGAATTACTAATGACAGACTTAAACAAAACTGAACAAGAATTTAGAAAAATTCTCATAAAATTAATCACTGGGCTTGAAAAAACCATCACAGAAGCTATTGATACACATACTAGGGACCTTCAAAAGGCTATAAATGAGGTGAATAATAAAATGGAGGCTGCCAATGCACCAATTGAAGAAGCAGAGAGGAGAATAGGTGAATTAGAAGACACGGTTATAGCAAAAGAGGATGCCGAGAAAAAGAGTGAGAAATTGATACAGGAGCATGAAATTGATACAGGAGCAAAAAAGGAGAATTCGAGACCTGAGTGAAACAATCAAACAGAACAATATCCATATCATAGGAGTTCCTGAAGAGGAAGAAACAGAAAAAGGTCCTGAAGGGGTGCTTAATCAAATTATAGATGAAAATTTCTCCAATCTGGGGAAAGACAAAGACATTGAAATTCAAGAGGCATTACGAAATCCCCTAAGATGTAACCTGAACCAACATTCAGCACTACATATCATAGTGAAACTGGCAAAATATAAGGATAAAGAGAGAATTCTGAAAGCAGCAAGGGAGAAAAGGGCCCTCACACACAAAGGGAAACCTATCAGAGTGGTTACAGGCCTATCTACTGAAACTTGGCAGGCCTGAAAGGAATGGCAGGAAATCTTCAATGAGATGAACAGGAAAAATATGCAGCCAAGAATCCTTTATCCCGTGAGCCTGTCATTCAAAATAGGAGAGAAAAAGGCATTCCCAAATAAACAAAAATTAAGAGAATTCATCACCACCAAACCAGCCCTACAAGAAATCCTAAGAGCGACTCTATGAGAGAAGGGGAATATGAGACACCAGAGACATCAATACAGACAGGAACTCCACAGAGAACACAATGAAATTAAATATACATTTTTCAATAACACTGAATGTAAATGGACTGAATGGTCCAATCAAATGACACAGAGTAGCAGAATGGATAAAAACCCCAAATCCATCTATTTGCTCTCTACATCATGCCTTAGACCTGAAGACACCTCCAGATTGAAAGTAAGGGGATGGAGAAATATCTACCATGCAACTGGAAGCCAAAGAAAGCTGGAGTAGCCATACTTATATGGCATAAACTGGACTTTAAAGTAAAGGCAGTAACAAAAGATAAAGAAGGATATTATATAATGATTACAGGGTCTCTACATCAGGAAGAGCTAACAATTATAACCATCTATGCGCCGAATTCGGGAGTACCCAAATACATAAAACAATTAATTACAAACAGAAACAATCTTATTGATAAGAATATGCTAGTTGCAGGGGACTTTAATAGTCCACTGACAGCAATGGATAGATCAACCAGACAGAAAGATCACTGAAGAAACAGTGGACCTGAACAACACACTGGAACAGATGGAATTAATAGATATATTTAGAACTCTGCATCCTGAAGCCAGGGAATTCACTTTCTTCTCAAATGTGCATGACACATTCTCCAAGATTGATCACATATTGGGTCATAAAACAGCCCTCCATAAATATAAACTATCATATCATGCACAATTTCAGATCACAATGATATGAAACTTGAAATCAATCACAGGAAGTAGTCTGGAAAACTTCCAAAAATGTGGAGGTTAAAAACTACCCTACTGAGGAATGATTGGGAGAACCAGATAATTAGAGAGGAAATTTAAAAATATATGGAAATAAATGAAATGAAAATACAACAATTCAAACTCTCTGGGACGCAGCAAAGGCAGTCCTAAGAGGAAAGTTCATTGCAATCCAGGCCTATTTCAACAAACTAGAAAAATGGCACAAACCCAAAAATCTAACAGAGCACCTAAGGAAACTAGAAAGGGAACAGCAAGAGCACCTCAAATCCAGAAAAAGAAGAGAAATAATAAAGATTAGGGCAGAAATAAACAATATAGGATACAAAAAAACAGTTGAAAAAAAATCAATGAAACCAAGAGTTGATTTTTTAAAAAAATAAACAAAATTGATAAACCTCTAGCCAGGCTCCTCAGAAAGAAAAGATAGAGCACCCAAATAGACAAAATCATGAAGGAAAATGGATCTGTTACAACTGATCCCTCAAAAACACAAGCAATCATCAGAGATTATTATGTAAAAGTATATGCCAACAAAGTAGACAACATAGAAGAAATGGACAAATTCCTAAACACACATGCACTACCAAAATTCAAACGAGAAGAGATAGAAAATCTGAACAGACCCATAACCAGTGAAGAAATTGAATCAGTTATCAAAAATCTCCCAATGAAAAAAAGCCCAGGGCTGGCTGGATTCCCAGGGAGAATCCAGTTCTACCAGACATTTATAGCAGAGTTAACACCCATCCTTCTCAAATTATTCCAAAAAAATAGAAATGAAAGGAAGACTTCTGGACTCATTCTACAAAGCATGTATCACTTTGATTCCTAAACCAGACAGAGACCCAGCAAAAAAAAAAAAAAAAAAAAAAAAAAAAAGAGAGAGAGAGAAATATAGGCCAATATCCTTAATGAATACAGATGCAAAAATATTCAACAAGATTCTAGCAAATCGAATTCAGCAGCATATAAAAAGAATTATCCATCTTGATCTAGTGGGATTCATTCCTGGGTTTCAGGGCTGGTTCAATATTCACAAATCAATCAATGTGATACATCACATTAACAAAAGAAAAGATAAAAACCATATGATCCTGTCGACAGATGCAGAAAAAGCATTTGACAAAATACAGCATCCATTCTTAATAAAAACTCTCGAAAAAGTTGGGATAGAAAGAAATTAAACATTATTAAAGCAATTTATGAAAAGCCCACAGCTAATATCATCCTCAGTGGGAAAAAACTGAGAGCTTTCTCCCTGAGATCAGGAACATGACAGGGGTGTCCACTCTCACCACTGTTGTTTAACATAGTGCTGGAAGTCCTAGCATCAGCAATCAGAAGGAAATAAAAGGCATCAGAATTGGCAAAGAAGAAGTCAAACTTTCACTTTTTGCAGATGACATGATACTCTACATGGAAAATCTGATAGACTTCACCAGAAGCCTTCTAGAACTGATTGATGAATCAGTTCTAAAAGTTGCAGGGTATACAATCAACATACAAAAATCAGTTGCATTTTTATACACCAAAAATGAAGCAACAGAAAGAGAAATCAAGAAACTGATCCCATTCACAATTGCACCCAAAACCATAAAAAACCTAGGGATAAACCTAATTAAAGATGTAAAAGACCTGTATGATGAAAACTATAGAAAGCTTATGAAAGATATTGAAGACACAAAGAAATGGAAAAACATTCCATGCTCATGGATCAGAAGAATAAACATTGTTAAAATATCACTACTACCCAAAGAAATCTACATATTCAATGCAATCCCCATCAAAAGTGCACCCGCGTTCTTCTCAAAGCTAGAACAAATTATCCTAAAATTCGTATGGATCCACAAAAAACCCTGAGTAGCCAAAGTAATATTGAAGAAGAAAACCAAAATAGGAGGCATCACAATCCCAGACTTTAATCTCTACTACAAAGCAGTCATCATCAAGACAGTATGGTATTGCCACAAAAACAGACACACAGACCAATGGAATAGAATAGAGAACCCAGAACTGGACCCACAAATATATGGCCAATTAATCTTTGACAAGCAGGAAGAGTATCCAATGGAAAAAAGACAGCCTCTTTAGCAGGTGGCACTGGGAGAACTGGACAGCAACAAGCAGAATAATGAAACTAGACCACTTTCTTACACCACCCACAAAAATCAACTCAAAATGTCTGAAGGACCTGAATGTGAGACAGGAAACCATCAAAACCCTAGAGGAGAAAGCAGGAAACAGCATCCTTGACCTAGATTGCAGCAATTTCTAACTTGACCCATCCAAAGAGGCAAGGGAATCAAGAGCAAAAATGAACTATTGTGACCTCATCAAGATAAAAAGCTTCTGCACTGCAAAGGAAACAAACAAACAAACAAAATCTAATAGGCATCTGACAGAATGGGAAAGATAGTGGCAAATGGCATATCCGATAAAGAGCTAGTATCCAAAATCCATAAGGAATTCACCAAACTCCACACTCAAAAAGTGAATAATCCAGTGAAGAAATGGGCAGAAGACTTGAAAAGACACTTCTCCAAAGAGGACATCCAGATGGCCAACAGGCACATGAAATGATGCTCAGTATCACTCAGCATCAGGGAAATACAAATCAAAATGACACTGAGATACCACCTCACGCCAGATAGAGTGGCTAAAATGGACAGATCAAGAGACTATCGATGCTGGCGAGGGTGTGGAGAAACGGGCACCCTCCTACACTCTTTGTGGGAATGTAAACTGTTACAACTGCTCTGGAAAACAGTGTGAAGGTTCCTCAAAAAACTATCAATAGAACTCTCCCAATGACCCAGCGATAGCACTGCTAGGGATTTATCCAAGGGATACAGAAGTGTTGATGCATAAGGGCACATGTACCCCAATGTTCACACTGGCACTTTCAACAACAGCCAGACCATGGAAAGAGCCTAAATGTCCATCAACTGATGAATGGATCAAGAAGATGTGGCATGTATATACAATGGAATACTACATGGCAATGAGAAAAAATGAAATCTGGTCATTGTAGCAAAATGGATGGACCTAGATGGAGTCATGCTAAGTGAAATAGGTCAGGCAGAGAAGGACAGATACCACATGTTGTCACTCATAAGTCTAACAGGAGAAACCTAATAGGAGACCATGGGAATGGGAAAGGGTGGGGGAAAGAGTTGGGGAGAGGGAGTGAGGCAAATCATGAGAGACTTTTGAATGCTGAGAACAAACAGAGCTGAAGAGGGAGAGGGGAAGAGGTAGAGGGGGTGATGGTCATGGACAGGGGCACTTGTGGGGAAGAGCACTGGGTATTATACGGAAACCAACTTGGTAATAAACTATTAATAAAAAATAAAAATAAAACAAAATAAAAATATATTATTCACCACAATCAAGTAGGATTTATTACTGGGTTTCAAGTTTGCTTCAATATTCACAAATCAATCAACTGATAATCACATTAATAAAAGAAAGCATAAGAATCTTATGATCATTTCCAGAGATGCAGAAAAAGCATTTGACAAAGTACAATAATTCATGATAAAAAAAAACAGTCAGCAAAAATGGATAAAGATAAAATACTTCAACATAATAAAGGCCATCTATGAAAAACCCACATCTAATATCATCCTCAATGAGAAAAATTGAGAGGCTTTCCACTAGTCAGGAATAAGATAGGGATATCCATTCTCTCCACTGTTATTTAACATAGTACTGGATGTCCTAGCTACAGCCAACAACAACAACAAAAAATAAACACATCCAAATCAGCAAGCAAGGAGGAATTAAAACTTCCGCTATTTGCAGATGACATGATACTATACATAGAAAACCTAAAAGATTCCATCAAAAAACTTCTAGAACTGATACTCAATTTCAGTAAAGTCAAAGGATACAAAATCAACATACAGAAATCAGTTGCATTTCTATACACTAATAATGAAGCAGCAGAAAGAGAAACCAAGAATCAATCCCATTTACAATTGCACCCAAAACCATAAGATACCTATGAATAAACCTATTGAAAGAGGTGAAAGACCTGTAACCTGAAAACTAAAAAACACTATTGAAAAATTTCAAAGATGACAACATTAAATGGAAAAATATGCCATCTTTATGGGTTGGAAGAACAAGTATTGCTAAAATGTCTATACTACTCAAAGCAGTCTACACATTTAATGTAATTTCTATCAAAATACCAAGAGCATTTGTCACAGATCTACAACAAACAATCCAAAACCTTTTATGGAACCATAAAAGAATATGAATAGTCAACACAAACTTGAAAAAGCAAAGCAACACTGGAGGCAAAACAATCTCAGACTTCAGGTTATATTATAGAGCTGTAGTAATCAGAACAGTAGGGCCATGCCCCAGAAACAGACACAAAGATCAATAGAATAGAATAGAAAACCTGCAAATGAACCCATGACTATGTGGTCAATTAACTTTTGACAAAGCAAATAAATTTGGTAAAACTGGACAGCAGCATGCAAATAAATGCATTTGGACCACTTTCTTACACCAAACACAAAAATAAATTCAAAAGGGCTAAATGTGAGACCTGAAACCATAAAAATTCTGGAGAACACAGGCAATAATCTCTTGGACACTGGCCATAGCAACTTCTTTCTAGATATGTCTCCAAAGGCAAGGGAAACAAAAGCAAAAATAAACTACAACAAAATAGTTTGGGAACTACTAAGTCCCTAATAGTTGGAACTACAACAAAATAAAAACTTCTATACAGCTAAGGAAACAATCAATAAAACTGAAAGTCAACCTATGGAATAGGAGAAGATATTTGCAAATGACATATCCTATAAAGGGTTAGTATCCAAAATAAAGAACTTCTCAAACTCAACACTCAAAAATGAATGATCTAATTAAAAATTGGCAGAAGACATGATAGATATTTTTCCAAAGAAGACACCCAGATGGCCAACATACCCATCAAAAAAATGCTCAACATCACTAATCATCAGAGAAATACAAATTAAAACTACAATGAGATATCACCTTACATCTGCCAGAATGGTTAAAATCAATAGTAGAAGAAATAACAGGTGTTGGCAAGGATGTGAAGAAAGGAACCTTTTTGTACTGTTGGTGGGAATACAAACTGGTACTGACACTCTGGAAAACAGTATGGAGGTTCCTCAAAAAGGCAAAAATAGAACTACCTTAGGATCCAATAATTGTACACTAGGTATTTACCCAAAGAATACAAAAATACTAATTCAAAGAGATACATGCAACCCGATATGTATAGCAGCATTATTTACAATAGTCAAATTATGGAAAGTTCCCAAGTATTCATCAAATGATGAATGGATTAAGATGAAGTGCATATACATGCATGTATATGTATATGTACATATACATGTATATATATATACATAACACACACACATATATATACATACATACACACAATAGAATATTACTCAGCCATAAAGGAGAATGAAATCTTCCCATTTGCAATGTCATGGATGGAGTTAGAGACAATTACACTGGGTGAAATAAGAGAGGCAGAGAAAGACAAATACCATATGACTTCAATCATATGTGGAATTTAAGAAACAAAACAAAAAGCAAAGGGAAAAAACAAGAGAGAGAGACAAATCAACATATTCTTAATTAAAAAGAACAAACTGATGGCTACCAGAGAAGACGGGATTGGTGGGGCAGGTTAAATAGATGATGAGGATTAGGGAGTGTGCTTGTCATGATGCCCACAGGATGATGTCTGGAAGTGTTAGATCACCATATTATACACCTGAAACTAATAAAACACTGTAAGTTAACTGGAATTAAAATAAATTCCTAACATAAAAAAATAGAAAAAAAGACTGAAAACCTATACTTCATCCATGACACCTAACAAGAATGTTTACTTCAAGATAATTAAACAGGACACCTAACATAATCTGTGATGGTAAACTGTAGATGTGTAGTCTAAATGATAACATTATTTTGAAACTTCACACTTCATGCAGGTATAAAATGTAAAAAGGTAATAATTAAGAATTAATCAGGAATCAATATTCATCTTTAAGTATAACAAAATGATTATTTTAAGATTGTTTCAAAACTCTTTGCCTAAATCATGAGAGACTCTTGAATACTGGAAACAAACTGAGGGCTGAAGGGGTGGGGGAAAGGGGAAGGGGGTTGATGGACATGGAGGAGGGCACTTGTGGGGAAGAGCACTGGGTGTTATATGGATATAAACTGTTAAAAAATAAAAATTAAAAAAATAAAAAAACAAAAATAAAATAAAACTCTTTGCCTAGTTAGCCTAGTAAAATATGTGTATACATTATTCAGTTAAAAATCTATGAAATACATGTTAGATGTAAGATCATGGAGTTAATTTTATAGGATAAGGGTAATAATTCTCACAAAGAAAAATAAGATTTTTCTCCTGATGATGCATTCTACTTCCTAGACAGAAGTCTTAGTATTTGTGGGCAGATCTCTTCCTATTCTGTCATAAAACCACATAAATCTCCAGACCAACAAACTGGCTGATGTTCATACGGTACTGCCTCGCAGCTACGCACTCTAATTAGTCAAGGTCATTTAAATACATTTTGCATGAAGCACCTAAAGCTCAATGTGCCATTTTGTGTATTTATCAAATTACTAATCAATATGCTACACCACAGTTACCACCAGGCCTTCAGCTACCAGACGATGCTACATGAATTAAAATTGTCCAAGCTGTCATCCGCATAAACAAAATTAGCGTGTGCCATTATTTTTCATGATAGAGGGCAATGGAATGTGTTCTAACTAGAAACAAATCACCATCAGTATTTTACATAGCTTAAAATGCTGTATTTTAAACTTTAAAAAAACCTAGTATTAAAGTGGCTTCGATTTCACTTTCTCTCTTCAACATATTACCTCCACTCTACTGGTAAAGTAATTTATTCCATCCTCTGTGGAGAGCCAGGATCTTATTTGCCAGCATATTTATCTTTTCTGCCACTGCACTGTCATTCATCTGCAATCTCCACAGAGGACCAGACCTGTGCAGAATTGCAATTAGGATTGATTCAACTAAATCCAGGCCACAGAACTGATGCTGACAGGGTGACCTCAAGAGAATTTAAGATGCTGGGTTAAAAAACACACAGCACATACACAAGCTCTCTCGCTCGCGCTCTCTCTCTCTCTCTCTCTCCAGTTCCATGATTCATTAGGTTTTTCCTGTACTTACTATACTTTGGACCAGAACAGACATTTAAAAAATGTTTGGTACTACCATGAAAAAGTAAAGTCTTTCTCAGCAATTTGGAAAACCTAGCAAAAAGAGCTTCCATGGAAATTTCTCTGCTAACGTTTAAATGGCAGGTTGTAAAGAACAGAAACCTCATTTCCACTAAGGCTGTGTACCTTAAGCTTTCTCTTCAACCTATGCAGAAGTGAAATAGAATGCAAAGCAATACAGATACAGTTGCTCTGTTCTCACATTCTTGTTGTCCCTGATCTTCAGCAGTTCCATCAGGATCACCAAAAGAGCATCACCTATGTGTCAGTTAAATCACAATATCCCAAATCACTCTTGGTTCAGTGGGACAGTTTTGTGGTTTCAAAAAGCAGGAACTGCAAGCACAAGCAGTAAGCTATGAGTTTCTCTGACGTATCATACATAACATGTCTTATCAATCCCGAGGTTCTGCACTTCACATTAGGAGTCATCTATTATAGATGGCCTGTCCTCATTCTTATTACACAGTAGAAGGGGGAAAAGTTTACCATCAGGGAATAAGTCAAACTCACTCTGTAAAGTAAAAAGGAAATTGGAAATGGATAATAAAAGTAGCTGAGTAATCTTCTCTAAGTAGGTTTTCTTTACATTTTTTTCTCAGGAGACAGAATTTTGCTCTCCCAAAGGGATAATGTTGGATGGGTAAGAACAATCTGATTTAATCTAATAAGGGAAATGAGAACATTGCAGAAAGCAAAATTCAATAAAGGAAAATCAAACTGAGCAAAGGAGAGGATTATGTAGTTTGGTTAATAGAATAGAGGATGAGGTGTCAAAAGTCCCTCATCCTTTTTTCCTGCTTAACCAAATCACTTCAAGAAAAAGGTCAATAAAAGAAAAAGAGCCCCTCCTCCCCCACAATACAGTCAAAGTCTATCCAAATGTATTATAATGGGCATTAAGATTTTACATTTTTGCAAAGTGCACTGCAATTAATTTTTGTGAGAGAAATAATAATGAATTCCATTTTGCCCACATGAAGCCCAGATTTTTTCCCTTCTTACAGGAGAAACTATAATAAGCATTCTATACTATCTTTTCCATTCTGGGTCAAGAAAACCACTACAGTGGCAGCTGACAACCTACATACAATTTTCAGAACTGCCCACAAGAATACAAGAAGGGAAGAGATTTCATACAGTATCACTGAGTGAAGCTCTTTGAATACGATTTGCTGAAATTTTAGTTTTCAGACTTTAAAAGAGAACTCTACAACTTACAGCTCTCACCTTCACAGCAGTATCATACATATAAATACGTCTGCAGAGTAATGGGTTAGGTTGCCTGTAAGCTATATTGCTATTCATTCTAACTGAAAAGCATGATATTCTTTGTCATCATCTTGCTTTTCATATTTTATCCTTGCTAATCAGAAAAAGTATCTAGAAAGTACATGAAAAATTCTGTTCATATTATTGATCCTTTGGCCTATGATATAGCAAGAAAACATTAACTATCAGTGTGCTTTAATTCATAGCAGCAGTAGAAGAGATATTATGTCCCTACTTAACAAAAGAAAATTATTTCCTGTAAATCAAAAGGGAAAGAAAAAAATGTTTCATGAAATATCTGTGGCAGTAGGGGTATCACACAATTTAAGTTCGATTGTTAGCTTTATATCACAGAAGCTGAGTTTTATTACCATTAGATAATTTTGAACACAGGTAAGTGAATCACATTAACCAAACTCCTAAAACATTGATTCATACACCTGAATGTTATACTTTTAAACTGAAGATATGGGGTGTATATATATATATATCCAGTTTTGAAAATCAATTTGTTTTCTATAACACTTTCACCTCAAAATTAAGTACTTTAAACCAAAACAAAACTTTGGATTATAAAGAAGTTAGACATATGTGAGGCCAGAACAAAGTGTTTACAATTTTACCTGTGATGTGATCCCATCTCTGGTAAATCTGGAAGACTTTTTAACAAACAATTTTGATTAGATACAGTAGCTGAATAAATATTTCAAAGATCTTACTATTCATTTCCAATATTTACTTTTACTCAACAATATCTTCTATTATTATAATACTTTTTATAATAAACATGTTTTCATTATAGATTATTTTTTTATTATTACACTTCAATTGTTGCCTTTTTTCCCCCACCAGCATACTTTAAATCTCTCATAAGATTAAAGGAACTTTAATTTAATCCAATCACAAGTATAAATTACTTTAATTTTTTATGCTTCATAAGCTTTACATAGGTGACTAATTTTATCTAACTTAAAGTTAAGTACTTTTATTTTTAGCTTCTGTTATTCTTTTTAAATTATGGGGTGTTTACACTATAAAACCTATAGACTGCTATGTACCAACTGACTCAAGTATTATCTGTAGCCAGGAAAAATTGATAAAATTTTTTTTATGCATCACTGATTTTTAAAGAGCATTTATTTTGTTATTATTGAATATAGAAGAAGCTCATGTTTTATAAGTTTAAATATTTTAAGTGTAGATAACAGAAAACCCACCTTAAATTGGCTTATATAATACATAAGAAGAATATTTATTATTTCATATAAGAAGAAATGCAGAGGAAATATAATTCCAGGGCTGTTTTATTTACTGACTCAATGGCATCATCAAGAACCCATGTATTTTTGATATTTCAGTTCAACCAACCTCAATATCAGTGCTATTCTGTCTGATGGTGGCAAGCTAAATATTTAGACCTGAAATCATTTGCAACATATCAATAAGCCATTCGAGAAAAATTCTGTCTTGCTCATTATTATATAAGAACAAGAGTATCTTTCCCAAAGGTTTTCTTAGCATACTCCTCTCACATTTCATTGACTTATACTATAGTTTGTGCCCAAATCTAAATCCATCACTGGCAAGGGCAATGAAATCAAAGTCCTTGTGTAAGGCAAACCACTGATTTCCAAACGTCACTATGCATCAGAATTGCCTACAGGAATTATAAAAACACAGATCACGAGTTTCCACCAAAATGTTTCACATTAGTATGTCTTTAATGGGTAAGATAAATTTCATTTTTATCCACAGGTGATACTAATGCTGATGGTCCTAGAGTTACACTTTGAGAAATGCCGCTCTAATGTATACACTCACTGATCATCTGAAACACTATACAGGAGTTCAAAATTTCCCTTCTAAAATCAGAAAGTAACTTTTGCATCAGAAAAATCAAATTCAGTAACCATTATGGTGTAATATGCACAGCAGTTTCAAGCTAAGGTATATTAGGAAACTTAAACGCAAACTTGGCCCGACTAGAACTTAAAGAACAGTTTTGCTATTAAAGATTATGCAAACTTTTTGAATGTAAACATTAAGAAAATGCATTGTATATTGAGCATGTGGTCAGGCTAAAATTGGGCCCTTTGAAAACTTGGAAATTTAAAAACTAGCAAAAATCAAATATAATTCAGAAGCTACAAGCATTTTTTTCTCGTTTACATAAAGAAAAGAATCTGTTGCATACCAATAGTTTGTTTGAGAAAATAATCTTAATGAGCCATGTGAAAAATTTGCAATGCAAGTTAAGTAAGAGGAGGAAGTATAGGGAAAAATTAAACTGAGTCTCCCCTGGACTCTACAGAATAGATAAGAATACCTAAATACCCCCAGGACCTAGAGCATACCCACATAGACACAATTCAAGCATGCCACACAGTCTTCTCAAACTTTAATATGCTGTGTATCGACTGAGAATCTTATTAAAATGCAGAATGATTTAGGACATCTGCAGCAAGTCATCAGATTCCATTTTTCTACCAAGTTTCTAGGTGTCATCAATGCTGTAGGAACCAGAGCTCATTTTGGGTAGCAAGGTTTTACAATCAAACAGAAGTCTCAGTAGACCTTGCTACAACGGCCACACAAGAATTATCCAGGGAACTTAACGAAATAGCAATGAGGAGCTAGTAAATCTCTCTTAAAAGGAAACTAAAGAATAGATTAAGACAAACACGTATCAGAGCAATCAGTAAAGAGATCTCAATAATCCATGAGAGAGCAGATTAAAGTCTCAACTAACTAATCATGAAGCTGAAGAGGAAGAGTATTTTTAAAGAAGTATTTTTGGTGGATAATAGGCACAAACTGGTAAATATAACTTATTATAAATAAATGAAAGACAGAAAAAATTATCTGACCTGGAATAAATGATCTACTAAATTGGCATTCACCGAGGTATGGTAAAAAGAGGAAAAAGACAAATGAGGTCTTCCAAATGTGTTGAAATTCTGGAACTTGAAAACTGTGTGTGTATATATATGTATATATATACAACATATATATGTGTATATATATTCTTCTGAATATATATAATTATAACATATTATAATACAAATAGAAGAGAATTACATGGCTGTGTCTGGAGTAGGCTGAGATCAAGATTTTGAAAATGTCACTCTATAGGTGATAGTTAAAACCACTGGGATTAATCCAAAAATTATAAAGTGAGATGGAAAGAGAAGAAAAATGTCATATTAGTACTTAAAAGTACTTAAAAGTCCTACGGGGGAAAAATCATCTAACAAAAGGGTATAGGGAATAATAATCATAGAATTGAGTTTAAAGTGAATTCAAATGGATTGCAGGGCTCCTCGGTGGCTCAGTTAAGTGTCCAACTCTTGATCTCAACTCAGGTCTTGATCTCAAGATCCTGAGTTCAAGCCCCACATTGGGGCTGGACATGAAGCCGGCTTTTAAAAAAATTTTAACAGATGGCAATTATTTGGAAGAGAGCAATCAAAGGACCCAGGGATCAACTAAAATAGAGACTGATTATAACTCATTGTATTGAGTTATTAGGAAATCACCACTGACCTGGCAAAGGAAACAAAAAAAGATAAGGAATGGGGTAAAAAAGATAAATTAAGCTCTTTTAAAGAGGAAAATAATAGTGCATGAAAAAATATGGTGGCCATTATATATACAAAGGATTACAGCATCTACAGAGAAAGATAGTATATGGTAGAGACCTAATGGATGAACTCGAAGGATATATTTAGTCTAGTCTGAATTCTCAGGAGCAAGAAATTCAGCTAATAGTTCCACATTATGAGTCCATTTGGATTGACATTTGAAAGTGTGACAAGTAAACAAAACAAAACTAGAACTGATAAGAATATTTTGGGTAAGTCCACCAAGCTAAGACATTTCATGAATAAAATTTGAAATAAGCTGCAAAAGCAGGATACACAGTGACACAGTTAGAAAGATATTGTGAAATAGGCACTAGTCAGGTAATGAGACGAGAGGTGTAAGGGCCTGCCAAATTATTTGATTTTGAAGTACAGAAGAGTTAAAACCGATATGAGGAAAAGCTGAAAATTTGCTAAAAATGTTAAGAATGCCACAAAAAGTCATATGTAGCTAGAGTGGTCAGAATACTGACTGAAGAATGCCATTCCATCACCGTGAGTAAGACAAGCAAGGGCATACTCATGCAGATTGTCCAAGAACAAGAAGATATCAAGAGGAGACACATAGAACCAAATCAACCTCCAAGGCCCAGTCATAAACCTGCAAATGGAAAATATGGACTTCTAACACTGGCTCAGTATGACAGAATTGAGTGGTAATTTAAGAAGAACAGACTAAAAGAAAGGGAACAGTGTAAAATGGAGCTTACACAAAAAATATTTGTATACAGAGACTTGAGCAACAGAAACACTGAAATTAGCTAAAAATTACCCAAGTTAGAATGTGGGCCTGCCTCTGAAAATATAATTCTATGTCATACCTTTAAGAACAACTTTTATTTAGAAAAATGGGGCAACACCTAGGGGAATTCATAATAAGCTATAATTTCCCCAAAATTCTTACAAATGTTAAAAAAAAAAAAGAGGAGGAGAAGTAGAAAATGGAGCACTAAAAATAAAGGAATTAAAGAGAAGATCATGTGAACACACACACACACACACACACACACACACACACACACACACACACACTTCTGTAGATTATAAACCAAAACAGGAGCATGTAAAATAGGTTAAACACACAGAAGACTAAGGAAGCTGCCTATGTAATTAACAGAAGAACTGGAGAAACAGGAAGAAATGGATGGAATTAAGTCTGTTGTTTTCATGAATCACTGGGATTTGATTGAATGCATAAGTAAATTTGTTTTGCTTGTACAGTGTCAAGTTTAAGAATTGTAAATGAGTTGGATAGAATGGCATTTTTATTTTTTAAAATATACTATTGAAAATCAAAGGAGATAATGCAAGTGAAAGCGTTTTGATGAAATGCACTACGTGGAAGGTGTTATTATTATCTTTACCTTGTAATTCCAGTGATGCTTTTCAGTTCTTATACCTCTGCTCATATCTAAGCAATTTGAATTCATTCTGTGCCTAAGATGTCATTATCTTGTATCTAAGGCTCTACTGAATTCCAAATAGATTTCATCTAACTCTGTACCTCTGTCAACCCATTCACAAACCTATCCAGAAAATCCATCAATTTTTCTAGTCTGTTTTTTATTATAATAAAAATAATTTTCCATGTACTCTTTTCAAGAAAGAACATGCCTTTTTAAAATATTTGTATTCCTATTTCAACAAGAAAAAGGAGAGGTTACACAACAAAATCTCTGTTTTTGTAGGGATAAAAATACAAGTAAAATAAGTCAGTATTATGCATTTTAGAATTCTGTTATAAATATGCCTACTAAAACACAACTCTATCTCAGAATTCATATTAAAAGTGATAAACAGAGAAGAAGTCTGGGTTTTAACTATATGTCTAAGTCTATTTTTTCAAATAAGAAGTGAAAAAAAGACAAATGTTAAGTTTGGTTTTTTTTCTTCAGATACTGATAGTCTGTATTTCATTGTCTTGGTCTACATTTTTTTTATTATGAACCTTTTCTTATTAAAAAATAGAAACAATGATTTTAAAAATAAATTGTGTAAGTGATGTAATAAAGGTTATAAAATAATGATAGAATTACTTCACAGAAATATAAGAAAATAAAGATATACTATACATATATTACTGCTACATTTTCTCTTTCCTTAAAAATTAATTTAGAAAATTTTCAGGCTGCTCACAGTGAGAAAATATTATAATTGAACCAAATAAAATTGCCAGTACTTGACTATGTTTTGGTCAAAAAAGTGTACATTTCTTATGATTAACCTGTACTAAATATCTCTGAAATTTTCAAAAGTTTGATATTAATTGTAACTCATGAAAAATCTATAACCTTAATGATTTAATGTAATGGAAACATTCTGTTAAATTTTTAAGATAACCAACTGACAATATTTAAATAGAATTCATTTTCCAAAGGATTTATTTATATTAATTTTTTTCTTAGTGCCACTTGTCTTTATGACAACTTACACATATTTCAATTTTATATGAGAGACTCAGCTTAAAAAGAAGTGAGCCTCAACAGGCATGGAATGGAAACTTAGCCTTTTCTTTTTTTTAATGCTTATTCATTTTTGAGAGAGACACAGACAGACAGACAAAACATGAGCAGGGGAGGGGCAGAGAGAGAGGAGACACAGAATACAAAGCAGTCTCCAGGCTCTGAGCTGTCAGTAGAGACCCAGTGTGGGGTTTGAACCCATGAACTGTGAGATCATGACCTGAGCTAAACCTGGATGCTCAACTGACTGATCCACCCAGCCTCCCCAGCCTCCCAGCCTTTACTGTTCTTATCAATGGAAGCAGTTTGTTAAGTTTTGTGTTTCACTTAAAAAGTCCTTGAGTACGGAAAAAAAAATTGCCATACTAAAATTAGAAATTCTCAAAGGGTTCTATGATGGCAAAAAGTCAGAATTATCCAGATCACTTGTAGATGATTTAAAAAATTAGCACATTTAATGATTATGTTACTTTTCAAGAAAATGTTGCACACTGAGCAAAGGTAGATGACTTGTCCTATAAATAAAAAAATGTACCATCAATTTTATTAACTTTCCACAAAGATAGAAATAATAATCAAATGGCCACTTGAAATTCCTTCAGAGCCATCTAAAATCCTTTTGAAAATGTTCTTATACAAGCCATATATGCAAGTTTTATTTCCTCACATCCAAGTGGGATTTATTTCAGATATACAAGGCTGAATTCAAGATTGGAAAATCAACCAATGTAACCCTCCATATTAATAAGCTGATGAAGGAAAATCATACATATTTTGAATTGACTCAAAAAAATGAACAAAGGCTAATACCTATCTTTAGCAAGTTAGAAATAAAGGGGAATTATCTCAGTTTGATAGAGACCATCTATATAAACCTACAGCTAATGTCATACTCTTGACTGAAAGGCTGAATACACATTTCCTGAAACAGGGGTCAAGGCAAGAGGGTATGCTTTCATTATTCTGAACAATGGAAGTTCCAAGTGCATGTGAGAGAAGAAGAAAGACAAAAGAAGAAAGGAGATGTGAGAAAAGGGAGAAAAGGGAGGAGGGAGGAGAAGGAAGAGGGGGAGGAGGAAGAAGGGGAGGGGGAGGAAAGGATAGATTAGAAAAGAAGAAACAAGGGGCACCTGAGTGGCTCAGTGGGTTGTGCCCAACTGTTGATTTCAGCTCAGGTCATGATCTCAGGCTCTTTGGGCTTCATGCTGAGCATAGAGCCTACTTAATATTTTCTCTCTCTCCTTCCCTCTGTCCCTCTCCCATATTCTCATGCTCTCTTTACCAAAAAAAAAAAAAAAATTTAAATAAAAGTAAAAAAAAGAAAAGAAAAAATACAACTGATCTATTTGAAGATGACATAATTGTTCACATAAAAAAATCCCAATTTACCAAACCAAATAATACCAAACCAAAACCAAAACAAAACAAAAACCACTATACCTAATGGATGAGTGTAGAGCACAGCAATGTCACAGAATTAACACAAAAATCAACTGCATTTATGTATACTAACAATGAGCATGCATAAATTGAAATTAAAAACAGTACTATCTATAACCACTCTAAAGAAAATAAAATACTTAGGTACACATTTAATAAAATTATAAAATGCTGATGGAAGAACTAAAAGACCTAAATAAATGAAGAAATATTTCATGTTCATTGATTGGAAGACTCAACAGAGTAAGGATTTCATTTTTCCCCCATACTGATTCATTGGTTTAAAGAAACTGCCAAAATTCCAGCAAAGTGTTGTGTTGATATTAACAAGTTAATTCTAGACTTTATCTGGAAAGGTACAGACCACTGACTATACAGGACCAAGACCAGCTAAAATGTTATTAACAGAGCGGATAAAGGAGGGATCATTCTACTTGGTGTAAAGGCTTACCAGTGAGCCAAATTTATTGGTGGAGAGCTAGATGCATTGATCAATAAGATAGAATAAAGAACAAAGATATCATATCAATATGCCCGTGTTTTTTTGATAAAGATATAAAAGCAATTCAATAGAGGAAAGAAGAAACAAGTGGTAAGGGATAAACTAGAAATCCGTAGGCAAGAATATTAATTTTCATCTAACTTCATACTTACTCAAAAATTAATTCAAATCGATCATGATTCTAAATGTAAAACGTAAACTTTTTAGAAAAATTATAAGAAACAATCTTTGGGATCTAGAGATAGTCAGAGTTTTTAAACTAGACACAAAAAGTATTATCATTAAGAGAACAATTGATAAATTGAATCTCATCAAAATTAAAAATTTTGCTCTACAAAATCCTATGTCAAAAGAATGAAAACACAAGCTACAGAATTGTAGAAAATATCTGCCTACTACTTATCCAGCAAAGGACAAGTACCTAAAGTATATTAAAACGTTTTAGAATTTAACATAAAAATACAACCTGATAATAAAGTAGGCAAAAATTATGACGAGACAGTTTACTGAAAAATAAAGACGGCAATTAAGCATAAGAAAATGCAAATAAAAACACAATGAAATATCACCATGTGCCTATCATAAAATAGTAAATCATAAAAATATCAAAAAGCAGTAAAAAGACCAGAGTCAGAGAAAATGACTATTCTTATATTGATGGTGCAAATGCAGAATGGTAAAATAACTCCAAAAAACAGTTACAAAATTTCTTAAAATAATATGCAATCATCATAAAATCCAACAATTGTACTCTACGGCATTCAGCCCAGAGAAGTAAAACTTGTATCACCCAAAAATGTGTATATTAATAGCAGTTTTACTCATAGCAGCAGTTTTATTTATAATATATCCCATAAAACCTGGATAGCTAGATAATGGAAATACCAGACAGCATTTAACATGTGAATTTAGAAACAACATGCAAATGATTTAACTATTACATACATGCCATGGAATATTATTTAGCAATAAAAGCCACTAATCATGGATGCAAGCAACAAGTCTGGAAGAATCACCAGGGTATTATGCCGAGTTAAAAGTGGTAATCCTAAAAGATCATATTCCACTTGTATGACACTCTGAAATGACAAAATTTCAAAACAGTGGTTGC
This sequence comes from Suricata suricatta, assembly GCF_006229205.1. Lineage (NCBI taxonomy): Eukaryota > Metazoa > Chordata > Mammalia > Carnivora > Herpestidae > Suricata > Suricata suricatta. The sequence continues at coordinate 65,424,172 of NC_043708.1, read as the reverse complement.
CAGGAGTTAGGTGACACAGTGAGTGAGGACACAAGGCAGAGAGGCGGGTGTAAATGGCAAAAGGTAAGAGTTCCATAAGCAATCCCTGTCATGAAACTATTCAGTATCTGGACTATGGTAATAAACAAATCTACACATGTAACAAAACTACAGCGAACTAAATGTACACACACAATTTAAAATGAGTGTAGGTAAATCAGGCAAATCTGAATTAGATGAGCAAATTGTATCAATGTCAATATCCTAATGTTCTGCTATAGTTTTTGCAAAATTTTACAATTATGGAACCTTGGGTGAAGAGTATAATGAGATATTTGTATTATACATAGAACATTTATATCTGAAAGACAAAAAACCAGTATATTTCAATGGTATTACCATTTTACTCCCAGCTTTATTTATAAAACACTTTCTTTTTAAGTCTTAATTTGCAAAATAATTTTGTATTGGGTAATTTTACTTGAGAGAAAATCATTTATACATAGGTACATATATGCATTTACTGTGTTAGGTGATAGGTTATTACAACATGCAACTGACAGCAAATTGTGATATCCTTGGTTCCAGTCAGCTATGGTATAACCCCTACATTTTCATATATAAGGCCTTAATACTTTTGTATTTTATAGGCACCTAAAAATGTTCCACCTGGAGAAAACCTTTCCTAAAAAACCATGTAGTAAAGTCAGACAGTTAGCTGGTCCATCAGGCACCCCGTTCATGACAAGTGAAATTGCTGAGCATTGTAGTGAGTATATAAATGAGCAAGGGCTCTTGAAGGCAGTGCAATCAATCTCACTTTAAAAGGAATGGGTTATCTTGATGATAGTTTTGTTTGTATGTTTGGTACTCACCTGAATCCTTTTGAATAAGTAAAACTTGGAAGCAGGCATTCTATCTCTTTTCTCTTAAATAATCAAACATCTATCGATAAGCTAGTTTTCAGAACTGAATTAAATTTATTTAATCTCTTAACATCAAACTTATTTATAATGCATCGGGAGAAAAGCAAAACAGTGAGGATTCTGCTCATTTCACTTCAGTTATGCTAAATTATGTATTGGCAGAACATCTATACCGTAGGCTTTGCAGGCATAAGTCAGACTACACATGTCCCCCAAATCATCTCCTTTCTCTCCTCCTGTAAATTCTAAAACCTTCACAACTGATATTAATGTAAGGGAGTACTGGGTAATCTACAGCTTTTAAATATCTGTGCCAGGGCTGCACTCCTATCATTAGCCTCGTGATAAGTAGACAAGTGGGGAAATCTATATTCAGGATGAATGATACAGTCTGTATCTCTGGGGAAAGGGGGTGAGCCAATTAACCTAGTCAAGGGAGAGCCTTAGCCACAGTCAAAGCAATCTGAGCTAACCTTCCTACAAATCCACAACAACCATTGGCAAAGATTTGTTTCAGTGCCAAACACTTCAAGAAAGAGAAAATGAGTGTTCATGGCTTGAAACTAGTTGGAGAAACTTAGCAGATAATTTGAAATAGAAAATATTTTTAATTAGCTAACACTGAAGAACTTAAATGATAATAATAATAAATAAAGCCGTACTGTGAGTGGCTTAACATTTCATTCCAAGTTTTTATTTTTCCTCACTTTGGCTAATTGGATCATTTCCACATGAATGAAATACATGCTAAATTATTTACAGATAATTACATGGCTATGCTGTTGCTAAAATATTAAGATACAGCCACCCCACAGGAAACATTGAAACAGACATAGTCACATCAAGAAATGAATAGCCAAGGAGGTAATGAAGGGGAATTATAAGAAAAGCCTCTGCAACTAGAGGTAGTATTATTAAAATTAATTTAGTTTTAAAAACATTATAGACACTTAAACTATTTTTTTATCCCCTCATTTTTCTCTTCAAAATTAATGGCTTAAGTATCAGCCCCTTAAATTTACTTAATCTGAAAACTTGCATCAGAAGTTACACAAATACTTTAAATAAGATTCATAACCAATATTCCACTCCCAATGAACATGCTATCAATCATAACCGTAGAAAGGGGAGATTCTATTTTCTATAGTTTAAAGTGAGTCAGCTTTCCATTTAATTATGTCATTATTAATATCTAACCAAATTGCTGCAGATGATATAGTGGACACTGAAACTGAATACATCTCTACTAATCATAATCGGTAACTTTAGGTATTGCATTCTTCAGACATTGTGGGGCACTCATTAAGTACATGTGTGAATCATTGATATTTAGTTAACAGTTCATTTGATGCTATTTTTTGAGCTAAAGAAATTGTGTATTAGGTCAGAGATGTAACCTAAGAAACAGCAATTCCTCACATTTTAAGTTATTATAGGGCAAAATAAAATTCATCATATTACATGTCTGCAAACTATTCTTCCTCCTGCCCAACTCCAACTCCTAAAACAATTGTTTTTCTCTTTTTACTTCACTGCATTCCTCCATCATTCAAGGGAGGTTTAGTCAGCCTAGTTAAAGACTTGTATGATTTAGAATGAATAGAATGGAGAGGGACACACACTCTCAGTTGGGATGTAGGATTTTTCACAGATATGGATATTAGTATACCCTATACTAAAAAAATATTTTAAAAAGTTAAAAATAAATAGAACAAAAGTGAAGACAAAGTAGAGAAAAAAAGAGCCTTAAATCTAAGTTTTTAGGAGAGATTTGGGGGCTATTGTTATCATTTTGTTTTCTATGTTATCAGTTATTAATTTGAGAGGAAAGCTTAGAAATAAAGACTTCAGGGAACCTTCAAGTTAAGGAAGGTACTGAAAAGTAGGTGAGGATAACCCATTTTAGGAAATAATACTATAGATTATGAATAGGCGTACTTTGGATAATTTCTTAGAGGGATGTCAGTAAACAGTGAAATGATTTTTAAGTATTTGGGGGCCCAAGAGTTATTTCCCAGCTTATCACCTTATCCCTGCAACTACTCCTTTGCCTAGAAATAGAAACATGAACGTTCTCTTGAAATGGAAAGGTTGCCCTCCTTCTTGATTTGCTTTGTAATTGTAGAGGTGCTCCTCTTCTTCCTGCCCTTACTTCCAGACCCACCCCTGGGAGATCACAAATCTGTTTTTCATGCCATACTCCAGCCAAAGGAATAATGGCCCTTGGAGAAAAAATTGACTCTAGGACTTGGGCAGGAAATATGCAAAATTTCCCTGGCGCATACTGTAGTTGTAACAAGAAAATGTTCTGATGAAGATGATGATAATAATAACAATAACAACAATAATAATAAATATAAACACAAAATGATGATAGTATGTCAAAGAGAAACAGAAGCCAACTAAAAAATTTCTAAGGACAAAAACTGGAACAATTACAGCAATAAAATACTATTGGATTATTATCCAAAATATAACATATAGTTCATTCTATAACAACAATAAAAAGAGTGAAGAATTTAATAAACATTGGAGAAGAGACAAATCTCCATGCAGAAAAATATAATCAATTTGTGCAGATCCTCCACAGTTAAGGAGGTGAAGCATAACTCTCTACTCCTTAAGTGAGAGCTGTACATAATGATGTCCTTCCATAGAGTACAGTATGGAAAGCGGGGGGAACATTTACGTTGGAGAAACCTGACAACCTCTACTTCAGCCAAATGATTAAGGTCACATCAACAGTCACAAACCACATAGACAGAATGTACCTTTGATGTTGCATGAAGAAATGTCACTTTATCTTTGTGATCTTCTTCCCCTAAACACCTAACTACAACTTACCCATGGAAAAAATGACCAAACCAAATACCAACTGAGGGACACTCTATAAAACACATGACTGTACAACTCCACACTTTCAGGCCATCAAAAACAATGAAAGTCTGAGAAATTGTCACAGTCAAGAGGAGACAGAACAACTAAAAGTAACAGATGGGATCCTGCAATGGAAAAAAGGGGGGGAAAGGGGTCATTAGGTATAAACTAAAGAAACATGAACAAAGTATGGACTTTAGTGAATAATAATGTATTATTTGTTCATTAATTATTTATAATTATATAGAATTTATATTATATAGATAATAATTTATAATAATTTATAATAATTATTTTTATTAATTATTATAAATGTAACATACTAATGTAAAAGGCAAAGAGGGGAACTGAGTGTGACATATATAAAAACTCTGTACTACCTCTGTAATTTTTCTTTTCTTTTAAATTTTTAGTGTTTGTTTAGTTTTGAGAGAGAGAGAGACAGAGCATGAGTGGGGGACAGGCGGAGAGAGAGGGAAATACAGAATCTGAAACAGGCTCCAAGCTCTGAGCTGTCAGCACAGAGCCCGATGTGGGGCTCGAACCCATGAACCGTGAGATCATGACCTGAACCGAAGTTGGACGCTTAACCAACTGAGTCACACAGGCGCCCCTATAATTTTTCTTTGAATCTAAAATTTTCCTTAAAGTGCAATTTTACTTAAAAAAATCACATGGCAAACTTCATAAAAAATCCCATATTATTGTCACTTTAAAAAATAGCACATAATTACTAAGACCCATGGTTTTTTAATATTTTCCTTTCATATTTACCTACAATACAGATAAGAAACTCTAAGGTACAGTTTCTGTCTTGCCACTGGGAGAAAGTAGGCATCAAGATACAGGACAATACATAAGGATGGGGAAGTAGAAAGATGAGAAGTACCTCCATTCGTGATAGTGTTATTGAATTGCCTTTTTAAATTTCTGAACATCCTTCCTTCAGACTTCTTATTTCCTGAAACAAAACAATGCCCATCTCTTTGATGAATACTCAAGGGACCAGCAAATCTACCCCATGAGAGAAAGGCCAAGGATTATGGTTTGGGCATAAACGCCATATTATAATAGTTACCAGTACTTTTCCTTTCATCCCCCTGAATAACACAATCTCAAACGTCCAAATGCAGCAATTACCTCACAGAGGAGAAAGAGCTAGGAAGGGAAAAGCAGCTGCTCCTGCCTCCCAAACCACGGACAGCTTTCCAAGGCTGCATCAAGCCTGGCTTGGGGGAAAGAAGGTTTTTTTTAGTTATGGTTTCAGGAATTTTGTATTGTAATAGACCACCTGTAATTATACTATACCAGACTACATTTTTATGATCTCAAAGTGATCTTTAGATCATCTCAAAGTTACGCAACGTTTTTAGGAATTCCCCCAATTTTTATCCAAGAGGAGAGGAAGAATGAGTCTTAGCTGTGAGACTGAAGAGGCACTGAAAACCCATTTAAAGTTGTTCATTTCTTGCCTGCCAAGTCCAGAACATTGGATAAATCAATTACATAAGGTGTTTAGGAAACTTAGGAATAATCCGGCTTCTGGTAGCCAATGTTTTCCAAAATTCTCAAGGAAAGCAGTAAGAAGAGCTTATTTATATACCTACTTGTAACAAAAGGGAGATAACCTATTTCTCAACGGCAGCAACAAAGACAAAAATTTCTAATGTGTTAGTATACAGTCAAGACTTAAAAATACTAAAAATAAAACTGCGTAAGCCTCCTGCTTACCAAGCTTAATTTATAATTTGCTTCCTTTTCTTTTCTGAATGATTTTTATCACTAAAACCTTTTCATCATTTTCTTCTACATATCTTGAAATTATTATTCTTATTTTCTGGTTTAATTTAATTTATTTAGATATAAATATGGAGCATCTTTCTCTTAGGGAGAGCAGGATAGATTAATAAGACTCCTTGGGTGATCCTGTCAATAAAAAAGGATCCTAAAGGAAGGAAGTTGGCAAAGTAGCACCGATACAGACACTTGGAGAATTTGACCATGCTTTAGCAAATGTGAACCCATACTGAATTTGTTAAACTTTAGAATATTTTAATAAAATCTGTAGTATAATATCCTAAGATGAAAGCTAACTATTGCTAAGAAACTATTACTAAGGAAATAAAACTTCCATATGATTCAGCAATTTTATTTCTTGGTACATACCCAAAAGAAATGAGAATACTGCCATGTTTATTGCAGTATTATTCACAATAGCCAAGGCATGGAACAATTTAAGTGCTAATCAATGGATGGATGAATAACAAAGTATGTTGCATATATATACAATGCAATATTATCCAGCCAATGAGAAAGAGGGACTTCCTGTCATTTGATCACATTATGCCAATAAAATAAGCCAGACAGAGATAATTACTACACAATCTCTCTCATCTGTGGAATCTAAAAAAGCTAAACTGATAAAAGCAGAGAGTAAAATGGTGGTTACTAGGGTTGGGGAATGTGGATTGTATAGATATCAAACATTTAATGTTACAAACTTAAAATGGGGAGTAAATAATCGCTAGAGATCTAATGTACAATATATTGAATATAGACAAACTATTGTATTATAATCATCAAACTTGCTAAGACACTAGAACTTATTTATCTAACCATTAAAACAAAAAGGTGATTAGTGTTGATTATTACTACAATGGCAATCAATGTTACAGTATGTAAATATATCTAATTAACATGTTGTATACATTAATTTTACATAATGTTGTATGTCAAATATATTTTGATAAAAAAAGAATTGATAAAAAAAGAAAATCAGTCAACCTCTTTGAGACAAACTCTTATGTAATGTATGGCATAAATGCCAAATGAAGGAATAAAGCCACAAATATGGGGTATTGGTTAACAATTCTGAAACTATTCTACACATTTACTGGGTATAAATAATTAAATAAATAAACTAGATGGCTGGATTCAAGTTTTTCACTATAAAGAAAAGTTATAGGAAAGCATGAATAAAAGGCTACAATAAACTCTTTGGTACTAGATTAGATTTGGAGACAGTACTATGAACTTATATTTAGCTTAATAGATAGATAGATAGATAGATAGATAGGTAGGTAGATACAGATTTGTAAACACAGGAACAAGCACAGATATGTCTGTGTACACAGTTTGTTTGACATATATACATACATATATTTAAATTTATGTATATGCAAAGTTTCTCTGTCCTCCTAGAGACCCTGTAAGCTTTGACACCTAGTAGCAATGAGCATACCCAGTACCCCTGTTTAAGTTGCTAAGTACCAGTCTTCTTTTTTTTTTTTTGTAAAATAGCTGATTCTAGGGCAAGGGTAGGAAAAGACAGGATAAACTTAAAGTATTCAATAGTACCAGAAAATAAAGTTAAAAAAATAGAATGATGGAGGCAAGTGAAAAGGATATAAGAATCACCCTGAAAGACGTCCCAGTGGCCACATCTGTTATAATTTGATTATAAAACTAAAAAGTTTTTTTTACTCATAGTATAAAATAAACATATATTAGTTTATACTGCTATAAAAAAGTAATCTACTTAATTTGAGAGATGAGAGGAGATAAATCTTCCTTATGGAAGAATTAAATATAATATATAATACATATTATATTCTATATTAAAATATGATATATAATTATATATTATATATTTAAAAAATAATATCTATTTAATTGGTGTGTGTGTATGTATATATATATATATATACATACACACACACACACACACACACACCTATCCCCTGTAGGAATTAGAGCTTAATTATCCTTCATTCAGAGCATGGGTTAAACTTCACAACTTGCTTTCAAAATATGGAAAAGGAAAAATGTGCAAAGGGAAAATTAGTAACTTAATACTACTGGACAACCTAGAAGACACTACTTATTCAAGTGATCAAGAATAATAATCACATGTGCATATAATGTGATGTGACATGATATGCAAGTCACTTCACTTCTGTGGTATTATTTGTAATAATCCTTAACCCCAGTCAGTGATGAGTAAAATATTAGACAAACCCAAACTGAGGAACATTCTAAAAAATGGCTTGCTGGCACTCCTCAAACATTCAAGGTAATGAAAAAACAAACAAACAAACAAAACAACAACAAAGACTAACAAACCATTACAAACCATTAGAGACTAAGAAGATATGACAAGCTAATGCAATATGGTATCCTGGGTTGGATTCTAAATGAGAAAAATGTAAATTTTAAAAAGTCAAACTATTTTAATTAAGCCTAGAATTTAACATAGTATTATTTATTTTTTAATTTGTAATAAATGTATCATAGCAATGTAATAAAATAACACTGGGGAAAACTGAGTCTAGGTGAGTATTACCCTTGCAAGGTTCTATAAAAATATAAAACTTTCAGTTTGGTGGAAGAAAGCCTGGAAGAATTTGCTGCTGCCAGTGGCTCTGCTTTAGGAAGACCAGGCTCTCCTACATCTTGGGTGCTGCCCCTACTATGCTGAACTCCAGTGTCTCCTCCTGATCCTGAGGATCTTCTGGGTACTAACAACAAAGCACAGGACTATTCACAGTGACAGAGCATCAGGATAATTTGTTTTAAGGGCTACCTCAAGAAACAAGCCAGAGTACACATGGTAGAGAGTCCCAAATATCACTACGAGTAGGGAAATATAACAACCAAAGACACAAAAGAGACCAGTGGACACCATTAAAAGAACAATTCCTGAACAGACAGGCCGTGGACAGTCAATGAATCTCCTTTAATGCAGCAATACTCACAGGTGCAGAGTGCATAACAAGATTTAAAAACTGACAAGAGACAGAAAGCTAGCCAAAATGATGAAATGGAATAACCCTATAAAGAAATTCCAGGAAGAAGTGACAGCTAAAGAATTGCCCAAAACAGATAGAAACAACATAACTGACCAAGAATTTAGGACAATAGTCATAAAATTAATTGCTGGGCTTGAAAATAGCATGGGAGACACCAGAGACACTATTGCTACAAAGATTATGGACTTTAAACATAGTTGTAATGAATTTAAAAAATGCTATAAATGACATGCATAATAAAATGGAGGTGGCCACAGCACGGATTAAAGAGGCAGAGAGGAGAATAGGTGAATTAGAAGATACAATTATAGAAAAAAAGGAAGCCAAGTAAAAGATAAAATAATCCAGGAGCACAAAAGGAGAACTGGAGAACCGAGTGATGCAATCAAATGGAACAATATCCGTATCATAGGAATTGCAGAAGAAGAGAGAGAAAAGTGGGCTGAAAGGGTACTTGAACAAATTAGAGCTAAGAACTTCCCCAATCTGGGGAAGGAAACAGACAATGAAATCCAAGAGGCACAGTGAACTTACACTGTTGGTGGGAATGCAAACTGAGGCAGCCACTCTGGAAAACAGTGTGGAGGTTCCTCAAAAAAGTAACAGTAGAACTCCCCTATGATCCAGCATTAGCATTGCTGGGAATTTACTCAAGGAATACAGGAGTGCTGATGCATAGGGGTGCATGTACCCCAATGTTCATAGTAGCACTTTCAACAAAAGCCAAATCATGGAAAGAGTCTAAATGTCCATCAACTGATGAATGGATCAAGAAGACATGGTTGACATATACAATGGAATAGTACATGGCAAGGAGAAAGAATGAAATCTGGCCATTTGTAGCAACATGGATGGAAACTCGAGGGTATTATACTAAGTGATATAAATCAGGCAGAGAAGGACAGATACCATATGTTTTCACTCATAAGGAAAAGGAGAAAATTAACAGAGGACCATGGGGGAGAGGAAGGAGAAAAAATAGTTGCGGAGAGAAAGGGAGGCAAGCCATGAGAGACTCTCAAATACTGAAAACAAACTGAGGGTGGATGGGGTGGGAGAGAAGGGGAGGGGGGTGATGGGCATGGAGGAGGGCACTTGTCGGGATGAACACTGGGTGTTATATGGAAAACAACTAGACAATAAACTATAAAAGAAAAAATCTATAAACTTTCCAAAATAAATTTTCAAAAAAATATATGTAATTACACACACACACATATAATTTATTTATTTATATTTATTGATTTATTTATACCACAAGTATTTGACTAATAGGTAATTTCTCCTGAAAGTAAAACCCCTTTTGGAGTACTGTATATATAGAGTCAGTGTGTTGGGGAGATTAGATACATAATGGAATTCCTTTTCTTTGCATATTATAGATTAGCATTGCCCAGTAAGGACTTTGTAATGACGAAAATTTTCTCTACCTGTGTTATCCACATTGGAGCCACTAACTACACATGACTATTGAGCACTTGAAATTTGACTAATGAGACTGAGAAAATGTACTTAACCTAATTTTCATTTAATAACCACATGTGACTAGTGGCTACTGTACTGGAGAGCACAGCACAATTCTGGATAATCCATCAGATGCATGTTCCCTCAAAGGAAGGAGCTCCCATCACAATCAATTATATATATAAATTTTTAAATCTTTATTTTTTATTTTTTTATGTTATTTATTTATTTTTGAGAGGAGAGAGAGACAGTGCAAGCAGAGGAGGGTCAGGGAGAGAGAGGGAGACACAGAATCTGAAGCAGCCTCTGAGCTAGCTGTCAGCACAGAGCCAAATGCGGGGCTCGAACCCACGAACCGTGAGATCATGGCCTGAGCCGAAGCCAGAGGCTTAACTGACTGAGCCACTCAGGCGCCCCAAATGTTTATGTATTTTTGAGAAAGAGAGAACATCAGTGGTGGGGGGACAAAGCAAGGGGAGACAAAGAATACGAAGCAGGCTCCACACTCTGAGCTGTCAGCACAGAGGCCAACACAAGGCTCACACCCAGGAATCATGAGATCACGATCTGAGACAAAGTTGGATACTTAGTCATCTGAGCCACCCAGGCGCTCCTGATTTTACATTTTTAACAGAGCTGCTTAAGTACATTAAGCCAACATATATTATATTTCAGAAATAGAAATACTATCACTTTAACAGATACAAACAGAAAGATAAACATTTACAGTTGTTAGTCAATGACCATTTCAAATTGAAGTGTATTTGATACACAGAGAAGTGCATTTGATATCCAGATAGTTTACAGTTTTTCTCTAATCCTAAGAAGCTGATGTTTTCTTGCTTCTGTGCTTCTGGATGAAGCATGCTATTTCGAACTGGGTTATCTTATGTTCTCTGTTTTCTTGAGATACAGTCTGATGTGACCTGATGAAATGTGACATGCTTGTCACTTTTTGTTAAAAGTGAGTATAAATGGGCAAATATCCATGTAACCAGAATGTTTTCCCATTACTCGTTCCTGGCAGGTAATAGTCTACCAGCACAGCCCTACATAAAAAAAAGCATCAGCACTAAAAAGCAGCTGATGCCTAAACAAAAACAGTTAAAACATTAAATTCAAGAAAGAGACTGCTTCTATATTCTCAGGATTCTGTCTCGCTTCACCAGAGTCTTGTTTCAAAGGTTGAATAATAATTACTCTTTAAGCAAATGATCAGAATACATATATGGAATGAGATGAGGAAAAGATAGGAGCAGATGAACTAAACACCAGTATTGCTTTTTTGTGGAAAGCATATTTAGTGAAAAGGGACGGAAATTGTACAGACACTGTATGATATATAACTAGAATTGTTTCTTATTAGAACACTTTTCTGACTTGTCCAGGAGGCATTATCCTTTAAGCCATGTTCTTAGTGATGCAGAAAATTTCTACTTATAATGCCATATGAGTTCCACCTTCTACTATTATGAAAATGAGGAGTAACAGAAAGATACTCCACTTTCTTTCTGTCACTTTCAAAAATATTAAAGTAATAATATGAGAAAGTATTTATCTAAATGGCTATCTTTTTTAAAGTCCATGCAAGGCAAGAAATAGCCCAATGCAATTTGGTTAACAAAAGATAACATATGGCTGAAAGAATGTATTTTAGCCACTAAGAGTAAAACTAGAAATGATTTCAAGGAGACCAAATATTCTAGATTTACCTTTAACTGTCACAGATAAAAAGGATTAATTAATGAAGTCTGCATTCAATAGATAAAAGGCTCCATCAGTACTTTGTTAATTTTCTTGAAAAAGAAAGATAGTCCAGGTTGAATTTCCTCTTTAGCTTGAAATGGATTCCAGCTCTTCCTTCTTAATATCAGGAGAAACAGAAAAAGCAGAATATAAAAGCTAAAAATTAATCATAAATATTACATCAGTAGCATCCTTTAAAAACTGCCTAAATATGCAATGTATATTTAAGTCATGAATCTCATATGTGTCACAAGAAATCATCTGAAAATTTTTTAAGAAATTGAAGAATCTGAAACGTGTAATAGTTCATACGATTTATGGTACCAAAGAATATTAGCATTATATAGTGCTACATTCGTCAAATTAAATTCCATACACATAATGATTGAATACAATCTCATATTATTTATTCATTTTATTTTTCAGTGGAAACAATATAAATTACTATTTATTTTAAATGTCTTCTCAACATTATGTGAGACTACCTTAATGGCACATTTGTTGTAGGTAGAACTTACATAGAGAATAAAATAGTTATATTCATTAAAGGAAATAACATACATCTTTGGAAAGATTCACAAAGAAATAGTCTTACAGATGTTATGAAAACATCAGGGCCCACAATAATCAATGAAACCTATAAGTTAGATTTGAGGTTTGACAAAAAAAAAGATGAAGGTTAACCCCCCAAAATGCTATAAGAATTTCAAGTGGTTCATATCAAGTGAGTTAAAAAAATAAGCTGTTATTAAAAACATGAGAAAATTATTTTTAACATGAAATATTTTCTCAGAAGATGTAGAATATATCTGCATGATAAAATGAAGATTCTGACAACACCTCCACAATTTCTAAAGATTAAGAGAATTCTTTTTGTTTCCTGGGTACACATTGGACAGTAAAAATATGGAAAATGGGGGAGGGAATTATAATAAGAGGAAAAAGAAAAGAAATAGAATGAGATTTATTAAATTCTAAAGGGTAAAAGCAGGACTGCAGATACAGGAGACCAAAAGATTCAGATTTACAGATCAACCAATGTCTACATTGACCGTATAATGTATCTTCAACACTGGAACAATCTTGATACTTAAAAGGACCATTAGAGATTATGGTGAGGTAAAAGAAATAAATGATGACAAAAGATCCACAAGCCTATAATGTTCCCTTACAATCTATCCATTGTTCAGCTCCCCAGACCTTAAACTGAGCCAAAACTGAAGAGCCCTCCTGCTCTACCCATTTCAGCAGAAAAGTCCTATGGGTGGGCATTTGTCCACTTCGGATCCTCTGGGCAATGATGGCTAGGTCAGAATCATACCCACACAAGCCTCCCACAATGCAAATCTTCAGCTGTAGAGCCCACAATGTGGCATGTGACACATGGGACTCTCTGGATAAACTTACAATTGAAAAAACAAAAGAAACATGCATACATATATAGCAGGAACATATGTACATATATATATATAGGTCACTACATGCTAGAGGTTCAGTATTTTAAGGGCTTAATTGGGGGAAGCATCCTTGAATGTCATCTCCCACTGAGAATAATAGTAGCTAGAATACTCTGAAGAAAGGAAGAGACTCTGGGTTTGGTGCTACTACATAAAGAAATATGATACAGAAGAAGGAAGGGAGGAAGGAGGGAAAGAAGGAGAAAAGAAAGGAAAGGAGGGAGGGAGAGAAAGAGAAAAGAGGGGAGAGAGAAAAAAAGAAGCAAAAAATTAACATACTATAACTCTTACCATATGCAAATTTCAAGAAACTTAGAGAAGGGAAAGCTGAATGACTACGCAATAAAAGTTAACTTACCTTCACTAGCAACTTGACATACAGAATAAGAAGACTTCCTTCCATTGATTCTCTAGCTTAATACAATTGACAGAGCTCAAAGGAACAATTTTTACATTTTTATTAACTAGTTTAATCAATGGAAGAATGTCATATAAAAGACACCACATACAACAAAGGTATAACTGAAGAAAGCTAATTTCCTTAGAAAAAAATAACTACATTAACAGCTTTTTAAGTGCCAGCTATTTTATGGATGCTTTACTGAGTGATAAACTTCATAACCGAGGTGAATAAAATAAATTCAGAAATGCGAAGTAACTTCCGAAGTCAAAGAGGTGGTCTTTTCATCCAGGTCTATTTGAAATCAAGATTCTAGTACCTTTTTGTTTGCTGTAATTGTCTCTCTTTCCACAAACTTGACTGATGTTCCATTTCAGTGTGAACATAATCTCAACTTAATTTCTCATTAAAAAGCTGACTGTGCTCCTCTAGAGGCAAGTCCAAACATATATGCAGAATATTGATCTATTAATTAGTACTTAAGCATTACAACTCAAATTTCTCAGTCTTAAAAGTCGTCTGCACTTGTTTTTTTTTTCCAATTTCTGCACTCTCATTCTCTAGGACTCTAATTCATCTCTCCCCACTGTACGAAACTTTGCTGAATCCAATGGTTAATTCTTAATTATATCTTAATTTACCTATTAATAGTAACTTACAGAGGATTCTCTCCTTCGTGAAACAGTTTATTTATTTGTGTTTCTTTCTCAGTCTTTGTTCCTTCTCATTTCCTCAACTTTAAATATTGGCTTACTTTAGGGCTCATTCTTTGGTCTTTTTTTCTACACTCACACTCTTTGGCCTTTTCCTTCTCCAGTCTACAGGGTTTATGTGTGTTTGTGTATGTGTATACACACACAACACATACACTCTATGTATTTGAGAATTACTCCCAAATTTATATCCCCAGTCTATATTTCTCTTCTGACCATCAAGTCATAGATCCAAATCATCAGTTAGATGTTTAATAGGTATCTCAAATATGTACCTTAATGTATCCAAAAACATACTCCTGACCTACCTCCCCCAAACTTGTTCTTCTCAGAGTCTTGCTTCTCCACTGTGTGTACTGTCTCAGGAAATGGTAACCCTCTTGAAATGCTCATAAACCTACTGTTCTCCTTGTCTTCTTTCATAGTTTCAGATAAGACATTCAATCCACCAGCAAATTCTGCTTCAAATAGTGTACAGACTACAGCCACATCTTTCCCCTTCCACTTCTAATATCATCATCTATCTTAATTCACTCCAATAATAACTGGTCTGTCTCCTTTAGTGCCTCATATATATTCCTTTCTCAATACATGTAATGCTTCTAATGCATAAAGTACATTTTTGTCACATCTTTCTTCAAAATTTTCCAGTCGCTTTTCAATTGGAAAACCTCAAATCCTTATGGTATCTTATAAGCACTTACAGATTTAAGAACCCCACTCTTCTCTGGTCTCATTTTCTACTATTTCTTTGTTATCTATTTGCTTCAGACACAACTCTGGACTGCTTCTCAAGAATAGGAAGCATATTTTTTCCTTTACTGTTCTTTCTGCCTGAAATGATTTCCCCCAGATATCCCGCATGGCTTGTTGTATTATTAACTTCAGAATTCTAATAAATATCACTTTATCCATCAGACCTTTCCTTTTAAAGTTTATTTATTTATTTTGAGAGAGTGAGAGTGGGGGAAGAGCAGAGAAATGGAGAGAGAGGAAGTCCCAATCAGGCTCTGCACTGTCAGTAATGGTTTATGTGTGCACTGACAGTGCAGAACCTGATGTAGGGCGTGAATTCATGACCTTAAACAAAGAGTCAGATGCTTAACCAACTGAGCCTCCCAGGCACCCCTATCCATCATACCTTTCTTGATGACAATTTTAAAAACAGTATCTTATATTCTCTATTCCTCTTTTCTGCTTTATTTTTCGTTATAGTACTTATTATATATTTTAGTTGCTGTTTCCCCAAATAAAATTTGTTATTTAAGGGCAGATATTTGTCTCTCTCTTACTAACTATTCTACCTCCAGTTCTTCCAACAAATGCCAATTATGTGGGTGCTCAATATATTTTTGATGAATAAGTAATTGATGTGAATAACAGAACCATTTTATTATAATTTTGCTTTCCTAAAATATCACATATCTACTGTGGTTTCTTCAGCCAGTTTCATATTTAAATTTCTGATTCAAAGTCTACAGTGCAATGATCACGTTTGTATGTGGCATTTTAATTTCAAGAAAGCCAACATTTGTTCCATTATACAAAATTACTGTGCTAAGTGTCCTGGAATAAAAATGTAAGAAAAGCATGCCTTTGCTCTCAAAGAACTTACTTTGTTAATTAAAAATACAGCCCTAGCATCAATTACCTTATAGATAAATGGAAGGAAACACATGTAGCAACTTAATTATTATTAGCATCTCTTCATAGATGGACAGAATGGGTAGGGAATCTAGTCATATTTATCACATTTTAGCTTTGAGACCAACATTTTATGAGTATGTTTCCAGGAACACATACCTAGAATGTAATGATGGAAAGCTGTGATCACAACTTCAAAGACTATGGGATATGTAATGCATGATATAAATATTAAACTTCTTGAGGTGCAATTTAGCATAGTAATTCCAAAGTTCTATTTCTTCTAAACACACTGCAGACCAAATTGAGTACAGAAAGGAAATCATACAAAGACAAAATGTACAACATTTTGACCCAGGAGCGACCAACGTGTGATTTCTGATCCAAAGAAATGATAGCAAACTTAGGTTTTTCTTCTTTGTTGTTAACCATCTTTTCTATTAAAAGAGTGATAGTTGAGTAATTGTTTACGTGTGAACCAAAAAAACAAAGTGTGGGCAAGGACCAAAAGTAGGTCAATATTTATCTATCTCTGTCCTGGGGAAGAACAAACTGTGCTTCTCAACAACCACCTCTAGTTCTGGAGGAGGAAATCGTGCTCTTTTGGAGCAGTATAATTTATCCAATTGACTTAGGTTGATATTAATAAAAGGAGAGGGGAGGGACGAAGGTTGGGAAGAGAAGATGAAAAAGTAGCAAAAAAAGAGGAAGAAATCAAAAAAGATGACCCCAGTAAACTTTTAACCCCTTTGTTCTTCAACTCTTGTCACCAAGTATGGCAATAAATTGGTTTGCGGTTTATAAGCACTAATGGTATGTTCCTTTTAATTATTCTTATCCATTAATTCATTCAACACATTTTTAGCACTTGCTCATGCAAGGCATTGTGCCCAACTCTGGATCATCTGGAGAGCATTACACACTTCCTGCCTTAATGTAGTAGATCCTCTCCCTAGGAAGGTATGCCCAGTCCCAAATACTAAATGATGACCTGTGTCTTAAACCATTTTCTTAAGAAAATAAATAGCATTGATTTATCAAGCATAAGTTGCTTATAAAGTCATTTAATGTTGATAAGTTACATGTTGTCAGATTACTCCTAGACCAAAAAATAAATAAAGTCTTATTTCTAGAACAACAGCTTGATAAATCTGCTGAGAAAATTTGGCCAATAATAGCCTTAACCAAGCACTGTCATTCTTTGGGACCTGACCAGTGTTGTTTTTTTTAATTTTAAAAAATATTTTATTTATTTTTGAGAGAGAGAGAAAGAGAGCACAAGTGGTGGTCAGACAGAGAGGGAGGAAGACACAGAAGCTGAAGCAGACTCCAGACTCTGAACTGTCAGCACAAAGCCCCATGGAGGGCTCAAACTCATGAGCCGTAAGATCATGACCTGAGCCAAAATCAGATACTTAGCCAACTGAGCCACCCAGGTACCCCCTGACCAGAGCAGTTTTATTCCCTTTTTGTTCCGTCTTCCTTTCAAATGCTGCATATGGTATATATGTATTTTAAAATCTATGGACACAGTAGACGAGTTTGGATTAATTGTGAAGAATGAGAAAAATTCACTTAAGAGAGAGCAGCTAGACTAGACTAGATGAACACCTGATAGGAAGAAAGATGGAGGTCTTTCCAGGATAGAAAGCAACATGACAAAAACACACTGTCTTACATGGACATGGAGCAGGGTCTGAAGCGGCATTGCACAGACTGTGTACCAAAGCTATGCCTGGATGGTAGGAATGAGTCTATATTCTCCAGGATTTTGAATGCCATTTAAGAGAATTACATGGATTTTTAATGCAAAGCAGCAATAATGAGCAGAATAAATTAGATGAGAAAGTGATTAAAAAGAGGATAGCTGATCAAGACAGCAGACTAATTCTCTGAAGGACATTTTTTCTGGCAGAAAGTGATGCAGTTTGCCAAATGACCAATTCGCTTAATGACTAATTTACCAAATGGTTTTAGCCCTTACTCTGCCCCTCCAAACGGATTTTATTGATTACTCACAAAATGCACAATAATATTTGTTGTAGTGGAAGGTTTCAACAGGCTTTACAAATATTTTCTTCCCAGAGTTTTGGTTTTCCTATAATTATTTTGCCCTCCTTGTTTTGTCCCAACTATTATATCAGAAAGAGCATTATTACCTGAATTCACTTTTCAATAGTTACTATTTCTTAAATAAAATGGGCCAATCTCTTCCAGACATTTTTAATTCATGTACTTATATTTCTCCCTTTTCTTAATATAAAGACTTTTTAATGGATCTATCAAATTAATTGTTCATATATTTTCTATCTCACAAATCTTGTACATATCATTCAGTACCATATACATAAAATGGTAAATTTGTTCAAGTGAAATTTAATAGCTGTTTAATTTTCTGCTTATATAATCTGTCAGTCAGCAAACACAGTTTATCTGTACATGTTCATTTTCACATACCACTGTTACCTTTCTCATTTGTCAAAATTCTTAACCCATAGGAGTTGTACTCCAAATATGACACATTCTTTATGTAAATTAGTAAGAAAATAAATTCACAAAAATAGAGAAAACAGTAAACTATACTCAAGTGAAAGTCTACCAATTTTCATTTAAACTGTTGTTTATTTAAGAAGTCACAGAGGTGACATTGCCAAGATGGCAACATAGGTTGTTCCCAACCTCACTCCACCTCACGGAAGAACAGTGAGCAACTATTCATTAGACAGGACAGCATTGACAGAATCCTAGAATATGGGAGTGAGGCTAAAGTACTCCTTGGATCACAGAGACCAAGACAGGCCACATTAGAAGAGTAAAAGGAACAGCAACATGCTGATCACCTTGACCCTCCTCCAGGCCAGTGCAGCACCACACTGAGAAGTTCCCCTGAGCCTACAGTTCCTCCATCAGGAAAAGAGATTATAGGGAGGATATCAAAGTCCCCAGCATTGTGGGTTACTTCTTGAGAAGGCAAGCTCCAGTCTTGCCCCATGAGGATTTTGAGGAAATCTGCAGGGCTTGACCACTGTGAAACTGACTGTGTCAGATGTAATGGGGAAGAGAAGTCAAAGTGTAAAGTTTAAGAATTCTGTTGACAATATTTTACGTGAGCATCATCGTAACTACAAGAGAAAAACCTATAGTAATTAAATAAAAAATAAAAAAGCCAAAGCATATAATACCAAAGGACTTCAAAACATATGAAAAATGAGATCAGGACAAGAGACAAGGAACAATGAATCAAGGAACAAAATATCCCCCAAACAAGTAACAACATGACAATAGTAAGTCTATTTACCTATCAATAATTGTTATAAACAAAAATAGATTAAATTATATAAAAAAAATACAGAATGGCTGGATGATTTAAAAAAATCAGATCCCCTCATATATTGCCTACAAGAGAATCACTGTAGTTCTAAACATACACATAAATGGAAGATGAAGGGACAGAAAATCATATTTCAAATAAATGATACCGAAAACAATGACAATAACAAAAGCAGAGGTAGCTATACTTATAACAGACAAATAGACTTTAACCTAAAAATGGTAAAAAGAAACAAAAACAGTCATTATATGATTAATGATAAAGGTGTCAATTCATCAATATTTAAAAATGTATACACACAACATGGGAACACACAAATACATAAAGTAAAAATGAACAGAGCTAAATGGGGAAATAAATAGCCATAAAAAACAAGTGAGTACTTTAATACCCCATTCTTAATAATATATAGATGACACAGAAAGAAAATTGTGGATTTGAACAATACTATAGACAAACTGTATTTATCAGATATTTATAGAACATTCTATTTCAAAACATCAGAATACACATTCTACTCAAGTGCATATGGACATTTTCTAAGACTATATGTTAGGCCAAAAACAATGTCTTGGAAAATTAAAAATGTTTGAAATAATACCAATCATCTCCTCTTACCACATTGGTATAAAATTAGGAGTTATTATTACCAGGAGGGAAACTGGAAAATCAGGAATACATAGAAATTAAGTAGTACTGTGTGAAAGGACCAATAAATCAAAAAAGAAATTAAAGAGGAAATAAAGTACCCTGAGTAAAAACAAAAATAAAAGCACAACATACCAAAACTAATAGGATACAGCAAAAGCAATTTAAAAGGAAAGTTCCTATACCATAGGAAATACCTACACTAAGAAACAAAAAAAATCTTAAAAAAACAAAACAAAACAAAAACAAAGAAAAATTCTGCATTCCCTAATTATACACCTCAAAAAATGAACTAGAAAAGAACAAACTGAGCTCAAATTCAGCAGAAGGAAAATAACAAAGATTAAAATATAAATAAATGAAATATAGAACAGGAAAACAATGGAAAAGTTTAATATAAATAGGCACTGGTTCCTTGAAAAGATAAACATTCATAACCCTTTTGCTAGACTAATGTAGGAAAACAGAGAGGATGCAAAGCAATACTTATGAGTTAAAAAGGAGACATTATAACTGATACTTAAGAAATGGAAAGTAGGATAAGAAGGTACTGTGGACAATTAAATACCAATAACCTGGACAACTTAGAAGAAATGGAACAATTCTAAGAAATATTTAACTTACCAGTATTGAATAATAAAGAAATAAAAATCAGAACAGTCCAATTACTAGCAAGGAGACTGAAATAATATAAAAAGTCTTCCACTAAAGGCCAGGACTATATGGTTCACTGATAAATATTATTAAATACTTAAAGACACTAGTCCTTTCCAAACTCTTCCAAAAAAGTTACAGAAGAGAGCATACTCCCAAATTCATTTTGTAAGGGCAGAATTACCCTATGACCAAAGCCAGAAAAGGACATTACAAGAAAACTACAGGCTACCATCTCTAATGAATATAAATGTAAAAATTCTCAATAAAATACTAACAAACTGAATTCAGCTGGCCATTAGAAAGATAATTCAATATGATCAAGTGATATTTACTTCTAGGATGCAAGAGTGGTTCAACATAATAAATTAATCAATATGATACATCATGGTAGTAAATGAAAAAAAATCATATCTTAATGGTAAAAAAATTGTTTTTGACAAAACTCAGCATCGATTTATGGTAAAATTCCTTAACAAATTAAGTATGGAAAGATTACACCTAAGTTAATAAAAGCCATATGACAAGCCCACAGTTAACATTATATTCAGTCGTCAAAGGTTGAAAGATTTTCTCTAGGACTGGGAACAAAACCATGTGCCTATTCTCAACATTCCTATTCAAAAAAATACTGGCAGTTCTAGCCAGAGCAATCAAGCAAGAAAAAGAAGAAAAGACATTATAATTGGAAAGTAAAAAGTAAAATAATCTCTATTTGTAGATGATATAATTTTATATACTAGCAAAATATAAAGACTGCACTGAAAAATTATTAGATCTAATCAATGGATTTAGTAAGATTAAAGAATACAAAATTAACATAGAAAATTAGAAGCATTTTATAAGACTAAAAAGACAATATTCATTAGACTAATATGTTTTTTTAAAAAGATAAACAAAATTGGCAAACCCTTAGCTAGACTCATGAAGAAAAAAAGGGGGAAATCAAATAAAATCGGAAATGAAAGAGGAGACATTACAAATGATGTCATAGAAATACAAAAGCTCATGAGACTAACAATTACACATCCACAAATTAGACAACCTAAAGAAATGGATAAATTTCTAGAAACCTATAGCCTACCAAGACTGACTCATGAAGAAATTATTAATATAAACAATTACCAGTAAGGAGATCAGATCAGTAATCAATAATCTCCCAAAAAATCCAAGACCAGTTGCTTTCGCTGATGAATTCTACCAAACATTCAAAAAAGAATATATACCAATTCTCCTAAAACTCTTCCAAAAAACTGAAAAGGAAGAAATACTTCCTAAGTTGTTTTGTGAGTAAAACATTACCCTATTAACAAAATGAGACAAAGATGCCATAAGAAAATAAAATTATAGGTCAATATTCTTTAAAAACATAAATGCAAAATCCTCACTAAAATACTAGCAAACTAAAATCACAAGGACATTAAAAAAAAATCAAATACAGTGACCAAGTGGAATTTATTGCAAGGATATAAAAATGGTACAACATGGTCCAGTCAATAAATGTGATATACTATATTAACAAAATTAATAGCAAAAATCACATCATCAAGAGATGCAGAAAAAGCATTTGAAAAATTCAATATCCATTTGTGATAAAAATTCTCAACAAAGTAGATATAGAGGAAACATAACTCAATCTAAAAAAGACCACATATAACAAGTCCACAACTAACATCATACATTCAGTGAAAATCTGCAAACTTTTCCTCAAAGGTCAGAAACAAAACAAGGATAACACTATCTCTGTTTTTATTCAACTCAGTAGTGGAAATCCTAGCCAAAGTGATTAGGTATGAAAAAGAAATAAAATGATCCAAACCAGAAACAAAGAAATAAAACTGTCACTATTTGTACGTAACACAATATTATACATAGAAATTGTTCAAGACTCCACAAAGAAATTGTTACAATTAATAAATGTCTCAGTAAAGCTAAAGAATACAAAATCAACAGAAAAATTCTGTTGTGTTTTTATATACTAATAAACAACCTAATTTATAATCATATCAAAAAGAATAAAATACCTAGGAATAAATTTAACTAAAGAGGTTAAAGACACTATAACCTGTACACTAAAGATATTGATAAAAGAAACTGGAGAAAATACAAAGAAATAGAAATATATTTCATGCTCATGGATTAGAAGAATTACTATTGTTAAAATGTCCAAACAATCTGAAAGCACTCAAGAGATTCAATGCAATGCCTATAATAATTCCAAAGGCATTTGTTTTACAGGAGTAGAAGAAACAAACCTAAAATTTTTATGGAACTACCAAAGACTCTGAATAATCAAAGCCATCCTCAGAAAGGAAAACAAAGCAGGAGGCATTATGCTTCCTGATTTCAACCTATATTACCAACCATTGTAAATCAAAACAGTATGGTACTAGCATAAAAATAGACATAGAGATCAATGAAACAGAATCAAGAGCTCAGAAATAAACCCATGGATATATGGTCAACTAATATTTGAGAAGGGATCCAAGAATCTTCAATGGAGAAAAACAATACTCTCAATAAAGAGTACTGGGAAAATTGAATATTCACAGAATAAAACTTAAAAATAACTTACCTACAAGGTCTATGGTGAGCTTCATTATACCTAAGATCAGAAATTCTATGGAAAACATTTTCCTCATGTGCATTTTTATAGAGTTAGCTTACCTAATTTTTAAAGGCTACAATGGTTCTGTGGCCCACAATGCTTATGAACAACGAATTTAAGGAATGGGTGGATATGAAAAGGATGCAAGAGAGTAGCTTACACTGGACAATTTCAAAGCAAAGTAAAGGAAATGGATGGGGTGGTAGTTTTAGAAGGTCTGTTTGAAGGAATTTTTTTTTTTTAAGATAGGTTACGCATTTGGAAGGAAAATAATTCGTGGGTGGAGGCATTCATAACCAAAATGAAGACACCTGAAGTAGCAAATTACCTACAGCTATGAGATTAAGAGAACAGCTGGAAATTTTAATTTTGTAATAGAGAAGAGAAACATTTGTCTTCAAGAGACAAAAGTAAGAGAACAAATAAAGAAGCAGAGAAACTCTAAGGTGGCACAGCCCCACCCCCATTAAGTAGTAGTAACGCCCACTTCCCTTAGGGATTAGAGGGAGTGGCCAGTGTGGGGTAATTTAGGAAAGAAGAGCTGGGAAAAAAAACCCTAAGGATTAGCAAATGATGCAAACCAAATAAGTGGACATTCAGTGCTGCCTATTCAGAACATTTAATACGGATTTGAAGAAAAACTATTTTCAAATAATAAAATCGTTTACTTTTTATTTCAACATTTCTCTGCTGTGGTGATATAATCCAAATAACTAGAATATGAAAACAATCAAGTATATAGAAGCTATTACTAATTCATTATTTAGATCATATCTAGTAGGACACTAACTATGCTGAGATGCAGAAGTCCTGTATTTAAATCTCAAATTTTGTACTGTTTATTAAGTAACTTTGCACAAATCAGTTTATTTTAATCTGCGTCAGCTTTTTCATTTATCAAATGGGGATAATACTATTTGTCTCATGTAACTTTGTGTAAAAATAAGGTAACTATAATTTTTTATGATCAATTTATTTTTTTAGAACTTTTAACACTGAAAGATAAATGAACCACATCTTACAAATCAATTGCTAGCTGGGAAAGTACCAAAAAATAGAGTATTAGCATAACACCAGATACCTTTCTACACTACCAACAGAAACTTTTTTGAATATAGAAAAAGGTCTTAATGTTAAAAAAAAATACGTTCTGTACCTAAACTCCCAATTAGAGCAATATGGCAGACAGTATAATTTTAAATGCCCCTATTTCATTCACTGAAAATAGTGGAGGAAATATGAAAATACTCATCATCTCTGGTGAAATAGTTTCCAATTGGCTGCACTCAAAGAAACCTCTTAAATTTATAGAAGTAGACTTATAATTTGCTTCATTAAAGAGGAAAAGAATATCATTTAAATGCAAAAATGCGAAAAACCTACAAAACTGACAAACAATGAAAAAAAGACTTCCCATTAACTATCATTAGGTTTATCCATTCAACCAAGAAAATAACTATCACAGAATCTTAGAAACAATAAACAAAAAGAACAGTTAACTATCTAATTGTATTTTTCTAAAATGAAGGAAAGCATGTATATAATTTTTTTAATTGGCCAAAACTGCACATAAAAGCATTACAATTTAAATCTTTTATATTCACTCTCAATGTACTGAAAATTATAGACTTTCATTTGGTTTAACTCTTGCAAGTCTTTTGTGTTTCTTTGGTTTTCTAAAATCCTATAATTCACATAATCCTAAATTTTTTTGTTAATCAGGAAAGTGTAACTGAAAAGTATATTATTCAAAGATTCAATAACTAAGTGTATGATGATATAGTATATATATTTACTAACAATATTAATTTTGCAAAATGAAGTACCTTATTCTCAAATATAGTAGTCAGGGATCATATCCTTAAATACTTGCCCATCCTCACTTAAAAACCATGTCTAAGGGGCTCTTGCTCATAAAGTTGTTGACTCAAAATCTCCGCTTTCCTTACTTCCATTTACATGTAGCACTCCAAGGGAATAGTAAATTTTGTTAAGAAGAAATACATATCCTAGCAGGAAAAAAAAGGTATTTATAAATAAAGAGGAGTTGGATTTTTAATGGCCAAAATAAACCCCTAAATATTCACCATTATAGATTCAGTGGAGTCTCAAACATAAGTAAAGAATCCAAAACTCTGTTAAAATGAGCAATAATTAATATGGTACCAAATAAATTATCTATGGCCACTAAAACTTCAAAACTGATATCCTAAATTTTTGACATATATAAAGCACATTTTAAATGCTTCAGAGTACACAAATTAAATTGTGAAAACTAGCTCTGTGTCCACAGATTGTAGAAAACATACAGCAATGTGGGTATTATGATACTATAATTTGAAATGCAGTTCTAGGGCACCTGTGTGGTTCAGTCAGTTAGGCGTTAGACTTCAGCTCAAGTCATGGTCTCACCGTCTGTGAGTCCAGCCCCGTGTCTGGGCTCCATGCTGACAGCTCAGGGCCCAGAGCCTGCTTCAGATTCTGTGTCTTGTCTTCCTCTCTCTCTCTCTCTCTCTCTCTCTCTCTCTCTCTCTCTCTCTGTTGCTTGCTCTCTGTGTCTGTGTCTCTGTCTCAAAACTGAAACTACATTTAAAAAAATTTTTTAAACATGAAAATAAAAACAAAATAAAATGCAGATCTAGATCTTTTCTCAGAATATTATTAGCAAAGTAATTTTGTGGCAGCATGTTTGTTTCCTGTCAACACTTTTTATGGCACCTCCAGTGAAAAAATAAAGTAAAAATTTCCCAAAATGAAAATATTTTATCTTTCAAAGCCATACCTGGGCCTTCTCTGAAAATATAAGTATAGTCCAGTTATCATGCTTCAGGCAAGTTGTCTTAATCTTTCCACTTTATATACACATATATCTACATATATATGTATACAATCACATCTGCAAATGTAAAATTCCTGTGTAAAAGTCAAACTGTACAAAGGAATGACAACGATCTAATCAGACTCCCTATGTTCAGGATGATGGAATTTGTTGCATATTATAGACTTATACAGGGCTGAAGAGAAGTAAATACACCAGGGAAAAGCAACAGCATAATACACTGGATTGGTTGGCTGAGGAAACATAAATGGACTTGAGTATATTATGAACGAACACTAAACCCTATTTTATAATGAAAATGAAAACATCACAAAAGGCTCTTTGAGATTTTTACCATACCTGTGATGTTGTTGCTAAAGTAGTAAGTTCTTAAGAAGTGAATCAATAGCTTCAAAGCAGTTGAAAACTCACACATGGGAAACGTAAATAATAAGATTGATTTTTACAGCAGGAATCTATATATCCAGCCAGTTCATTGGAAACAAATGATAAAATGAATATAGTTCTAGAAAATCAGTACTCAAGATGGTGTGCTATCAGCCAAGGTGACACACATCACAGAAGACAACTGAGGTGCAAACCAATGGAGGAGAATCAATTTTTCTGATAGTATACAGTGACTCATCTGTTGCCTTTTTAATACACTATCAAATAAGCAAAGGATATTTATTAGTCAGTGAAACTTTGGGGCCAGAATTAGTACTGCAAGAATCGCCAATAACTGCCATTTCAAAATGTTTCAAGTGTAGAAATTTAACAAGCAAACCAATTTCTTCTTCTAACATCATTAATACAAATGCACCTTTTCTGACTCTCTTGTAATGTCTTTAATTTCTACATAAGGGAGGATGAATTTAACTTTCCAATTCAATCCTATAATCATAATATTCTTCATTTTACAATTATAGTAGAAAAAAAATCAAAATTTCTGTAAGGAATCAATCTTTATTTAGCATCTTTGAAAGTTGTCACCTTACGCTTAGACAGGAAACCTTCAGGACTAATAGTTAAGTGTATGATAATGTGCTCTGAAGGTCATCCATTTTTGGGCCGTTGTCTAGCTGTATTTTTTCCCTATCTTTAAGTAACTTATGACAAATAAATCACGTATAGTCAAAGAAACTGGCATACTAATTTCATAGCAAAGTTTTTTTCTTTTGTAATTAACTTTTTAAAAGTGGAAATCAGAGTGTTCAGCAATTGAGAGATGTAAATGCAATTGCACCATTAAATCCCCATTGTCTTTTAAGCTAGCAATCTACGTTCTATAAGGAATGACTATTGTTTTCATTATAGAATTTTCCAAGCTCTACAATTTATCAATAAGCCAGTATTATAAAAATGTTCTTTATCACCTTTCTGTCTAAAACTGTAAAGTCAAGATTTTTGTCTAGCATGTTGGTTTCTTTCTGTTTGCAAGCAGAATTTCATGGCAAGCTTTTGGGACTACTGTTACCAGTAATCAAAGGCATACACTGACTTGAGAACAAGTTAACGAATCCAGTAAATGTATTTTTCATTACATAAATCTGAGGTGTTCATAGAAATCCACATTTATTTACAAAAGGCAACTATCCTTAGGTATCAATTTTCTCATATAGAAATCATACAAAACCTATTCTCCAGAGTTAATTTGTAACTACAATGGCAAAGTAGCCAAGATCTTATCAGATGATATATAGATTTATTAGAGAATTGTGCTATTTTAATTTTGTAGTCTCCCTTAAGCCTGACAAGGGTAAAGGCTAATTCCATTTCTTGAGAAAGCTCTTATGGTGTTCCAATTGACATTAGATTCTCCCAAATAACTGCAAGTTAAAGTTCACTGTGGAATTGCAATATGGTTAAATTTTCCAAATCTATGAACTCTGATTTTTTTTTATATAATTGAAACAAACCTTTTCAACCTCCTAACTGTGTGGGATGCCTGGGTGACTCAGATGGCTGGGTGTCTAACTTCGGCCCAGGCCATGATCTCACAGTTCATGAGTTCAAGCCCTGCGTTAGGTTGGCTCTGTGCTGACAGCTTAGAGCCTGGAGCTTGCTTCAGATTCTGTGTGTCCCTCTCTCTGCCTACACCCCACTCTCTCTCTGTCTCAAAAATAAATAAAACATTAAAAAACTTGTAATTTCACAACTGTGAAAGATGCTAAAAAAATCAATACTTCCCTTTAGGTCAAAACATTTAAAATAAATTTAAATATGTCACCAAATTAAGCAAAACTACAAAATAGATTGAGTTAATAAAGAGGTTTATAATTGCTGAATCCTCTCATATTTATAACATAGTCCCTACTGTCATTAGTCGTGGCACTCACATATCACAGAAAGGAGGAAAGTGGAGATTTTATTATTCCATTGAAAGTTTGTGTTTGTCTTCTGTCAGCTCATAATTCCTTTGCCAAGTACTGCAGCTAGACTCCATCTGGTGCATTCACCACCTTAATTTAAAATCTACAGAAAAATTCTAGCTAATGATGAGAAATCAAGCAATTTAGTATTTGTTTTACTTCATTTTAAGCA
This sequence comes from Suricata suricatta, assembly GCF_006229205.1. Classification (NCBI taxonomy): domain Eukaryota; kingdom Metazoa; phylum Chordata; class Mammalia; order Carnivora; family Herpestidae; genus Suricata; species Suricata suricatta. The sequence continues at coordinate 65,395,555 of NC_043708.1, read as the reverse complement.
TGATGATCATTACCAGAATTCCTGATTGCCAATTTTCTGATGCAACAAGTACACTGCATATTGCAGAAGTCCCAAATTTTTCTGTAGTTCAAAAAAAAAAAAAAAGAGGGTGTGCACTTTAAAGCGAAAATTCATGGTAATGTAATGAGCACACTGTTACAGGATATTTTCAAACAGTGGTTTTATGGCCATCTGTTGAAACCTCTGCACTGGGCTGAATGTTTTTCACTATCTAAAAATCTAAAATAACTGCTAAAAAAAGACTAAATTATAATGAAAGCAGCATCCCTGACTCTTAATTACATTGGGGCAAAACACATGAAAAAAATTGGCTGAAATATAAGGAACTATTAAAATACAGAGTTTCCTAAATGAGTAAGTTTTTAGTTGGCTTTCATAATAAACACTATTATTAAGCATCAGGTATCAGTCATCTAAATGTGTAAATAGCATATTGTTACATTTTAGGATTTTGCTTTTTATAATTTTTTAATGTTTGTTTATTTTTGAAAGGGAGACAGAGAGCATGAATGGGGGAGGGGCAGAGAGAGAGAGGGAGACACAGAATTCGAAGCAGGCTCCAGGCTCTGAGCTGTCAGCACAGAGCCCAATGTGAGGCTCGAACTCAGGAACATCAAGATCATGACCTGAGCCAAAGTCAGATGCTTAACCGACTGAGCCACTCGGGCACCCCTGTTTTAGGATTTTGTATTGCTAAGGCCACCTATGAGGAAGAAAGAAAGATCTTTTAAGGAAGAGGGAACCTATCTGTGGAATGATGTGAGTATGGAAGACTATGATAGTGATAGAATGAGTAGAAGTTATAAAGGTGAAAACAGTATATTCAGGAGACCACAAGTACCTGCCTCTCCCCACACTAGAGGTTGATAGGTCATGTACAGTGAGAGATAATCCCAGCAGACAAAATAAGCAAACACTGTCTTTTCTGTTTCATCAAATTTTCCAGCAAAAGACTTTAAGCAGCTCAAGAGACATTCCTGAGGTAACAAAAAGAGTATCTAAAACGTGTGTGCACCTGGGGTGCCTGGGTGGCTCAGTGGGTGGAGCACCCGACCCTTGGTTTCAGCTCTGGTCATGATCTCACAATTCATGGGAGCAAGCGCTACATCAGCCTGTGCAGAACTTGCTTGGAATTCACTCTTTCTCTCTCTTTCTCTGTCTCTCTCTCTTCCCCTCTCTGCCTCTCCCTCGCTCATGCTGTCTCTCTCATAATAAATAAACTTTTAACACACACACACACACACACACACACACACACACACACACACAAAACAAAACAGAAAGCCAACCAATCTTATGAATGTAAGTTACTTGACCCTGCATTCCATGGGCCCTGTGTCCTGATTAAGCAGCTGTGTGCAATAAACTGTGTACCAAAAAAGGAAAAGAAAAGAAAAGAAACAAGAAAAAAGCCGACCATAGATGGTTAAACTCAAGACTACAATTCTCTATTCCCCTAGGTAGAATGAAGTACCATCTTCCACGAGGTGATATAGTGCAACAAACACCACATCTACCAGACATCTGTTTTCCAGCTGACAACGGGCCAAAATAACACTTCAGATTCTGGGAAAAAAATGCCTTCCTCTCAGAGCAGTGCTGACATAAATCCTAATGACCTGATACTTTTAACTACCTCCTTTTAACAACCTCTGGTACTATGCTCCAGCAAGGTCTCCAAATGACCTAAGAGTAAAATGCTACCCACAGCACTTAAATCAGACCTGGGACCTAATAACAGCTTTTTTTTTTTTTCTCAAGTTCCTTTTTCTACTCTGTCTTCCTAATTATTGTCACCAGTGTGCACTTTTTTTTTCCTTGAGAGGAAATATTGACATTTCTGGAGTGAAATATTGAAATGGTGTATTTGTTTTATTGATGATTTTGCAGCAGCTAACATTCACAGAACTAAAGGTTGCCAAACTTTGTTGATGAGGCCAAAAACTTAGGAGCAAATTACACAGAGGAGTAAAACAGGATGCTGAAATTAATTAGTAGATTTTTTCCTCATCTTTCCTGCATGAGAATGTAAGTGTCTAAAATAAATCTTGATGTCTGGTTCTGATTAAGGTCACAAGTTACCAAACAAAACTAAAAACAACTCTTTATTTGTATACATTACTCTGTTTTTGGAAACTTCTGAGCCTAAAAGAGTGGTTAACTTTTATAACCATGAGCAAGCATTTAACAGTATAGCTTCCACCTCCTCGGTCGGATTAATGAACAAGCTTTAAAGAAGGAAATACGGGAAGGTACATATTAGAGCAGATTTAGATGCCTTCTGCAGCCTGTATACGGCAATGTCTTATGCAATATCCTTTAATGCTATGATGGTCTGGCTTTTCCAAATATTCCAACATAATTCATATAATAAATACTGAACCTAAACTTTCATGTAAAAGTTCTCACAAATCTCATGTTGCCCCAGCTTCTGGGTGTTGTAAAGATTTCTGTAACTTTGCAGCAGAAACTTAATATTCTTGATCTTGCCTACCTCCAAACTTAGGTAACCTGTTTTATTATATCTCAGTAAACTGGTCATATCACATCATAATCCCTACTTCCTACAGAAGGTAAGTTTGATTAAGTGTGTTTGTAGCGAAGAGGAATTATTTTAATAACAGATGTTCATTTACCGTAATAAAGCAAGTTTATTTCTGTTTGCTCTTCAAAAAAATTAACACTGGAATAATTCTTTTAATGGTAGGCATTAAAAATGTGACAGTAAGAATCAAAGTAGCATTTAAAACCATTCCTTTTCAAACTATTGTATTTACAATTAGAATTTTACTCCTTATAACAACACACAGAAAATGCTCTTAATATAAACCTGTTTTTGGATTTCAGAGCCTTTCCTCATAAGTCCCCCTTTAAACAGCTGCCTAAAAGAAAGCCTGATAAATAAACTCCTCAGGAAAATCTCTTCTCAATATGGTTTCCCATGAGAGGTAGTCATTTCATCTCCAAATCTGTCTATAATGATGGGTTTAGGGACTGAAGTGAGGAAAGATCTATCAATACTACTTCCAAATTGTCAACCTACAAAATGTCTTTCAGGTAACTATTCAGGTTCTGACTCCTTTTAGGGAACTCAGCCTTGATTAAAATCATTGTGTGTTTAGATCTTAAAAGTTAGACCCATTAAATGCAAAAATTCTCTTTATTCTACTGTATCTCAATCTACTGAGGGACGAAGATGTGAAACAGGGAATATTAAATGTCTGATGTAAACTGATGCAGAAGGGAAGTAAATAATTCCTTAGAAAAGTAAACATTTATCATGGCAAAGTCATAGATAATAAGAAAGTTTGGCACCCATTACCTTTATCTATAAAGACATGAGAGCATACCTTTTAGTTTCCCTCAGAAGGAAAACAGCCTTTGCAAATGGCTTAGGGATTTTTTAAGCCTGTTTTCTACTGCTCTCCGCCTACAGTTTTGGGGACAAAAATAAAGTGTGTATATATATATATACACACATATACACTTTATACACATATATGTATGTGTAATATATATATAGTATAAAGTGTATATATATATGTAATATAAACTGTATGCATGTGTGTGTGTGTGTGTGTGTGTGTGTGTGTGTAGTACTTGGAGCATCTCAACGTGTATTCATGATCATTTCCAATGGAGAAAGGGCACCTTCCCCAAGGGAAACAAAATGTTATCTTTCCCCATTCTTTCCTCACCTCTGTGTATGGAAGGATGTTTATGCTCTCTTAGTGGAGGCATTCTTATAAAGAGGACAGCACTTAAATGGCTGCAGAACCATGAAAATGATGGTATGTTTAAAAAAAATTCTTGCTGGAGAAATTCCTATAAATTACAATCATTTAATATCTGCTGAATTAGAATCCCTGGGATAAAAGTCTCAGAAGTCCCTCATAGAATTATTAAGAATCCAGGTGATCAAGGACATCAGTAGTGATGTTATATTGACAGTATGTACCATGGATGTGATGTGGTGAAAATGGCACTTTATGTTTGTGGTCTTTTTCCCAAAATCTGAACCTCCAGTCAATCATGACTAGAATATCAGGTAATTCCCACATGAGAGACAGGCTACAAAGGTATCTGTCACATATTCCTCAAAACTGGCAAGGTCATCAGAAACAAGGAAAATCTGAGAAACTGCAATGTCCAAATAGGAGCATAAGGAAACAAAGCAACTACATGTAAATGTAGTGTCTCGGATGGATCCTGAGACAGAAGGTGGCCATTAGGTAAAATGAAGAAAAACCAAATCAAGCGTGGCCTTCAGTTAATAACAGTGTATTAATATTGCTTCACTAATTGTAACTGATGTACTATAGTTAAGCAAATTGTTAAAAGTAGGGGGAAGCAAATAAGGGATATATGAAAACTCTCTGTGCTATTCACAAATTTTCTTAAATTTAAAATTGTTTTAAAAAATAAAGAATATTAAAAGTTATATAAAAAAGAACTCATACAACACCAGAGATTAAAATAAAAGGAGCACCAGATAAGCATTTAAAGGGAAAAAAATCCCACTGTTCACTCAAGAGTGAGGATACTAGATATGAGAAATTGGGCCTGTAATGCACATTTTTGTAGTATATCCTTTTGTGACTCAAGTCAGTCATAAAATCATCATGTTATCACAAGTTCTCAGCTCTCCCCTTTCCTGACTTCTAGCCGTCAGCAGCCTAGGTGTGATGTGATGTCATTCCAAAAAGGTTTGCCAGTGGTCTCTCCTGCCTCAGCTCCTCTGTCTCATCATATTCATCTAAACAAACTCACCCTATCTGACTCTAGCTACCCACTTTCTCTAAATCTACTATGAATTAGCTAATCCCAACAACAACAATACAACAACAAAAGAAAAAGAAAAAAAAAAGAAAGAAAGGGAAAAACCCAAATGGACTACCAGAATGACCCAACAATCACTGTGTGGCACATCTTCTCTGCTGTCTCCCCTAACACACCTCTCATTTGCAGTGTATCAGCAAAAATGTATTTACTTCCTCAATATCTGTCAAACTCTCCCTTTCACCTTCTCTACAATCACCAGTCTAGGCCAGACTACTTATCATCATCACTTATGAGCAACTACATACTCTCTATGCACATTCTCTATTGTTCATTCATCCATTTATCACACGGAAGCCAAAGTAATCCATTTGAAATGTAGGTTGAATTTCTTTCTCTTTTATCTTTTCTTTCTCTTTTCTTCCTTCCTTCTTTTTTTATCCCTTCCTTCCTTTTTTCCCCTTTGTCTCTGTCTCTTTATACTTATCACCACCACAAACACTTAAATCTTTTTTATTGAATTTTCATTACTTTTAAGATTAAGATATAACTCTATTATGTGATTTACAAACACAAGTAAGTTTGGCCCTTACACATTTCTCATTCCTCCACATGAAATTTGCCTCTATGATAAGACATTGAATATGAAAATATGTTATATCTTTATATATAAGTTATATCATTAAATATATATTATATAAATTTAAGTTATATCATTAAATAATGATATAAATATGAAAAATAAAAGAAATATATCCTGTAAAATGATTTAAGTGTCAGTACAATACAAGGATGTGGGATGTAAGTAGTTCACTTTTAACATATAAAACTCAAGTTAAAAGATAGCATAAGCAAGACAAAATATAGGTAGTTGTTTAAGAAACAAAAATTTATAATACAGAATGTTCATTGAAAATATTAAGATCTATAATACAAAAAACGTTCAAATTGCAAAGATTGGACTGAAAGGAGAAAAAACACAATCAGTGGGCAAATGACACAATAAAGCAAAATAGGAGAGAAAATTCAAATGGCCCAAAATAGGAAAACATGACATTCTTGAAAAATCCCATTAATCAGGGAAATATAAATTAAGTACAAGTAAGAAGCATTTGCACATATTAGCCTCACTAAAATGTTAAAATGCATTCCTATAAATTATGTGGGATGTGGACAAAGGAAACTTTCATTATTGAAGAAAATATGAATTATTAGTACTTCTATCACAATAACCTAGGAGTACCTGAGTGGCAGGCACTCAGCCAATTAAGTGTCCAATTTGGGGTGAAGTCATGATCCCTTGGTTTCTGTGTTTGAGCCCCACATCCGGCTCTGTGCTGAGAGCTCAGAGCCTGGAGCCTGCTTCAGAATCTATGTCTCCTTCTGTCTCTGCCCTTATCCCCTCACCTCTGTCTCTCTCTCTCAAAAATAAATAAACATTAAAATGTTTTTAAAAAAAACAATCTAAAAATATCTATTGAAATTAAAAATGCAGAGACACTTTGACTCATTGAACTCACTCTTGAAAATGCATTCCATACTAATGAATCATTAAAAATTAGGGTAAGGGGCACCTGGGTGGCTGTCAGTTAAGCCTCTGACTTTGGCTCAGGTCATTATCTCATGTTTATGGGGTTCAAGCCCCATATTGGACTCTGTGCTGACAGCTCAGAGCCTGGAGCCTGCTTCAGATTGGGTCTACCTCTCTCTCTTCTCCTCCCCTGCTCATGCTCTGTTTCTCTCTGTCTCGATAATAAATAAAAACAATTTAAAAAATAGGGTAAACACGTATAACAATGAAGCTTTTTTTAAAATTTCAAGTTTTTAATTAAATTCTGGCTAGTTTAGATATAGTGTAATATGAGTTTCAGGAGTAGAATTTAGTGAATCATCAGTTACATATAATACCCAGTGATCATCACAAGTGCCCTCCTTAATACCAATCAGTTATTTAACCCATCCCTCCACAAACCACCCTTCCATTAACCCTCAGTTTGTTCCCTATAGTTAAGAATCTGTTTTATGGTTTGCATCTTTTATCCCCTCGGTGTTCATCTGTTTTGCTTCTTAGAGTCCATATATGAGTGAAATCAGATGGTACTCGTCTTTCTCTGACTTTTGCTTAGCATAATACATTCTAGTTTTATCCACATTGTTGCAAATGGAAAGATTTCATTCTCTTTCATAGCTGAGGAATATTTCAGTGAGCGTGTGTGTGTGTGTGTGTGTGTGTGTGTGTGTGTGTGTAACAACTTCTTTATCCATTCATCAGATGGACATTTGGGGTCTTTCCATAATTTGGTTATTGCTGATAATAGTATAAACATTGGGGTGCATGTATCCCTTTGAATCAGTATTTTTCTACCCTTTGGGTAAATACCTAGAAGCTTTTTTATAGTGGGAAAAACAAAAGGATATAAAGTAAATGCTAACTATTGGCAAGTGGCTGAATAAATTACATTTATACCATGACATATTTTGTAGCCATTGAAAGAATGAATTATATCTAGATTAATCAATTTAGAAAATTTTTAATGAGAGAAAAACATAATATAGAAAATGAAATACCCCCTTTTTGTGAAATAATGAAACAAGCCTTCTATATATATATATAAATTAATGGAGGGAAATAATTAAAAGCACATAATATGTTTTAACATTGGGTTTCTGGGACTGGGAATGTTGATGGATAATGTGTTAAGATCAAACTAAAATAAAGCTAAAATACAAAATTACATAAAATATAAATGAATAAATGTAAATAATATAAGTAAATATATTTTTGTAAAGACAGTTTTACTACTCTTACACATTCAGAGATTTATAAAAATGTTCATTATGTATGTGTGTAAAAACTAAAAATATCAAACAAGCATTATGGAATGTATGGTTTCATTCTGACATTTACTGTCCAATCAAATTATAATCTACCTCTGAGGGCACAGACCATACTGTTAATGGTTTATCTCCTCATTTGGAAGAAGAGAGACCTTGTTTCAGTCATTTTTCCTCAAAGCTCCCTTAATAGTCTTTGTACATAAATCTCTGCTCTAAATAAGAGCATAAGGGAATATATTGAATATATTTTAAGTCAAATTTACCCTGTAATGTACATTGAATGACATAGTAGGCATAGTGTTAGGGCTTGAAAAATAGAAGCAAATAAAGATACAGTTGAATAAAATAAAGTAAATAGAAATGAAAATTAAGTAAGGAGTCAGTGGAGAAAAAATAAAAACAAATGTAAAAAACTAAAATCATAAAAATGACTTTAGAAAAGATGAAAGATATGGAAAATGTGACTAAAGAAGTTGCAAGTACTACAATAAAAAAGTAAAACAAAGAGAAGAGAAAAATATTCTAAAATAAAAGAAGAAAACTTTCTTAAAAGAAAGACCTAAATCTTCCCATTGAAAGGAAATGCTGTGCTGTTGGAAAAATTAACACAAAATAATCAATACCAAGCTCTAGCCCAGTGAAGTTCCAGAAATATATAAGCATCAAAGTAAAAGCATTAAATCAGTTACAAGGGCTGGAGAAAGAGATCACACTGTCTTAAGAATTTTCCACAGTCGTCTTTAAGGCCAGAAGACAAGAATCAATATCTGCACATTCTGAAGATGAGGATATAATCCAAAAATGTAATTAATATACCACCAAATAATGCTGCAGCTATAAAAACAGCAAAAGGATGGCCTTGAGAATATAAAAGCTACAGGAATAGACAGCTTGTAAAACAAAAACGAACAAACAAATAATAATAGCCAAAAACACTTGCTGAAATCCAGTCAAACAAAATAAAATCAATATAGAGAATGCAGGGGTGGACAGACTGTTGCTAAAGGATTGGAGACAAAAATTAAATAAGATTAAGGATTTGTAAGATTTACATCTATGGTCAGATGAAGTGAAATCAACTGTGATAATTATGGTTTCAAGCTAAAATCAAGCAAAAGAGAAATTCTTAAAGGAGACTGCATAAATTATGTGAATCTTAGTAGAACTTTGGTTTGCACCTGCTCTAGGCTAATGCTAGCCTAGGTGCCGAGATTCAGGAAATCATATTGGTGTCTTAGGATATCTAATCACAACAGCATGTTAAGTTGCTTCTCTATTGGATTCAAGTTACTGCCATCTGTTCCACTCTAAGATATATATTTTTAATTAAGTACCAGACATGGTGTCAAACTCACGGGAAGAACTAAATGTTACTCCAGTGAGAATAATGCACTACTCTGAACTGAAAGAACTAAACACTTTAATATTCAAGCTCTAGAAGCTATTGATAAGAGTACAGTGATAAAGTAGAAAGTGGCGATAACATGTAATATTCCTTCTTCTCCTGACCTTATTCCCAAGGTAAGACACAATGTTCACGGAATATCGTCTACTCTCATGGTTGGTTGTGGCAAAAAGTTAAGGTGAAAGTAGTTACTGTTCCTGGAGAGTTTTGAGTCCTCACTATTTCGTGTTTTGCTGGGTAAAGCCGAGGAATGGATAACACAAAAGGACACGGCAGTATTCAGAGTTGGCTATCAATTTTTGAGGAGGAATCAAAAAAACATGTTGCATATCCAGAAATATCTTTTAATTTTTTAAATGTTTATTATTTTTGAGAGAGAGACAGAGCAAGCAGAAGAGGGGCAGAAAGAGAGGGAGACACAGAATCAAAAGCAGGCTCAAGGCTCTGAACTGCCAGCACAGAGCCTGAATGTACAGACTGCGAGATCATGACCTGAGCTGAAGTTGGTCACCCAACCGAGCCACCCAGGTGCTCCCAGAAAGTATCTTTCAAAAGCTGTGTGATGAACTGGTAACAAAAATCACTTCCAAAAAAGAGACTTAAGTTTAAAGAAAGGGATGAAAAAGATTGATTTAATTCTACATAGTTTCATATTTTTAATAATTTACCATGTCCATATATTAACTTTCAAATAAATTAATATCTCTAATAACCTGAACAAACAACAGAAACTCCAGCATATTTCTTTATGTAAAAGTTTATTTATAAAGAATAAAAAAACTGTTCCTGTTGACAATAGGAAACAAAGAAGACATGACAACTAAATGTAATTTGGTATCTTGGATTGGATCTTGAAATGGAAAAATACACTAGTGCATAACCTTTGAAATTCAAATCAAGTCTGGAGTTTAGTTTGTTTTGGGGGGGTGTAATTTAGGAATTATAAAGTACTTTTTTTCTCTGACTGCAATTTACATTATATTGAAGGTATCACTGCTTTTGTTTGAATGGATACACAGCTATAAGTAAAAAGATAAAGGTCTTAGAAGAAATCACCTCAAGGATACTGCAAAAGATAAAGGTCTGAACTTAGCCAGTTTTAGCTCCAATATGTGCAGCTTGAAAGTCATATCCTCATTCTTCCAACATGAAAAAAGCTAAACAAACTGAAAATCAACCCATCAGAAAACCAAGGCCACGAGGTAAACTGCCATCATGAAGTCTGGAGAAACAGGTATATACTGAGAATCACAGCTAGGACAGTCTGAACCACAGCAGAAGCTACTAGAGCCAGAGACTTGTGGGAACACTTAAATGGTAGTTTTGACAAATTTCTGTAGGTTGGACACTGAGAAATTCCTATGGCCCAGTCACAGGTAGGCCCTCACACTTTTATGGTTGTTACCTCCAGGACTCTTAGGAGATTCTCAAAGAGCCAAAAGCAAAACAAAACATCTTCTATTTTTAGCAAGAGAAGAGGAAAGATAACCCTTTATGTTTAGGGCATCATCCATAACAAAGACCTATTCTGTAGAGTAAAAATATTTATAAGTCCCTTCACTTCCTGGAAGAAAAGCAACTAGCAAAATGCAGCGTCCTCTAGCTTTCTTGTCTCACATGGGAGGAAAGAAAAAAAAAAGGCTAAAAAACACTTTTGAAAGTCATAGCTCAGGTACTCAGACCCATTAAAAGACTAAGATTTACTCATAAGAGGATACAACACTAAACAAACTCTAATATCATTACAGTGGATTACAACTTAAAAAGTTGCAAAGAACATAACCTGGTGAGGAAGAAGTCCTTAGGAAAACTCAAAGACAATAAAGGGGTAAAAGAGGACATTAAGGAAATCTGACACTGCTAGTACCTACAACTACAGCAAACATTAAATACATCCTAGTTCTCAGCCATATTAACATTAAATATCATACTAAAGGCCTATTTACCTCAACTTCTATTACGTTATATATTGTGTCCTGTTTTTAGTGAAAACATTAGTGTATACTAGCAGCAAATTAAAAATGCAGTCTAAGAAGGCAAAGGAAACAGAATTGGACTTAGACATGACATAGATTTTGGAACTATCAGAGAATTAAAGGAATGATGATTTGCATGTTAAGGGCTATAATGGAAAAGTAAACAACATGAAAAAACAGAGAAGGCAACCAGTGAAATAATTACTTTAAGAAAAAAATTTAGAATGCTAGATAGACATCAAGAACATTGTAACAGAAAAAAATGTGTTTCATAGGCTTATCAGTAGTCTGGACACAACATAAGAATCACTAAACTTAACAGAAACTTCTCAAACTGAAATGTACAGAAAAAGAAAGGGGGAAAAAAGAACAGAAAGTCCAAGAACTATGGGCTGATTACAAAAAGTGTAAGATGCATGTAATTAGAATACCAGAGGAACCTAAACCCAAGCACTGTACACATTTAATGTAATCTCTATTAAAATACACCAGCATTTTTCACAGAGCTAGAACAATCCTAAAATTTGTATGAACCACAGAAGACCCAAATACCAAAAGCAATCCTGAAAAAGAAAAGAAAAGCTGGATCATCATGATTCTGCACGTAAAGCTATATTACAAAGCTATAGTCATGAAAACAGTGTGACACTGGCACAAAACAATAGACACATAGGTTAATGGAACAGAAGAGAAAACCCAGAAATGAACCCATAACTATATGGCCAACTATTCTTTGACAAAGCAGGAAAGAAATCAAATGGAAAAATAATACAATCTCTTCAACAAATGGTTTTGGAAAAACTGCAGAAAAATAAAACATGCAGAAGAATAAAATGAAACTGGATGACTTACACCATACACAAGATAAATTCAAAATAGATGAAAGACCTACATGTGAGACAAGAAACTATCAAAATCCTAGAGGAGAACACAGGCAGCAACCTCTTTGACTTTGGCTGCAGCAACTTTTTTTTTAAATTTTTTTAATGTTTTATTTTTGATACAGAGAGAGACAGAGCTTAGAGGGGGAGGGGCAGAGAGAGAAGGAGACACAGAACTGGAAGCAGGCTCCAGGCTCTGAGCTAGCTGTCAGCACAGTGCCTGATGCAGGGCTCGAACCCATGAACATGAGATCTGACCTGAGCCGAAGTCGGAGGCTTAACCGACTGAGCCACCCAGGCGCCCCCAGCAACTTCTTACTATAGACATGTCTCTACAAGGAAGAAAAACAAAAACAAAAATGAACTTTTGGGACTTCATCAATATTAAAAATTCCTGCACAACAAAAGAAACAAAAAAACCCAAAGGCTATAGAATGGGAGAAGATATTTCCAAATGACATATCTGATAAAGGGTTAGTATCCAAAGTCTATAAAGAACTTATTAAACTCAACACCCCCAAAACAAATAATCCAGTTAAGAAATGGGCAGAAGACATGAATAGATATTTTTTCCAAAAAAGATACCCAGATGGCTAACAGGCATGAAAAGATACCACATATCACTCATCATCAGGGAAATACCAATAAAAACTATGATGAAATTCTACCTCACACCTGTCAGCATAGCTAAATAAACAACACAGGAAACAACTGGTGTTGGCAAGGATGCAGAAAGAAAAATGCTTTTACATCATTTGTGGGAATGCAAACTCGTGTAGCCACTCTGAAAAACAGTATGGAGCCAAATTATGGAAAGAACCCAAATGTCCACTTCCTGATGAATGGATAAAGAAGTACACACACACACACACACACACACACACACACACACACACACACTCAAGGGAATACTACACAGCCACCAAGAAGAATGTAATCTTGCCATTTGCAACAACATGGACAGAGCTAGAGAGTATCATGCTAAGTGAAATAAGTCAGTCAGAGAAAGACAAATATCATATAATTTCACTCTGAAGTATAATTTAATAAATAAAACCGATTAACATTGTGGGAGGGGAAAAAAGAGAGACAAACCATAAGGGACTCTTAACTATAGAAAAACTGAGGGTTGCTGGAGGGGAGTTGGGCAGGGGATGGGCTAAATGGGTGATGGGTATTGAGGAGAGCATTTGTTTTGATGAGCACTGGGTGTTATAGCTCAGTGAGGAATCACTAAATTCTACTCCTAAAACAAATATTATATTACATGTTAACCATCTAGACTTTAAGTAAAAGATTGCAAAATAAAAATGAAATACTTATGATTTGTGAATATACAAGACTTAATATACACAGGTATATTTCTTTGATCTGTTATCTAAGAGGGCATGAAACAAAAAGGAAAAAAGCATGCCTAGCTCCTAGACCTTGGTTTCTAATACAATTATCCAAAAGGATAAAGAGTTCTTTGAATAAATGGCTGATTCTAATGCCTTGTAGACAATATACAATATAAGCCTGGGACATCCTGAAGTGCAAGAGGTTACGTAAGTAGTAAGTAAGTGCTTTACACACACACACACACACACACACACACACACACACACACACGCTCGCTGATGGGAGTATGTCAAAGGAGCACAGGAACCAACTAAAGAGTTCCCAATGGCCTAAACTGGAAAAAAAAGAACAACAAAATGATGAAAGTAGTATTGGCTTAAAATTTAAAGTATAAAATAAATACCCATAAGCCTATTATTGAAATAAATAATTGATTTATAAATTAGCAAATGGGGAAGTAGAGACAAATATCCTATGCAAAGGAATTTCAAAGAAACTAAATAGATAACCCACTCTAACAGAAGAGAAGCATAACTTCTCACCCGTTTTAAATGTACTGCAACTATGACTTCCTTCCAAAGAAAGTTTCAGAGATTACAGTATGACAGGAACTTTACAGCAGAGAAACTGAACAAACTCTAGTTAAACCGGGTAACCAACATCAACACCAACAGTCAGAAATTATGTTGATGGTATGTACTCTTAGCATGATGTGATGAAAATGACATGTTCTCTTTGTGTTCTTCCTCCTGAAAAGGCTATAACCCTGGTCTGAGGAATGCATCAGAAAAATTTTAACAGAAAAACAGACATCTACAACATATCTGACTTGTCCTCATTAAACTGTCAAGACCATCAGAAACAAGGAAACAAGGAACGTCTAAGAATCTCTTACAGGCCAGAACTTAAGGAAATGGGCCAATCAAACGTAGTGTGGGATCTAGGATGGGACCCTGGAGGAGAAAAGGGGTATAGGTAAAAATAAAAGAAACATCAATGAACTACGGGCTTTACTTAGTAGTAATGTACCAGTATTCACTTATAACAAATGCACCACACTAATCATACTAATATAAGATGTCTAATCATTGTAAAAAAATGTGTTTGAGGGACGGGTATATATATGAGAGGGCTCTACTCAATGTTTCTGTTGATATATGACTCAAAAATAAAGTATGTTACTAAAAGATAAAAATATGAAAGAAATGACCACCGGTTGGGAAAATAATCTATCTTCAGTAGAATTCTATGGAAGACTGAGGGCTTAACAACTCAAGAGCAGGGCGCCTGGGTGGCTCAGTCAGTTAAGCATCCAACTTCAGCTCAGGTCATGATATCACGGTCTGTGGGTTTGAGCCCTAAGATGGGCTCTGTGTTGACAGCATGGAGCTTCAAGCCTGCTTCAGATTCTGAATCTCCCTCTCTCTCTGACCCTCCCTTGCTCACACTGTCTCCCTCTGTCTCTCTAAAATAAACTTAAAAAAAAAACATAAAATACTTGTTTATATTAATTTTGTAAAGCTTGGAACTGATCATTCAAGATGCTCTCTTCATAGTATATAATGATGAGAATCACATCATCTTCTGCCAAAAAGGCAGCCATAATATTTTGTTTTCTCTGTACTGTGAATTGGTGTGAAATTACTCATTATATCATGATGACTTGATAATCATATTTTTGCCTCACCAACACTAAAAATGGTTAGCCCTCTGATTAGAAGAGTTCCTTAGTACACTTCCTCTACCCTAGACACCTAGTGTCTCTATAACCTAACAGCCCACTATAGTGCAAATCTATCCCTGTAACCCTAGAAAACTGGACAAAAGTCAAAGTAAGAAAGAAGTACATATTGTGCATTACTCTATACAGTACATGGATAATAACTAGAATGCAGGTGATATCGATAAAAGGAAATACTCTGTCTCCTATTCTCTCTCTCTCTGCCTCTCTGCCTCTCTCTCTCTCTCTCTCTCTCTCTCACACACACACACACACACACACACACACACACACACACACACACTGCCTGACACTTTTAAGGGTCTGAGCTTGAAAAATGATACTGTATGATATTGTATCTTCTTGCAGTCTAAGAAGTCACAAGTGAGTCCTGGGGAGAAAAGGCTTATCAGGTTCCCTGAGGCTCTTCCGGAAAGAGAAAGTGGTCATTTCTACACAGGCTTCTTCCACTGTTTAGATTTAAATCAAGGCTTGGAACATGCCTGGCCTTGACCTAAGTTATTTCCATAAAAGCCAATGAAGAATGTCAGGAAGTCAATTAAGTCCACCTCTGTCGTGCCCTCCGTGACCATCTGAAAAGAGACCCGAGGCAAGGGAATGAGGAAGAAAGAGGAGACAGAAAGTCAGGGGACGGGAGGGACACTCAGAGCCATTGCACCAAAAGTGCCATTCTTTATTAGCAGTTTGTAGCTTTTATACAATAACCACAGGAGCTACTGTCGAATAAGCAAAGCATAAAAATGGGCCAAGTTCCTTATTTTCCAGACTGTCCCCCTTGTGACCCTGCTTGCTAAAGCATACTTTCCTATGACCTCATGGAAGGATGAGAACTCTCAAGGGATAAGGAGGAGGAATTGTGGTAGACCCTTATTTTTAAAGGTCAGGGGCTGACTGGACCTTAGCATTTAACCACATCAGGGGCACGTGTGCAGGGCGCATGGAAGAGTCCCGAGAGCTGTTGCTCTACTTGTGGGAGGTGCTTCCCCTTGGCAAGAAGGGGAACTTCCCTCTAAGGAGCTACAGTTCGACCGGACACTCCTCCTGTGCTGCCGCTTCCCACACACCTGCTCTCTACTTCTGTAGGACTTAGGTAACTGAACATCCTGGGTTTTCTACTGAGTAAAATTAGAAAGACTTTTCCTCATAGGATCGCAATGTGAGTTAAAGGAAGTAATAGATGTAAAGAGCACAGTCCAGAATCCAGTACTTTATGTTGCTTTTTCCAACTTGCTCTCCTCTCCCTCCTTGAGCCTCTTTTCTCTTGATCAAAACAAAGTTTCTGTAAATTTTGTTTCTTTGTGCCTAATCTGTAAATAATATCTCTTAGAGGCTCACTGAATTGAGTACTTTGGGATAATTTTTAAATACCATGAAGAGCTAAAGAACTTTTCTGTTATTGTTCTTTGTCCTTAGCGTGGTTGTTATTTTACAGACTAATAATTTTTCAAATGCATGTAAAATGAATTCAGTTTCTCTACAATATGACAATGGTAGAATAGCTCATTCATATGGCCAGGGCCGAGAATCTATGGTCTGAGTCCCTGTAATTTATACTAATATTTACTGTGAAATATATGCCAAGCACTTTACTGAGGGTTTTAGAAAAGTATATTAACATACGCTAATTCTCATAATATAAATATTTGCTATCATCATCATTTTCTTAATTATGCAATTTAAAATTTTAATATAATATGATCTCCCCAAAACAAATAATAATTAGAACAGGCATTCCAACCCACATATATCTGAAATCAAAGTCTACCACACAATTCAGACTCAATAATAAAGTCGCAAAAGCTAAGCCAAAAACTGTCTATGCCTACCATGAAACTTTTCTCAAGAATATAGAACAATGACCCTGAGAATTCCAGAATCAATCTAAAAAGTAATGTCTCCCATCTTCCCGAGTGGCTGCTTTCACAACATCTAGCTAATGGCGCCCATTATAGCAGCAGAGACAGAGACAGCCAACAGTAAATCTTTCTCTTTTACAGCTGGCTCTGGTTTAGGAAGATTTACTTTTATAACAACTGTGAAGACTTCTACCTTATCAACCTCTACTCCTTTAATACCTTCCTCTGGAACCTTTTTTTTTTTTTTTTCCGGCTTTCCTATTAATGATAGGTCCTGCGGGTCAGAACTAGAAATACCTTCTTTGTAATGCTAAAAGTGTTTGATTTTGACAAATTACTTTCATTGTCTTAGCTCAGTTTTGGAATACCCTTGATTTTACTTTGAAAAGTTTTTACAGTGTAGATTCTGGCATGTGCAATTAGAATGATTTTTAATTTTGTTTGTGACTGTAAATCTCTGGCTTCTTTATTGGTTCCATTGTTTACATCAATGCGGATCCCTATCCTTAGAGAGTCTAAATTTATGGGTCATATGTCACCTCAATCTCTTAATCTGGTTGAAGATTAATTCTAATTCCAGAACTTGAGCTGGATCAGATTCTTTTCCCTTTGATAAGTGTCACTTCCTTGAGAGATAAAAGTCTATTAAAAAAAAAAAAACCACTCTGCAGGGATAAAAAGAGGCTCCTGGAAGTGGAGAGAGGACTTAAGTGTTTCAATTTCTTACACATCCAGCTAGAGTTTACTACTGCAAGAAAGGAAGATAAAGAGGTGAAAGAAAGTCCAAAGAGAGGTCATGCTTTTTACCGCCTATAAAAGTATGCATGCCATGGGTTTGGGACATGACCTGTTGGTCTAGTGTCCTGGAAAGAAAACTGTAACATCCTTCTCAATGGACCAGTTGAGAACCGACCTTATTTGTACTAACAATAGCTAGAATATAAAATAGCCTTATTTTTACTGGGAAGAGCCTAATCATGTCCACAGTAAGCAAGGGTTTAGCACACCAATGATTACCAGATATTCTGGACTGAGCACCACAGTAAAAATAAACCATCAAGCCTACCCTAAATATATAGCGGGAAACTACCACTCACATACCTTTTGACCCATAGAACCAGTAATAAATGAAAAAGGATATGTTATATTATAATCAAATTGCTTTATATCTATGATCTGTAGTCTTTAAATAATTTACAGTTCTTTAAGTATTACTCTCTTACTTTAACTACTTTAAGTATTTTAGTACTAAAGAACAAATTTGTTATTACAAAGTACTATTTTCTTGGGAGAGTCTATACTGTCCCAGGAAATTTTCCCAGTTGACCTTAGCAATACTTAAAGCATTAAAAACATGTAGCTAATTGTTAGCATGTATTCATTTTTTACTCTCTTAATTGAGAAGAGAAAATCTTTTTTGATTTTTTTATCAATAATATAAAAGAGGTTATAACAACCCAACAGAATGCAATAAACAATGGCTAAAGACAGCATCTTGCATATGATTTTATTATGACCAAGATAAAATAACACTATAACCTGAAAAATAAATGCACATGAAAATACAACAAATATAATATTTAAATAACATGATTCCAACAGCCCCATTTAATAAAATATTTTGGGTACCTGAGTGGCTCAGATGGTTGCATACCCAACTCTTGATTTCAGTTGAGGTCATGACCTCATCGTTCATGAGATGTAGCCCCATCTGAGGCTTTGTGCTGACAGTGTGGACCGTGCTTGGGCTTCTCTCTCTCTGCCCCTCATCTCTGCCTCTTCCCCACTTGCAAGCATATACATGCTATCTCTATCTCTCTCTCACACAAAATAAATAAATAAACATTTAAAACTGTGCTTTAAAAATAGTCACTTTAGGAATAGGTTGTATTTGCTAAATACAAGTTTGAAAGGTGCTGACTTTTTATTTTTCATCTATTTACCTTTTGAGAGGGTGAGTGATGGAGCACAAGTAGGTTTGGGACAGAGGGACAGGAAGAGAGAGAATCTTAAGCAGGCTCCACACCCAGTACAGAGCAAGACACCAGGCTTGATCTCAGAACTGTGAGATCATGACCCGAGCGGAAAACAAGAGCTGGACTCCCAGTGACTAAATCACATGCTAATCACATGCTAACATCCTATATTGGTTTTTTAAATTTAAATGAATGACTATGTGTTACTCTTTTTTTCGAAGTTCCCAACTGTAAAAGTTAATATGAATGTTTAACAATTTAGCCCGACACTTACATTAGTAGATTAGTTCTTGTTTATAAATCACTTTGAAGACCTAATTTGTTGAGTACTTCAGTTTATAATTATATATATGAGCCTGGTGGTCAGTGTCCAATAAGAAATCTTTCATTCTCTTAATTCTAGAAACTACAGAGCAGACAGAAAACAAAAAGATACCATGTTTCAGACAAATTTTTTTTAAATAGTTTATTGTCAAATTGGTTTCCATATATATTTTTTAAATAGTTTATTGTCATCAGACAAATTTTTGAGGGAAAATGACATTTACTGTCAGTAGCTTTCTCAAAAGATACTCAGACTGCCTGGAATTTATTTGGAAACAAACCACACACACATATCTCCGAAAGTACTACTCATTTTATCAAACATCCTTTTAATGCCGTGTCTGTGCCACTCGTACACAGTTTCCACAGCTTGAGATTCTCCTCACATCATCCACATTCTTTACCTTGCAAACTCGGGTAAATCAGAATTGCTTCTATATATCCCTCTGAGCTTCCTTCACTGAGTTAAGGCATTCTCTTCTCTACGCTACCTCAATACTTTCTACGGAACTTGTTTAATAGACCTCAGTATTTGTCAATTCAGTCTACCTTACTGTAACATCTGTTGTATTATAACATGTATTTGGATGCTGTGACAGCATGGTCTGTGACTGAAAAAAAAAATCAGCTTTTTATGAACCAAGCCAACCTCAGCATTTTACAGCTTTTACTTCACTGAACCCTCACAACAAAATATGATGTTAATGATATGAATTGCACTTAATAGATGCAGCAACAGTCTAAGCAAGGTTAAGCAAATTGTCAACTTGACACGGTGTGAAGCAGGGCTGATTTGGTATACGCCTCAGCCAATGATGTCCTAGAAAACATTTGACAACTGGCTCCTGCCACCTCTGAGAAGAAGGAAAAAAAGAAAAAGAGAGAGAAAAAGCTCTCTCCGGTACCGTTTGCATATTGTCACGTTTCCACTACCACCAATTTTAAGACACTGGTAAGAGGTCATTGTACGTGACTTTCAGAAGATACAGTTGATGCTCATGCACCCACGCAAGCTGGCTTCAGGACACCACTGCCTCGGCAGTGTGGTCTTTGCTTCTAATTCATGCTTGCACTCTGCTCCCTCAAGATTTGCACTATGCCTAGAATCAAATAGGTGCTCAAAGAATCCTTGCTAATAAATAAATCAATCCATTCATGCTTATAAACGAACTGGAATGTGGCTAATATGCACAAACCTTGGTAAAATAATTTCCTGATTTTTGACATTTTTAATCTCTGAAAAGGGGTTGCTAATAGTTAATCATCTCGTGATATAAACAAATAGAATTTTAAAATAAAATAGAACGATATATATTCTAAGCAGTGATTATTTTTTAAGATTGAAGACTTCTTCCTTTTGGTTATGTGCATTCTGACGAAACTAAATGGAGACTTTAATCATTAATCAGATAGTTCACTACATGCTAACAATGTTCATATGTTAGTTAAAACATTCCTGTTCTTCTCATCTTTCTTATTATAGAAATTTTGCCAATATATCCAAATACAGTAAATCCATCAAGTCTCTGAATTACTTTCACCATAATTAAAATGTTTTCCATAATACCTAAGTCATTTAAGTAAATCTAAATGTTTATAGAGAGTGAGTGAGTTATACAGACCAAGCTCCCACTTCTAAGAACAAATAAACTTTTAACAGCAACGTAATTTCTAAAATTATAAGAAAAATCATCTGAAAATTATGTGAAATTCTATTTAAACTTGTGACATTTTTAGAAAATATTTTTCCATTGAGGTATTCAACATTTAGTTTATCCAAAATTAAGCCAAACCATCATTTTTCATTAAATTTAAAAATGTCAATATACATTTCTGCTTCACTATCCTATATAAAATTAATTCTAGCTTATTAATGTGAAGAACTACATATTTCCTTTTGTATTTTCTTTTTAATAACTGGATGATGAGTTTTGAGACATATTAAATGGAAAATGTTCAAGAAAAGCACTCTAAACATAGGAGAATTTTCAGTGTCAAGTATAATTATTTTCTAAAGTTAAAATTATTAACAGTTTCAGTGCCATTATCTTTTATTCTTTAATTTCTGTTTATGTTCATTCTTTGGTCTAAAACTTTTATTTTGATTCTTTGAAGGCATTCCTCAACACTCAGTAATACAAGATCCTAAAGCATTAGTGAGTAATAAAAGCAAGCCCCAAAATATACCTTTGTCCTGACCCAAGGGAATGATCTAGTAGCATTAGAAAATTAGTTGTCTTTATTGAATCATATGGGCTTTGATCTGACCGCAGTATTAAGCAGAGTCATAATTTATTGTGTGAACGGGACACTGATGTACGGAAACAACCACAACAAAATGATGGACAAAACGACCTGGTAAATCTGTTCCTCGACTAAACCGTAGGATCCCATGGAATGACACTATAATTACACAGAAAGTAATTGTCATATATTTGCCAAGAAATTACATGGTTGACAGTACTCTTTGAAAATTGTTCTGCATTTCGAGTGCCAACAGCTATGTTAGCAGAAAATGAAATTAGAAACAACCACAGGAGGTGTGTTCTTCTCATTTAGAAAACTATTTCATTTAGGAAGTAAAATTTAATTTACAAGTAAATATTATAAAACTAAAAATAAAATGGAATGACTTAGAAATGTTCCTAAAAGTTATTGTTATTTGGTATAATGTTGGCTTTATGGGGGGAAAAGTCATTTACTACATGTCAAGCTAATTACATATTCTATTTTGCATTTGCCAAAACTATAAAACCATCTTTCCCAGTTTATTCCTTACAAACAAGTAAATGTGTTAGATTCCAAGAGGCCCAGATAGAAACAACTACATATTTTTATAGCTTTATCCAAATAATATAAAATCCTTCTTTTAAGAATTGTAAGAGTTAATACCTTAAAATAAAAACCATTTCTAATATAAAACTTTCTTCAAATTAGTAAATGAGTAGTTTTATGTTTTCCCATGTTATGGCATAAATGAGGACCTCTTCTAAACCAAAAGCACCAACTACAACTAAGAGAATTTACAAATAATCATTTCCCCCAAAACTGCTAAACTGTTAGTTGGCAAACCACTAAAGTTATTAATGATACAAATTCAATGGAAATAAAGTACACTTAAACCAATTTCTTACTAAGTATATCTGGTCCCCTAGTAAACTTTAGCACTGCTCTTAATGTCTTACCTACATGACAAATTTAAAGCAAAAAGTTCTATTTAAAAATGCTCTCAACAGTTTACTTCAGGTTATGTAATGAACTATATTCTCTAGCCAGTGTATTTAATTAATAGGTTATCATACTACCTACATATAAACATATACCCCTTATTAGCTAAGTCTAAATATATGGCAACCAAGTAAAATGGTTAGTGTCAAAGAAATAAAGTTTTCTTCTCATTTTTGACTTTTCATTTCACTCAGGACATTAATTTTATTGCCAAAAGTAAGACAGAATGCTCTGTACTGTGTTGCAAAAAAAAATCAGTGAACCAAATATTATTTATAGGGGCGGCTGGATGGCTTACATGCTTAATTGTCTGACTTTTGATTTTGGCTCAGGTTGTAAATTCATCGTGGTGTGATCAAGCCCCACAATGGGCTCAGCTTTGGGTGTGGAGCAAACTTAAGATTCTCTCTCTCCCTCTCTCTGCTCCACCCTTTTGTCTCTCAAAAAAAAAAATCCAAAATAAAACCATGTATTATTTACAGTAGCTAAATTTTGTTAAAGAAGAGAGATATAAAATGGATTACATATATTGTCTCTAGGAAGGATTACTGAGTAGTTGAGACATAGGAATGAGGGAGAGATTTAAATTTCATGAAGTTTTCTTTACAACTTTTTAAAAGCTTATTTATTTTGAGATAGAGAGCAAGAATGGGAGGGAAAGAGAGAGAGAGAAGGAGAGAGAGGGAGAATCCCAAGCAGACTCCATGGTGTCTGCACAGAGCCCAGTTTGGGGCTTGAGCTCACAAACTGTGAGTTCATAACCTGAGCCAAAATCAAGAGTCAAACACTTAACTGACTGAGCAACCAAGGTTCCCATACAACTTTTAAATTTTATCCCATGCCCGTAAATTATTTACTTCAAAATTAATTTAGAATAGGAAGCAAATAGAAAGTCCCCTCTCTTTAGTGAAGCGACTGCAAAACTGGGATCAAACTCTAAATCAGAAGACTGTAGGACTGGGATGCTGGGTTACTCTGTGAGTTAAGCATCCAACTCTTGATTTTGGCTCAGGTCACGATCTCACAGCCTGTGAGTTTGAGCCCCACATCAGGTTTTGTGCTGACAGCATGGTGAACCTGCTTGGAATTCTTTCTGTCCTCTGTCTCTTCCTCTCCCGCTGCTCACTCTCACACATGTGCTCTGTCAAAATAAACTTAAAAAAAAATTTTTAAAAAAAGACTGTAGGACTATGAAAAAGAATAAAATCATTCTTTGGATTATTAGGAAAATTGCCACTTCTCATTTTGCAGAGTATAAGAAAAACAACAACAATTTTGGAATATAGCAAAAATAGTTTCAGGAGGGAGATGATATGGGGCGCCTGGGTGACACTGACAGCACAGAGCCTGCTGGGAACTCTTCTCTGCCCCTCCCCCTGCTTGTGCACTGCTCTCTCTCAAGATAAATTAAAAAAAAAAAAGAGGAAAGGTAATAGCAATACAGGCTTACCTCAAGAGAAAAGTAAATCTCAAATAAACAATCTAGATTCATAGCTAAAGAAGCCAGAAAAAGAAGAAAAAAACAGAACTCAAAGTCCATAGAAGGAAGAAAATAATAAAGATCACAGTGGAAGCAAATGAAATAGAAAAATAATAAAAAAATATGTCCAGAATACAAAATATCAATTAAAGTATAAGATAGTTCTTTGAAAAAATAAACAAAGTTGACAGACCTTTAGCTAAACTAACCAAGAAAGAAAGAGAAAGGGTTCTGAAAACAAATTCAGAAATAAAAGAGAAGTAACACTAACACCACAGAAATAAAGGATCATAAGAGACCACTACAATTAAACGCCAACAAACTGAACAACACAGAAGAAATGAATATATGCCTAGAAACAATCTTCCAGAAATGAATCATAAGCCAACAAAAAATATAAATTACTAGTAAAGATAATGAACCAGTAATCAAAAATGTTCCAAAAACAAAAGTTTAGGACCAGATGGCTTCATTGGTGAATTCTTCCAAATATTCGAAGGTTTGTTATCTACTCTTCTCAAACTCTTCAAAAACACTGAAAAGGAAGGAATGCTTCCAAGGTCATTTCATGAGGCCAGCATTACTCTGATGCCCAAACTTGACAAAGACAAAATAAGAAAATCACAAGCTAGCATTATTCCTAAACACAGATGCAAAAATCCTCAACAAAATATTTGCAAACCATATTTGTCCATATATTCAAAGTTTCAAACACCATGAGCAAGTGGAATTTATTCCAGGGATGCAAGGCTGATTCAACATCCACAAATCAATCAACATGATATAGTACACTAACAAAATAAAGGATAAAAATTAGAGTATCATCTCAGTAGATGCAGAAACTTCATTTGACAAAATTAATATCCATCTGAGATAAAAAAATTCTCAACAAAGTGGTTATGTAGGTGATGTACACAAAAATAATAAAGTCTTCATATAACAATCCCACAGCTGACATCATACTGAATGATAAAAATCTGAAAGCTTTTACTCTAAGATCACCTGAGACAAGGATGCCCACAGAGTATGGAAATCCTGGCTATAACAATTAGGCAGTAAAAATAAATAAAATGCATCCAAATCAGATAGGAAGAAGTAAATATGTCACTATTTGCAAATAGCATGATAGTATATAAAGAAAACCCAAAGGACTCAACCAAAAGAGTATTCAAATTAAGGATGAATTTAATAAAGTACCAGAATATAAAACCAACATACAGAAAACTGTGTCACTTCTACACACTAATAAATTATCAGAAACAAATAAACAAAGCAATCCCATTTATAATTACATAAAAATAATACAATACCTAAGAATACAATTAACCGAGAAGGTTAGACCTCTACACTATTAAGTATGACACTGATTAAAGTATGACACTGATTAAAGAAATTGAAAACACAAATAAATAGAAACATATTTCTTCCATGCTCATGGATTGGAACAATTAATATTGTTAAAATGTTCATATTACCCAAAGCAATTTACAGATGCAATGCAATTGCTACCAAAATCCCAGAAGCATTTTTCACAATAATAAAACAAATAATTCTAAATATTTTATGGAACAATAAAAAATCCCAAATAGCCAAAGCAATCTTGAGAAAGAAGAATAAAGCTGAAGATAGCATGCTCCCTGACTTTAAACTATATTTTAAAGCTATAGTAATCAAAGAGTATGCTATTGGCATTAAAAAACACACACATACATCAACGTAACAGAATTGAAAGCCCAGAACTAAATGTCCTATAAATATTCAGACAGTTAATTTATGACAACAGAGCCAAAAAAACATACAATGGAGAAAGAACAGTGTTGGAAAAATGAGACAGTCATGTGCAGAAGAATTAAAGTGGATCATTATCTTACACCATACAGAAAAATTAACCCAAAATAGATTAAGACTTCAGACAGAAAACCACAAAATCCATAGAAGAAAAAGGGGGTCAGTTGGATGGTGATACAATTGTATGGTGATAGAGTGCAAATAGACCTTTAGAGGTAATCACTTTGTAGTGCATTCAGGTATCAAATGACAGTGTTGTACACCTAAACTTTTATAATGTTACATGCCAATTCTACCTTATTTTTAAAAAAAGGGTAACAAATATGACTAGTTCCCCAGTCTCCTCAAATACACACACACACACACACACACACACACACACTTCTCTTATTTGACTTTCTGAGACAGCTCACAGTGATCTTATCAATAGTTCCTCTCACAAGCGAGCCCCTAGTAGGCAAGTTTTGGTACAGGACCCTATTTCTTTGAAACAACTCTAGTTAAATTTGGTTCATCTGATTCTTTTATCAGGAAATGTCAGATACCAAAATCCTATCTATACTTTACCCTTGGTTTCTGTGAAGTTATCCTGTAAAACTTCTGATTCACTCTAGAACATTCTCAACTGGGATTTCTTGAGGGAATTAAGCCCCAGTTAATGCACTTAGGCCTCCATTTTTATGTATGAATTAACGTCATTATCCTATGCATCTAGAATGGAATTTGATGTTCATAACCCTTGGGAAGTGATAACGCAGATCATTTTCTGTTTGTGATTCAAACTGGAAGAACCTCACTGAGTTACACTAAAGAAGCATGGTTTAAATGTCAAAGGACAAAATCAAAATAACAATTCTCTATTTCAAGTTTTCATATGCTTTCCAAAGGAAGATGGAGACTGTATACTTTTTTGAAATGTATTTTCTTCCTTTGCTTTTTGTTTCACAGCATACATAGTTGCTTCATTTTTTGAACCTTGCAACAATTCTGAAAATGTTTCCTCTACGTCAGAAGAAGGCCTGCCTCATGGAGATCCAGGTGAACGAGGCATAGTGGCTGAGAAGCTGGACTGGGCCCACAGGAGGCTGGAGCAGCAGGCACCTATGAAACAAGGGTCTGGGGAAGATGAGATGATCGCTGTCACTAGTGTCAGCAAGGGCAAAGACTACAAAGGGGTCACCAACCACTAACACACCAAGAAGCTAGTCCATAAAACATCGGGGACTGCACAAGCTTGCCTGTGTTGGGCCATGGCATCCTGTCCCATGGCCTTCTCCGTGGGGGGGGCTGGGTGAACAGGTTATCTTCACCACACTGTAATTAACAAGATCAGCAAGGCTATCTCATCAAACATGGCAAACTGATCAAGAACAATGCTTCCACGGATTATGACCTGTCTAACAAGAAGATCAATTATCTGGTGGCTTTGTCCACTATGGTGAAGTGACCAATGACTCTGTCATGCCAAAAAGCTATGTGGTGGGAATCAAGAAGCATTTCCTTACTTTCTGCAAGTCCTTTCTGGTACAGACTAAAACAGCAGGCCCTGGAGAAAACTGACCTCAAGTTCATTGACAACAGCACCAAGATTGACCATGGCTGACTCCAGACTGTGGAGAATAAGAAAGTATCATGAGACTACTTAAGAAAGACCAAACTGCAAAGGAAGAAAGAGCTTCATGTCAGGAGCAGATTGTGCGCGTGGTGGGATCTCAATAAAAATTACTGTCCGGTGGAAAAACAAAAACAAATACATATTTTGCAAACATTCCTTCCAGTCCATAGCTTTTCATTCTCTTCATAGTGTCTTTCAAATAGAAATGTTTTTAAATTTTGATGGTTTTTATTGTGTTTTTGATTATGATTTCTCAGAAATCTTTACCTATGGATGATTACAAAGATTTTCTCCTATGATTTACTCCAAACCTTTTGTAACATTTGGTTTTATGTCTATGGCTATGATCTTTTTTGAGCTTTTTACATATGAAGCAAGATATCAATTAAGAGTGGGTTTTTTTGTATATTTATATGCAGTTTTCCCATAGCACTATTATTTTAAACTTTCATCTCCCACAGAATTCCTTTTCACCTTTTGTGAAAAATCAACTACATGTGTGCATAGGTCTCTTTCTGAACTCTCTATTCAGTCCCCTTGATGCATTTCTCTGTATTACCACACAGTCTTATTAACTGAACTTTATAATAAGTCTGGAAATCAAGTAGTACATCTTATTATTTGCTATCTCTCTGTAGCATCTGTTCTTTGTTTCCATTTATCTATCTTTCTGACAATATTTGGATTGTCTGAACATTTTTAATTTCAGTAAAATTAGTAAGAGCATTATATTGGTTTCAGACGTACAATGTAGTAATTCAATGATTATATACATTAATCAGTGTTGTGTGAGTACTTTTAATGATTCAACTTTTCTCCTTTGTTAATATTATAAAAACCTTGCAATATATTTCTTCCGAGTCTTTTGCTATTGTTTTAATTCTTTATACTTCTCCACATTTTAAACTAACACATTATTTTCTGTGTAAGCAATTATCTTTTAAACAGCTTTACTGAGTTATAATACAGATGCTATATGATTCGCTCCTTTAAGGTGTCCAATTCAATATTTTTCATGTATTCACAGGATTGTTCACTATCACTATAATAGAACTTTAGAACACTTGAATTCCTCCCAAAAGAAACTCATACCTTTATCCCTATTATGAGCCCTAAGCAAGTCGTTTTCTGTCTCTGTGGAGTCACCTCATTATATTTCATATAAATGGAATCATACAATGAATGGTGTGTTGTGACCAGATTCTCTCACTTGTATATTGTCAAAGTTCAGGCAGGTTGTAGCATGTCTCTGCACTTCATTTCTTTTTACTGTCAATGAAAATCAATTCCACCTTTCAACTATTATGAAAAATGCTATGAGGAGCATAAGCTTTCATATGGATGATTGTTTCCATTTCTCTCAGGTAGAAAAGGAATTGTTGGGGACTATGGTAACTCCACGTTTACTGTTTTGAGTGGTTGCCAAACTGTTTTCAAAGTAGCCAGCTAACCACCTTATATTCCCACCAGCAACGTGTCTGGGTCCCAATTTGTCCATATGCTCACCAGCATTTATTATACATCTTTTTGATTATTGCCATCCTGGTGGGTGTAAAGTGGGTATCTTCCCAGTGTTGATTTTTATTTCTCTAATGACCAATGATTTTCAGCATCTTCCCTGATGCTTATTGGCTATTTGTATACATTTTTTGGAAAACGTCTATTCAAATTCTTTGTTCATTTTAAATTGTGTCATCTTTTTAATTGTTAAATTATAGGAGTTCTTCAGGTATTCTAGATTTCATCCCTTATAAGATTTGATAGATTAATTTGTTAAGAAAAAATAATAAATCCAGATGGGCTTTTGATATGGATTGCACTGAATCTGTAGTTCAGTTTGGGGAGTGTTGCTACCCAAGTCTTCCACTACATAAACAAGAGACGTCTTATCACTTATTTAGGTCTTTTGTTTCTTGCAATGAAGTTGTATAATTTTCAGTGTACAAGTTTTGCACTTCTTTGATTAAGTTTATATTTAAGTATTTTATTCTTTTTGATGCTATTATACAATGAATTGTTTTCTTAATTTTTCTTACATTTTTGAGTATTGATCTATATACTACAGCTTTGCTAAATTTATTAGTTCCAATAGCTTGTGAGTTCATATACCTTAAGACATTCTATATTTAAGACCATGTCACGTGTGATGAAAATAGTCTTACTTCATACTCTGTAACTTTTATTTCTTGATCCTAATAACCCTTGCTAGGATGTTCAACACAATGTTAAATAGATGTGGCAGGAGCAGACTCCTTATCGGGTTTCTGATCTTAATTATAATGTTGGCTGTGGACATTTTATAGATGGCCTGGTTTTGTATATTGGTAAGGAAGGTCTCTTCTATTTATAGTTTACTGAGTAATTTTATCATGAAATTGTGTTGAAGTTTTGCAAATGTTTTCGCATATAGTTAATGATAATATGAGTTTATCCTTTACTCAATTAATAAAGTATATTATATTATTTTTTATTTCCAGAGTTAAACCATGCATTCCTGAGATCAGTTGTACCTAGTTAGAGTGTACAACTCTGTATGGTCCTGACAGTAGCTTGTTGAGAAGTTCTGACTGTATCTCAATATTCATAAGGGATATTGGCCTATAGTTTTTTTTGTGATGTCTTTGATTTGGGTATTGTGATTAAAATGGCATTATTTGTTGAGTTAGGAAATATTCCCTCCTTTTTTATACTTCTGGAGACTATGTAAAGTATTGGTATTAAATCTTCTTTGAATGTTTTATAGAATTCACCAATGAAATTATCTGGGCCTGGACTTTTCTTTGTGGGAAGCTTTTAATTACTATGCTGATTTCTACCTATTTTAGGTGTTTTCATATTTTCAATCAATGGAAGAATGGGAATGAAATATGCACTTATACTGTATTTTAAAACTACCTACATAATTCCCTCTTTAAAAGGATAATTATGTTCTTGTATGTGAATTCAAATTACTACCTAGCGTCTTTTGCTTTTCAGCCTGATAAACATACTACTATATTTTTGGAAGGTATATCCTCCAGCAACAAATTCTTTGGGTTTTTTCTTCTTGGAATGTCTTTATTTCACCTTCATTTCTAAAAATAGTTTTTTCTGATATAAAATTTTGGACGACGGTTTTTTAACTTCAGCACTTTCTGTCATCTCATTGTTTTCTGAAATCCATTGCTTTGATGAAAAGTTGGCTGTTAATCTTGTGATTTTTTTTTCTTCTTGTGCATGTTGTGTGATTCGTCTCTGAGAGCCTTTAGGATTTTCTATTGTTTGCTCTCAACCTTTTGATTATGATGTGTCTGGATGTGGATTATTTTTTTGCATTTTTTCTACTTGGAGTTTTAAACTTCTTAAGTGGGTACATTAGGATTTTCATTACATTTGGGAAGATTATGGCCGTTATTTCTTCTAATATATTTCTGTGTCCCTTTCTTACTCTTCGGGTATTCCACACATATTTTGATATACTTACTGGTTCCCCACACTTCTCTGAATCTCTGTTAATAATTTTCAGTTTTTCTTTTCTCCATTATTCACATTGTATAATCTCTGGCTATCTTCATATTTACTGATTATTTTCTTGTGTTGATCAAATCAACTCTTGAGCCACCTACTGATATTTTTCATCACTGTTATTGTGCTTTTCAACTCAAAAATTTGTTGATAGCTGGGAATTTTAGATAATATATTGTACCAATTCCAGACACTAATTTCTTCCCCACAGGAGGTTGTTTTGTTATCTAGTAGATTTATTTGTTAACCAAATCTGAACTAATTCTACAAAGTCTATTTTTCCCCACACTGTGCACTTTTAATATATCCACTCAGGTTATTTTCCCTGACTACTTAGTTGTCACCAATCGGTCAGCATAAGTCACTTTCTAGTCAATTTTTGTGCTTAAGGTATTTTAGCCAGTTATGGGTTTTTTTTCTTTTGACCACTGGAAATATGTGTGGCTTGGAGACCGCTAAAAAATATTTACATTATTTTTGTCTCAAATTTAAGCAGATACTACTCTCTCAGAGGTTCCCTCTGATCTCTCCTCAAAGGTCACACACAACCTTAGGCATGCGTAAATATTCCTGATTGCAAAGAATGATTCTGATATTATTTTTAAGCTTAGATTATTAATAATTTCCTATGGGTCAGAGAAGCTTATTGTGTAGTCAGTGTTGGGTCAGAAATTGTGTATGCTTTCAGGCCAGTGAAGTTTCTACTCTATGTTGATGGATCTCCTTGCAGCTTGGAGAATGCTTTCAAGTCTGCCCTCAAATCCTTCTCTTATTTCTTCTGATTGGGCCCCGTCTAACACATGCCCATGAACTTCTCATCTCCCAGAGTTCATTGGGCTCCCAGAACTCTTTTCTGTCTGTTTCTGGTTTAATCTATTATCACACATAATACTAGGAGATAAGAATCAAAGTTCTTGAATCTTCATTTACCTATCTATAATATTAAAATATCCCCATAATTGTTCCTCTAGTATTTTCCAACTGTATGACTTTTCTGCTTCTAAGAGTTGTTAGTTGCTGTTCATTGCTCTCAAGATACATTTTAAAGTCTTTAAAAAATGCTTACTAATTCCATTTCTGGCTACATAGCCAAAACAATTCAAAACAAGGTTTCAATATCTGTACATCCAAATTCGTGGCAACATTTCATATTAGTCAAGAGGTGAAAGCAACTGTTGCACATATTACATGGATGAATGGAAAAACAAATTGGATATATCCATGGTAGAGAATATTATTCAGCTTTACAAAGGAAGAGAATTCTGAGATATGCTACAACATATATGAGCCTTGAGGACATTACACTAAATGAAATAAGTCAGTCACAAAAAGACATACAGTGCATGATTCAACTCATAGGAGGTATCTAGTCAAAGTTAGAGGAACAGAAAGTAGAATGGTGGAAGCCAGAGGCCAGGCTTGGCTGGAAATGATGAGTTGTTTACTGAGTATAGAGTTTCAGTTTTGTGTGAAGAAAAAGTTCTGGCAATTGTTGTATAACAATATGAATATTTTAACACTGCTGGATTATATAGTAAAAATGGATTAGATGATAAATTTATGTTATGTGGATTTTACCACAATTAAAAAGTTTTGACCGCTTACTACATCCTTCATGACCCTACCCAGTTTCTCTCTCCAGCTTCACTTCTAGCCTCCTCTGGGACCATTTCCTGAACTCTCTATGCCAGCAGTGGTCAGTTACATGCCATGTAGCAAACCCTCCTTTTTCTCTGCCCTAACTCCCTATAGAAAGCTTTGACTTGGCAAGCATATTTTTTTAAATCTGCTTTAAAAACGGACTTCTTTTTTTATTTTTAAAAATTTTAATTCCAGTATAGCTAAGGTACAGTGTTACGTTAGTTTCAGGTGTGTGATAGAGTGATTCAACAATTCCACACATCACTCAGTGCTCTCCATGACAAGTGCACTCCTTAAACCTTATCATTTATTTCACCCATCAACAAGTTTATTGAGATGTATTTTACATGCCATACAATTCGTCCATCTAAATTGTATAATTCAATAGGGTTTTATATATTCACAGATAAGTGCAACCATCACCATAGTCAATTTTAGAACATTTTCAACATGCCAGAGTGAAACCCTTTACCCGTTACTTATCCCTCTCCAATCTCATACTCTCCTAACCCATTCCTAGGCAACCACTAATCTACATTCTGTCTCTATAGATTTGCCTATTCCAAATATTTCATACGAGTGGAATCATGTAAGGTATGCCTTTGGTTACTGGCTTTCTGTGGTATATTCATACCATGGAATATTTAGCCATAAAAAGGAATGAAGTACTGATACATGCTGCAACACAGATGCACCTTGAAATCCTGCTTCCATTTCATTCCAAAGATTTCTAAACTCTTTCCCTAAAATGTATTCCTTGACAACCTCAAAATTTATTTAAATGATCCCTCTCAAATCCTACTTACCTCTATTTCAATCCTTAATTAGCCAGTCTGTCCTTACTAGATTGAAACTCTCTTAACAACTATAAAATCTTATACAAGTTTATGTGACCACACTATTTCATCCACTTGTTTTTTCTCTCACTAGTTTAAAAACAAAAAAGTCAAGGTAATGTTTCTCATTACTAACTTCATAAATAAAATGACCTAGAGAGATCTTAAAAATTCAACACCTTGACCCCAGCTAGGGTCAATTACATCACAATCCCAGAAAGGAGGTTTGGGGACTGAGACATCAGTACTGTTTTAAAATTTCCCAGTCGATCCACAGCCAGAATAGAAAATGACTAATTTAGGAACGCCCAGGTGGCTCAGTCGGCTGAGCGTCTGACTTCAGTCCAGGTCATGGGTTCAAGCCCAGCATCGGGCTCTGTGCTGACAGCTCAGAGCCTGGAGCCTGCTTCCAATTCAGTGTGTCCCTCTCTCTCTGCCCCTCCCCTGCTCATGATCAGTCTCTCTCAAAAATAAATGTTAAAAACTTTTTGAAAAAAAGAAAATGACTAATTTAGACACAAAAAAGCCTTAGTTACCTTGTACTATAACATGTTCTATGTATAAATTAATAGTTCTATGTACTAACTAAATCATGATTTATAGCATTTACGTCTCTGTCATTACTTATTAGATACTGTAAAATAAAACAACACTTCTTATAAGATAGCAAATATACTTTATGCAGAACTGTATAAAACACATCAATTTTTCTGAACACTTATAACTTTTTGACCTTAAAGCAGAATTCTCTAGCAAATAGTTCAACCATTCTGTTGCTGCTCAAAATAGAATACTTGCACATATTACCTATTAATATTAGTTATATGTCTTTTGTACACCCATTACAGTTTATACACCTCCTTGTATGCAAGAAGCCAAACCATATTCTTGAAAAGCCCATAATGCCATTAGCCAGTGTTTTCTTTGTGGGTTTTTTTCTCGAATATTTTATTTAATTATTTTTTATTTTTAAGTAAGCTCTATGCCCAGGGTGAGGCTTGAACTCACAATGCCGAGATCAAGAGTTGCATGTTGTACTGCCTGAACCAACCAGGCACCGCACAGTTGTTATCTTTGGAGTGTTAAAGTTTCTGTCAAGTATGGTGATGGAAACAGACTGCATTGAAAAGATTTCTCCCTATGTTTAGAAAGGGACAAGTAGAGAAGGTAAAACTGCCAAAGTTTCTTGGGTGTTTCCAATAGGTTGTACCCAGCTGATAGCTTTTTGTCAAGACTATCTTCAGTTTTCTAAACCAACTTGTATCTTTCCATTATGAAATTTGAATACCTCATTCCAAGAAATGTCTTCATACTGAAAGTCAAATCTCTTAACATAAAATATCTCTGACAAACACAGTTCAAGAGTAGAAGTATGGTAAAAAGAGTGATAAAATGACATTTTATCCTTACAATAACAGAACCTGCATAGGTTAAGAATTGGTTAAATACCCAGAGGCTGACAGGGAGAAGGGAGAGTAACATAAATGTACTCAATCTTGTTAATAAATTTAAATAAGAAAGACTGAATAGCACAAAAAGGATATTTTTAATAGTAGCATCTAGAAGATTCAGTCTTTAAAATGAATGATGCTTATGATCACATATTAAAATTCTCTTGTAATAAAAAGACATATTTATGATAATAGAAGAGATGTTTCCTTCCACCTTAAGAAAAAATAAAATTACCCCCCAATGACGTCAGTATCATCTTTAGACCTGGGGCATATTCTGCCAAAAAAAATATTTTTTCTCTATGATTCAAATGGTAAATATTCACAGAAGCCTAATCTTAGTTGGTACTAGATATACTGAGTGCCCCTGGGCAGGAATATTTTAATGTTGGAGTCTCTCTCCATCTTTCTATTTGCTTTCGCATTTGTTTAAACACTTACAAGAAGTTAATTTACACAGAATTTATCAATTTTAGGAGAATAGAAACTGAATCTATTTTGTCCTCCTGTCCTTCAAAGGTCCTTTATGAAGCTTTCCAAGTTCATTTCTGATGAAAGGCATATATTCATGTTTACATCTGCTCTGCACTTTCCCTTTTATTTCAGTCCTTAATGTGCTTTCACATATTTTTTACCTCAACAGCTACATAGGGGAATAAAAGAATGATCCAAAATTTAACATTTCTCCTTTTTCCTAACCTGTATACCTTTCCAAAAAGCTAATGTTACAGACCTCAGTCACATTATGCATCCCAAGTGATGCAGAGCTGGGCTCTAAACAGGTGGACACATCTGTTCCAGTCCATCAGACTTGACTTACACTGACTGCGTTCTGTAATCATTATGGTTTTTATCCCAAATTACAGTGTCAATCTGTTCAGAATTAATATGTATTACTCTACCGCTTGTTACAAAATTTTCAGTTTATTTATTGGACCAAATCCTGCCCTAATCACTTAGGCACAATTCCCACTGAAAACCTAAAAGAGAAAATGTGTATCCAGAGGTTATGTTTTCATTGCATGTCAAAAGATATTTTTGCATAAGTGGATGTTATTGCAATTCCCAATGAATGCTCTTTCTGTGTCAATAGTGAAAACTATTTAAAATTTTAGTGTGCTGGTTTGGATCATTTTTAATCACTTCTTCCAACACATGTTATATCCCAGTGTGGATGTTCACATAATGAAGAGGGGGTTGACAAGTTGTTTTTTCACTTAGAATGCAGCTTATATTTTTGATACTTGGGAAATGATAGTTTTAATTCCCTCTTCCCTTTGTGTTGGGTAATATTTGAAGACTAGGAGTCCTTGAAGCCACAGCTCTGTTTTATTACCACAGGATGCATCATTTCACTGTGATATTATTTCTCTTTCCTATTCTATTTTCCCCAAAGTTTACTAAATACATAGATTTTTATTGAGGAGGGGAAAAGTTATTCATTCATAATTATTATGTAAAGGTTAATCTGGCCAGCACCCTCCAAATAACTTTTCCACCAGCTGGTGATTTTTTTCTGTTTTTTTTTCTCTCTCCTGTTCGATAATGGAGAAAGGTGAGGCTCTAAAAGTGATAAAAATTAAACACAAAATCTTAAAAATTAAAAGGGTAAGAAATATGATGGAAGAAAAAGGCACAATGATACACTAAAATATTAATGTATATTTTAAATTTCCAAAGCCATGGAAAATAAAAAGAACAATAGCAACAACTAGTGGGTACAATTAAAAAAAACCAAACAAACACCAGTGCTCTACTCTTCATCTCCAAGGTTAGGATGAGCAGGTAGAGATTTATATTACCATGTCTCTAACCAGCACCTCACTTGCCTGCTATGATGTAGGAAATGGCAACAGTGCCAATGGTAATACAAATCCTATTAACTGGATGCATCATACATGAGGAAGTTATAATGTAAATTGCAACAAAATCAGAAAAGGATGATCAGAATTCAGAAGAGAGGGGAGGGGAGGGGAGGGGAGGGGAGGAGAGGAGAGGGGAGGTGAGGAGAGGAGAGGAAAGAAAAAAGAAAGTGCTCATCTCTGTGCCTTTGACTTCTCCTTAGGAAGGCAACACAAAGGGAAAATTATCCCCAGGTGTTACCGATTGAATGCCAGCCACTGCCCAAAAACCTGCCTCAGAGCCTATCATGGTAACTATGCAAGGCCTGCCCAAATTATTTGAACAAATAGCTTTGCAATTATTAGACATGTTATGAGAAAGTATGAACAGCTTGACCAACAAAATTTCAATATATCTTACCCCTCAGGCAAGACTAAAACTTAAAAATAAAACTCCAGAGACACTGACATTCTTCTCATCATATAATGCATACCGGTAGAGAATAAAAAAGAAGAAAAAAAGGACATGAATATTTGAAAAGGCCTTTTGAATCTTGCAGGCAGAAAGTAGAAGTATATATCATTCTCACAGACCCAGAGTCCATGCAGATACACATTGAAAGACACGCTTTGTACCATCATCCTCTACTGATATGTCAGAGGAAAAGCATTCATTCTCACCTTTTCAGAGTGTCTGTCATTAGGTACATTAATATGGATGAACCACTACAAAATCAAAAGGCAGTGAGAGAGGTGAGCTTAAAGGGATAAAGGCTTTAAACTGTATTTAAGCTGGTCTTCAATTGAAGACTAAACTTTACGTTCTCTACATACCCAGGAAGCAAAAAAAAAAAAACAAAAAACTACTAATTAGATATGCTTTCAAGTCCATTGTCAGCATTTCACTAAACATTCCTCAAGTTCTTCTATAAATGAAGGCATTGACTGATGCTGACATGAGTTGAACGAGATTTCTTTTTTTCTGTCAAAACATCCCTTATTTTGATGTATCATACTTGAAAATTGAACACAAAAGTATTTGCTTTTCCAATTCATTCTATAACAAAAAGTCATGTTAACTCAAAATCAGTTGATAAGCAACCCAGATACATTTTAACACAAAAATGTTTATTAAAAGGTCAATGATAAGCACAGATACTTCTTTCACATCAAATATTCAAAAACAAATTTCAAGTCATTCATATCCCATTTCTGCATATACTTCAACATTTAAGTCATAACTGTATTATTCTATGTATAATATCATTTGGGAGATAATTTAGTCATTAAAACATTAACATTTCCTTTAATATCTAGGCAATGAATTTGATACATATTTTAAAGGCAAAGGAAACATGAGAGAATAATATAATGTTATTGAGAGGGCAATAGAGTATAACTTAAAGTTTTATCCATAATTTTCCTTACATGTCAACCAAGTTACTTTTGGAATTTGTAAGACCACAATTGTTTTCTCAAAAGATAAATGAAGAAATTAAATTTTGCTGACCTCAAATTTACTAACAAATAGATAAAAATCAAAAATAAGAAATTTATGTTTGTTTATTCTTGCTAATTTCTCAATCTATGGACTCTATTGTCAAACGGATTGTATTTCATAGTTGATGCTCCAGTATTTATTTTGAAGTTTCAGTCTAAAAAGAAATGAGGTTATTTTAAAGTCTGATCTCAAAAGCTAATTTTAAGAAGAATTATGGCATTACCCAGAAATGTCTAGTAAATTATAGTACTTATATACTTGTATCTGACACACTGCAAATTGAACAGATATAAGATGTTAAATCCCTCTCTTCGTCTCCTGGATTAGTGGTTTTATAGTACCTTATCTGTATCAAATGCAAAATTTTAAATCAGATAGTTTTAGACCCTCTTTCTTTTAATTTTTATGAAGATAATTCATTATTAACTCAATGCAGTGAATCCCTTCACCATTTATACAAATACCATATCATCATTACCTTAAATGGTTGACAATTCTATTGGTCAATTATACTTCAGTAAAACTGGGGAAAAACTGATTAATAATGACCTTTGCTTTCCCAAAAATTATTTTGAGTTTCCCAGAACCCCTCAAGGGAAAAAAGTGACAATAGTGCAATAAATAAATAGCACGTGCAGTTAGTCTTATTTAAAAAAAAACTTGAACCTGGAAGATGAGAACACTCATTTGACAAATGACTTTGTAGAAAGAAAAAATTAAAGTGGGTGTGTCTTGCTGTGACCCTTACTCACCCACTACCTATCCTCAACAGAGCATACATTAATCCTTTCAGACCAAAGTCTTATCACAACATACCTCACTCAGAACCACTGGAATGCCACTCAAAACACTCATCTCTCTCAGAGTCAAAGCCAAAGCTCTTACAGTGATGACCTACTGTGCCCTATGTCATTCCCAGTAACCCACATTAACCTCCAACACCCTTCTCCCCGGACTGGCTGCCGAGGGCGTGGCCACTTTGCTGTTTCTTAAACATGTGCCTAGGATGTCTGCAACCGTGGTCCTTCCCACTGCCTGTCTCTACCTGGAATTCTCTTCTGCAGGGTACTTCTACAGTTAATTGCCTCGCATTCTTTAAAGTTTGCTTTTAAGTATCACCTTTCAATTAGGATGGCCTTTATAAAATTAAATTTCATCCTCCTTACCGCAAAGCTTCTGTTTTCCTGCTTCATCATTTTTGAGAGTATTCATCACCTTCTAACGTATTATAAAATTTGCATATTTGCTATTTTTATTGTTGATTGTCTGCCTCACTCCACTGCACCATAAGCACCATATAAACAGTAATTTTTTTCTTTCAAGTGTTTATTTAAATTCTAGTTAACATACAGTGCATACTAGTCTCAGATGTATAATTTCGTGATTCATCACTTACATATAAGACCCAGGGCTTATCACAAGTGCCCTCCTCAGTACCCATTACCCATTAGCACAGCCCCCCACCCACTCCCCTCCAGTAATCCTGTTTGTTCTCTATAGTGAAAAGTCTGTTTCATGTTTTACCTCTCCTTTTTTCCCTCACATTAATTTGTTGTTTTTCCCTTAAATTCCACATAAGTGAAATCATATGGTATTTGTCTTTTATGACATATATTTCTCTTAGCATAATACTCTCCAGCTCCATCCACATTGCAAATGGCAAGATTTCATTCTTTTTTATAACTGAGTAATATTCCCGTGTGTGTGTGTGTGTGTGTGTGTGTATCTTCTTAATCCATTCATTAGTGGATGGACATTTGGGCTCTTTCCAGAATGTGGCTATTGTTGGTAATTCTGCTATAATTAGGGTTCATGTGTCCCTTCAAATCAGTACTTCTCTGTTCTTTGGGTAAATACCTCATAGTGTGATCGCTGAATTACAGGGCAGTTCTACTTGTGAATTCTTGAGGAACCTACACACTGTTTTCTAGAGTGGCCGTATCAGTTTGCATTCCCACCAACAGTGCAAGTGGGCGCCCCTTTCTCTGCATCTTCACCAACACCTTTTGCTTCCTGTGTTGTTAATTTTAGCCATTCTGGCTGGTATGAGGGTATAGTTCATAGTAGTTTTAATTTATATTTCCCTGATGATGAGTGATACTGAGCATCTTTTCATATGTCGGTTGACCATCTGGATGTCTTCTTTGGAAAAATGTCTATTCATGTCTCCTGTCCACTTTTAATTGGATTATTCATTGTGAGGGTGTTAAGCTTTGAAAGCTTATAAAACTTTTATAAGTTCCTAAGTTTATAAATCTTTTGCTTCCCTTGCCTCAGGAGATAATCTCATAAGAAGTTGCTATAGCCAATGTCAAATTACTTTGAGACAGTAATTTTTGTCTTTTTTTCCACTCACCTATCCCAGGCCGATTGATATTTGTTTGAACTTTTGCATTAAAATTGTCTTACTAAAGCAATTTATACCAAGTAATGTAAACTTTTAACTTTTTAAACAATGCTTTTAATTGGGAATAATTTTAGTTAATTATTTTGGGTAGTAGAAAGAACTCTCACATATACCTTACCATCTTCCTATATGTTCATCTTTTACATAACCACAGTGCACCAGTGCTGTACACAGTGCAGTGCACCAAGCCAACAATTAACAGCAGTTGAATGCCAGTAAAATATATAGACTTTATTCAGATTTCCCAAGTTTTCTT
Source organism: Suricata suricatta (assembly GCF_006229205.1). NCBI lineage: Eukaryota > Metazoa > Chordata > Mammalia > Carnivora > Herpestidae > Suricata > Suricata suricatta. Next base: position 65,354,869 of record NC_043708.1, on the reverse strand, counting down.
TTTCACTGACCTGTCTTTTCTCTTCCAAGATCTAATTCAGAATGCCATATCATATCAAATTGTCTCCTTCAGTCGGTGACAGTTTCTCCATCTTTCCTTATCTTTTATAACCTTCATACTTTTGAAGAGAACTGGCCAGACATTTTGTGCACTGACGAGCAAGCTGAGTGTGTCTGAGGTTGTCTCATGATTAGACTGAGCTTTTTGATTTAGGGGAAGAAGACCACAGAGGGGAGGTACCCTTCTTAATGCATCATATCAACATGATTCATCATCAGTGATGTTAACTTTGGTCACTTGGTTAGGATGATGTTGGCCAGGTTTCTATATTGTATAGTTTCTGGTTTTTCTCTTTTCGTATTCTGTGCTATGTAAGCCATTTATTGGATCTGGCCCAACTCAAAGGGAAGGAAATTATGATCCACTTCCAGATATAGAAGTGCCTATATATATTATTTGAAATGCTTCCCTAAGGAACATGGATTCTTTGTTTGTTTACTTACTTATTATGTGTGAACTCAAGGCTATCTTTTATATTCTTTGGGTTATAATAGAATATAATCAACATTTATTTTGTTTGTTGTTAAATCATTCCAGCTTTGGTCTTTGGAGAGGTCTTCAAGTTTTGCCTCTGTCCGTTAAAATATTAATAAAATATTTTCACATTTTCCACAGTGTTTCTGGAAATCTCTGTGGTCTTAAATTATGATAGTCACTTTTTAGTCAGCCTTCCCCCAGAGGTCTAAACATTATGTTTAGTAGGTCTCTCCTTCAGCTCAATTAGAAGAAGCTGCAGAGCACAGAGAATAACTCAGGATGAAATGTTATACACTCTTGGTCTCAAAACAAAATCTCCTCAGCCACAGCCATGTGGACATTTTTTCACAAGTCTGCTTTTCTCCTGATGTTGTCCAGTCTCCTGTGGCCTTTCAATTCCTCAAGAGTATCCTCACATTTGTCCTCCTCTTGTAAACCTCGCAATCCTGAAATATCCACTTTGTTTTTTTAGGCAGTCAATTTAGCTTTGTCATTGTTCACAATGGCCTTACAGATAATTCCCTAGGACCTTATCTTTTGCAACAAACACAAGCCATCAAGGTATTTTGCCATAGAATTCAATCTTCTTCCTTAAAGGCAGAATATATTGTGGTCACTTGTAGTTTGAACTAATTTTCCCTACTTTTTATATTTTAAAATATTCAGAGGAAAAATTAAAACATTTAAGGAGACTCCATCAAGAAGCTATAGACCTGAAACTTCATAAAATGATTTTTTAAAAATAAAAAAAATACCTTCTTTTAGTGTTCTCTTAGTGCAGTGCTAAAAAGGTAGCAGAAGAGAGTAGGAAAATATCTTGGAAATTAGTTGTCAGAGTTAATTTTTTGGATATAAAAAATATTGTCATTATTTTAATACATCTATGACCTTTTGCTAATTTTTGTTCCTAGTACTGTAGCAAAATAGCATGGAGAATGGAACTTGCATATACTTCTGAGGGGTCTAAATCCTTGCAAATGACATTTCCTGCTTAATTCAATAGGCTGTTCCCATAAGATGGACCGAAAGCAAAGCCTGGTGAGAATATGCAATGGAAGAGGCTTAGGAAAAAGTGCAGACTGGGCAAATTTCAAAGACTGATGAAATCATTCTTGGAGTAGATTATAAAAGTAAAGATCTATGGCAAGCCAAACTGGCAAAAGTAAAATAGGTCTGGGAGAAATGCCAAGCAGAGTGAGTATTAAGGTGAAGGTAGGGTCAACTCACAAATGAGGAAAATACAGTCTGGAACTTAAAGACTTGATGTTTTCAATGTATTTGGCAAGATTGCAGTAGGTGAAGTTGAAGTTCGATTTCCTCTATGAACTATTTTGGCTACATTGTAGGAAGAAGCATTCATAATCAAATAAAATTATTTAGCAGAACTATGGAATCCATAAGAGCATCTGTCCAGTAGTACCTACAGCAGCCTATCCAACTTCCCACCAAAATGCCTAGGAAGATTCAGGAAATTACAAAAACTCATAGCTTAACAAGTAAGATGAGAAACAGACTGATGACAGAATATGGAAGAAATCTTCACTAAGCCTCAAGTAGATTATTTGAGTTAAAAAAAAAAATCATCCATTTTCTATTTGATTAAACAGTATTGACAACCTGTGAAAGGGCAGACCATGAGTTCATCCCTCTTCAACGAACATCACCTAACTCAAGTCTAGGCCACAAAGCTGTGTATGTGACCTTAAAATTTTGGTAGATTGGAGAAAATAATGAAAACAGAAACGAGAGCTTGGGAAATTTTATGGAAACTTATTGACACAATGATAATTAGGTAAAATAAGGAAACCAAGCCTAGTGTCAAAAGTGTCAAACTACAGAAAATGTGTAACTCTAAGTAGAACACAGAAAACTCAAGAAAGAGCTTTAAAATGACCTAGAATTTTAAAAATGACTAAGTTAATAAAAGCAGAGACAGGAGTCAGGGTAATTACACAGAAAGAATGATGAACATACAGACAGAGATGTACGCACACAAAATGTACTGGTTAAGTAAATGGGCTGCTCTCTCAAGAGAAAAGAGTTTAAAATATATTTTAGGACCTGAAAAATAGATTGGAATCAAAGTAAAGATGACTTTGAGTGTCCTAATAACAGTTGTAAGAAAACTAATTGCCTATGACACACAGAACAATCCTCTAGAGAGGTGAGAATACAGATCAAGATTGTATTTTTTCAAGTTTATTTTTTGAGAGGGAGCGAGCAAGCGGGGGAGGGACAGAGGGAGAGAAAATCGCAAGCAGTCTCTGCACTGTCAGTGCAGAGCCCGGTATGGGGCTCAGACTCACAAACTGCGAGATCATGACCTGAGCAAAATGGAAAGTCAGATGCTTAACCGGCTAAGCCACTCTGCCACCCCTAAGATTGTTTTTGCTAACCAGGAACAAGGTAGTGAATAAGAGAGGATAAAAGAAATGTATGTCAGAGGAATTAATGGACTCAAATGTGAGTCTGAGAGTTGAGTCTCAGTGGCTACAAGGGTAAACTTTTTAAAAATTAGAAATGAGAGATTGGGTTGGAAAAATGAATTCTATTTATTAATGTTTAACTTTATATCCTTAAAATATAAACCTGAAATGTAGAACAAGTATAGGAAAAATGGATTCAAGATGTAGACTTGGAAATCACCTACATAGAGGTGATAATAGATGATGTAAGAGGGTAAAGTATAGAGATTCAAGAACAGAAGTGCTTCGAACAGAAGTTCGAAGACAACAGCCAACAAGAGCGGAAAGAATGAACCTACAAGAAAGGAGAAAAGGGGCACTTGGCTGGCTCAGGTGGTAGAGCATGTGACTCTTCATCACAGGGTTGTGAGTTTGAGCCCCGTGTTGGGTGTAGAGATTATTTGTTTATTTGTTGTGGGTGTAGAGATTACTTTGAATATATATTTTAAAAAGAAGAAGAGAAGAAACGAATCCTCAGTTCTCACTGTCAGTTGTACTGATGCATGTTTCCAAGCCTGGGAAAAATAGAAATGAGCAGATGGCAATCAGAAAACCAAACAAAAATAAAATTGCTTATTTTCTCTGAAATGTCTAGTTAACAGTTGTCTGTTTTTCTTGACCTGACCTTTAGAGATTCTCAGTAATTCTCACACTCGAGATATGTGTTCTGTTTTGCTTAAGTCTGAGGACATGAAATATGGATGACTGTAAGCCAAGGACTTCCTATGGCATGAAATTGTTTGCACGGCACAAATTAAATAAAACTAAACAGAAATTATTAAATGCCTTTCTTTAATTAAAGAAGATTCTCCTTTTGTGAATATCCACTAAATACTCTGAATTCATTCGAAATCTTCAAACTCCAAGCTCAATTTTATTTATTTATTTTTATGTTTCTTTATTTTTGAGAGAGAGAGAGAGAGAGAGAGAGAGACAGACAGACCGACTGTGAGTGAGGGAGGGACAAAGAGGGGGGGAGACACAGAATCCAAAGCAGGCTCCAGACTCTGAGCTGTCATCACAGAACCTGACGCAGGGCTTGAACTCAGGAAGCCTTGAGATCATGACCTGAGCGGAAGTTGGACACTTAACCGACTGAGCCACTCAGGTGCCCCATCAGCTCACCAATTTTAGACTGATCCCTGGTCACCATGTGAGTACACTGAATTTTCACCTATGCCTCGCCTGTAGGCCTACCCTGTTCCTTTCCTCTTTCCCTCCTCCTTCATACTCCCTTTCCCCTCACCCACCGCCATTCTTGTCCAAGTCTCACTCCTCAGGAGAGAGTAATTGTCAGCAACTTCACCATCACTTTCAATCTGTCCCTTTGACTACTTGGGTAGAATCATTTGGGTCAATCAAATGCAATCATTAAAAGAACATGTATTCAGAATTTACTCCACATGACAGGACCTATACTCTTACAGAAACAAGTGACTATGAGGAGCTCAGTCTACTGGAGAATACCCTACTTTCTGGAATACTGTTTCATTTACCAGATAGATATGGTTTATGCAAATAGCACAAGAGACAGATAAGCTAGGTAAAGTCAGGATACCACCTGAAGGACTGTGGTTGGACCAAATTCATACTATTAAAGTGTATGACTAAATTTTGTTTCCTAAATGTTATGGGCATCGAGGGAAACCCTTTCATTATGAATCTACTCATTTTAAGCCATATGTCAACAGTTTACAGTTTCAAAGACAAAAAGAGTTGTTTGAAATTGCATTAACAAGAAATAATTTTCTGGCCTTGCTAATTATTTCTAATTTCTTACTTTCTGTTGAATGCAAATAAAGGATCATACGACATTGGCGCAACTTCACCATCACTTTCAATCTGTCCCTTTGACTACTTGGGTAGAATCATACGGCATTGACATAGTCAATGCTTATAAAAACGATAATACAATATCTTCTTTTGCTCTCAGTGGCCAATTTAGAACATACAAGCAGGGCAGAGAAACGTTATAGGTCCTATCAATACCTCAAATAAGTTATTTTTCCCTTTGCTAAAGAAAAGTCGATCTGAGGAATTAAGTTTCTGATAGATTTGCTCTTTGTGAATACTGAATTGTGTTATCTATATAGAACTAACACTTTCCTGTGAAATAAACATTTTAATAATTTCCAGTTCTTATTTATTACTGTGTTACATAAACTAGGGGTATAATTATTTTAACTGAAAATTTTAATCCTAGTTTACTACTAAATGCTTACCCAGTTGTAATGCATATGGAGCGGTTGTAATTGGTGTGGTTTATAATTACGCATATCCAGATTAAACAAGACACATGGCAGGGCTGGTAATGGCATCATATTAAGAATATCAATGTATTAAAAAATCTATTTAAAAGTATAATTATAAAAAGGGAATGAGAGCTATTTAAGACTCTTTTCTAGGTATAAATAATCACATTTACCATAGGGTATTACAGAAATCACAAAGCAAAAGATATTACAAAGTATTATTTAGAGAAACAATTGGAACTGAGACTTCTTAATAACTACTTGCTACTGCTGGCCAAATACAAAATGAGTGTAATCTACCATGATTAATTGCTTGTGTTTTTTCCCCACTCTGTATAATTGAGAAACAGTGTAATCAATGATATAAATGTAACTCTAATGTATCTTTCATACACAGCCTTAATGGCTTCTATTCTCTCCAACTTCTCCTATACATAAGAGCAAACTATTTGCAAAAGATTGGTTTCTATTATTGGTCTTATCCCAGGTGACTTGTAAGTGAATTTTTTTTATCACATCAAGCATAGAAATGTATTTTAAGATGAAAATATACTTTATTTTTATATTCTTAGTGATTAATGTGGGCAATGGGCTTTAAAACATAACATACCATACACGTGTAAGAACTTATTACATCTTAATAAGAGCAGAAGTGAAATAAATGATCTGACGTCCTGCACTTCATGCAGGTTCTCAGCCGCTGCAGACGGAAGACCGGCTGGGGAGCTGACAGCTGACCGACGCTCCCCCGACGCCCCGGCACAGCCCCAGGAGCCGGCAGGAGCGCCTCAGGAGTCTCTGACATCCGCTGAGCGACCCCCTCCTCACCTCCAGTCCTCTCTTACAACTTCCATTAAATGAGGTCAAATGCTGACTCCCAGGCTGTTAGTAGCTCCCGCCTGAAAGTCACCCAATTTTTATTTACAATTTGTTAGTCATTTGTGATGTATTTTTCAACAGCGCTCTTACTTCAGCTTCCAATTCTTTCAGGGCCTTTTCTGTACCTGCTCAGCGAACTCCCTCTGATTGGAAAAGTTAAGGTGCTCGTGAGGAACTTTTAATTTACTTCAACTTTTAGCCTCTAAGATTTCTTCTCTGGCTGAGAGGTGATGAAACAGCATTCCCTGCTCCTATAAAGCTCCCCTTTCTGTGATTAATAAATTTAGTATCATCCCAGAATCCGTGTTTAATATTAAAGAGTTGATAGCAATCTGTGCTATCAGGAAAGATCTGTCAAGTAAATGCTCTTTATTTTCCAAAATAAACCTGCATGATTTTATCTCCTATACCATGTCAATATGCCATAAATACAGAAGATGACATGTAAAGAATTATTTCAAAGTATTTGTGTTTTCTTATTCCAAGGCAAGTAGGAAAAGCTATGATTATTCAAATCGTGATTGGTATATATGTTATTATTGCAACCAATTTTTCTACTGATCTAAGATTCATTACTGAAGCACCTCACTTAAAGTGTTTACAAAATGAAAGAGCCACCTCTCTGTATAAAAATAATCTCTGTAGTTATGCCAGCAAAGATAAAATTGATGATGATTCTCAACTGTAAGGCTCCAACGCCTGCACTCGCAGCCAATTGCACTTTGCAACCAATGATCTCCAAGTGCTGTACCAACAAGAGTTATTGAAAGTGTTTCGCACAACAGCAAATACAAGTGACTTATCAAAATCATAGCGCAAATTTCAAACCACATCATGAACTAAACTCTGTCTCTGTCGGTCTGTCCCTTTCTCTATTTTTTATATTTATGTTTATGTATGTATTTTAATGTTCACATCATGATGGCCACTCCATCTTTTCCAATTAAGGCCTATTTATATTAGCAACTATTATAAAATTATAGCACGTGTTTATTTATCCACTGTAAAGACTATGTGTACATACACACGCATATAGACATTACTCATTTTTTTTTAGTTACCATTTCATTAAAATGTCTGTGATTCTGTTTCAGAAATTTGGATAGTAAAAACCAGGCGCAGCATACAGTGAACACTCAAATGTCTGGATGGATGGGAAAAGAAAAAGTTTGTCTAAACCTACAAATGTTTTAAGTATTGATGTTTCCCTACATCTCAATGTATTTTGGTGTTTGGATGTCAAAGCACTTGCCTTCTGGAAATCAGCCGAACTGAATTTAAGAGCACACTGTAAAGACCAGCAGTGCCCTGGCCCACATCTCCACGTCCCCTGCCTGCAGCTCCTTCCTCTCCCCTGTGCTGGCCAGAAGCGGAATCATCTCATAGACAAAGATACCAGCCTCCTCTCTAAGTTTGTACTTTTCCTGGCTGATAACCTTTCCTGTAAAGGAAATGGCTTTTATGTATTTTGGGTAGGAAGTCTATCTTTAACTCAAATCCTCTGGGCTAATATGTATATTAGAAGTAAGGACCATCGTCCCAGGTCTACTACCATATATATCCTATTGCACGATTATTACTAATATTCATGTCTGTATCTCTGTGAGAAGGAATCACATTTATTCCCTGTTGTGATCCTCGGGGCCCTGTACTGTACCTGGAGTGAGCTGCCACTTGGGGAGAATTTGAAAATGGATAAAAGAATAAGCAGAAAAATGAATAATCAAGATTTACATCTGCTCATGTCTATTTTGGGTCTATTTTCCCCAACAACACCTCCAAGGGTGACAAATAGCAAAGCACTCTTTCAAGCCATCTCGGATGCCTACTCCACACATTCAAAGAAGCAGCTTAATATACTACAAATATGACATTCTTTCTATAACAAAATGCAAACCAAAAGCAAGTACTAAAGCCAGCATAGATCTTTTACAAAGTGCAATGTCTGAGGGAGATCTCTTTACATTTATCTATAGAGAGATCTAGTATGTATTTGGTTCATGACTTCATCTCATTATAATACCAGCAAATGAATGTCTTGCTTTTCCTTTTTTCTTTCTTCCTTTTTTAATCCTATAATTGAGTGAACTCTTCATTCTAACCTTCTGCAGGGCAGCCAGTCCGCGGACGACTCCTGACTCACATTTCATAATACAAATCCAGGAACCCAGTGGCCACAGAAAAGCCTTCATTGTTATTAGTTTCAGGACCTCTGGGATATTAATTCATCACGCACCTCTCATCCCTCCATCCATTATGCTGGTCTGTACAGCTCGCGTGGAGCAAAGACGGAGGCAAACTCCCACTAAAGCAATAGCGTGAGATTACCAACACAATTACTTTCGGTGCAGGTCGGGAATTTTCTATACCAGCAGAAATGACTACAATCTGCTTTAGAAATATCCTTGTTGCTGTGGCCTTTTAAAGCTGCTACATAAGTGAGATTAGTAATATTAATGTATTCTTCAGCGAGGAAACATATTGTGTGTGGAAAATTAAATAGGACCATCCATTTCAGAATTGAAATGCTAAGCTAAAACCTTCTTTTGCAGCCTCATCCTTTTGCTAGAGTGTGGTACATATGTCAGTATTATGGGAAAGCATCCTGGCTCTTTTCCTTTGTTTGGATCCGGTTTTACAAACAACCGTAGTATCCATTTCCTCGGCTTACAAAATCTGTGAACAAGCAAGGCAGAGAGAATCAGCCATTTTATTCTTCCTTCAAAATGCATGAAAATATCAGCTGCCTTTTCCATGCTTTCATATACAACATCAGTGCGCTGACATAAAGCAAGTGGGGGTGCCTAGTTAACCAATTAACAGAGGGGGTTCTTCACGCTCCCTCCCACGAGTCAGCTTGCAAAATTCACTTGTAAAGTTCAGAAATTACCAACTAGTCTTTGAATGAACTAGAAATGCAATTTTGTCTCTCACAAATACAGAGGCTTTGTGCTAACAAAGATTTTTCTCTCAACACTGCTTTTCACCCCTTAAAATGAATGGTAGTAAGCAGAGGTTGAAGAACAAGCAACTCACGTCTTTTTTGAGACAGAAGCCGACCGCCATCTGCTGGTTGTAGGTCTTTATGACAGTCTGGGCATGGTGTAATTCAGAGAGAACTAGGATTTTAAGGGTTCTCCGGTCTTTTTTGAGAGTGAAAACCAGTCTTGACTTAGGCGAGAAAACCAAAGAGCACTAACTTCATTATTGAGTAAGACAATACCCAAAGGGCAGTAATCTCCATAAAAGCACGTCTATGTCACTGAATGTATTCTTATCCTGCTCAGCTGTTTGGAGGTTGCATTGTTCAACTACAGTTCTCTGCCCTTCCTTTAAAGAGTAGGCACTAGGGGTACAGAAGGAAGAAAAGAACATAGGACCTTCTCCCTATGTAAGTGGATATTAATAACCCTCTCGGGAGAATCCATTTTTCACAAATTCTTTAATCTGTATAATTACTCACATAATCAAAATATTAGAATGTCACTACTTTTTACCAAAAAAAAGATTCAGAATTCTATCTTACTAGCACTATTACATCTTGTGTTTTTGTTGGGTTTTTTTGTTTGTTTGTTTTGTTTTGTTTTGGCTGTTTTATTCTGTTGTCTATATAGTCAATTGTCAATTCTGGACTGAGAGTCCTGCTACAGTTTTGTGCACTGAATTTGCATTTTTGTTCTATTTCATACCATAGAATTCTGCTCTTCATCTTTAGCAAAGCAGCTATACAACTATATAAACAAAACACTTTATCCCACATTCCTCACATAGAAGCATGGTTAAAACAAACTGTGTAAAATGAGATTTACTTGTTGGCTCATTCTTTATGTTAGCCTAAAAGGAAAAAAAAATGTCCTAGATACATCAATATATTAAGAAACAGAAATTAGGCAGATAAATAACTTTTAAATAAGTGTTTTAAAATAAAAGTTGTAATTTGTTTTTCAGTTGCTTTTTCAAAGGAAACTTCTACAGATGGGGGTGAGGGCAAGGAAGCCATAGAAAGCTTTATATTTCAACAAGAAAAATCATTCTTGCAATGGCTTTACCTTGCTATCATTTTAGAGTCCAAACCTGTCATAATAAATGCAACCATAAATCCACGGCCAGTGACTGAACCTATCAGCTTCACAAGAAAGCATTTCCAAACCATAAATATCAGTTGATTGAAAGCCAAGGTCAGGTCTTCATGAGGATTTATAGAGCTATTTAAGGAAACTGTCTAAGACTTAATCCCAATGAACAAGAACAATTTCCACAAATGTGAATATACCTTTCATGGAAATATTCGAATAAATAGAAAAGCACATAATAGAGTTTTTGAGCTCTGTTGTCTCCATTTTGTGGACGAAAGGAAGTGGAGAGGAAGATAAACAACAAACTTAAAATACCAGAAGTGAAGATGGAAGAAATAGGACAATACCGCTGCTCAAGCAGAGAACCAGAGTCTATTTCTGGGAAGTCACACTGTGAGGGTCCACTCACCCCTGCCCTCTTCAGTCATGAATTCCTTCTCATATCAGGTCAGTCTTCACTTCCTCATGCAAGTCTTGACTGACCTCCCTGACTAGGTCCAACTGCCCTATTCTATGCTCCACAGCACATGTAATCAACTCTAGGGCCCTTATCATAAATGCAGTTGTATATGATTATTTGATTAATTTCTGAGTCTCTGATTGAACAGGAGGCTTCATAAAGATAGAATTCTACCCTGGATGGCAACATTGTGTCTCGAATTATTTTTAAGAAAAGAATCTCAAAGGATAGGTGCTTAATAAGTGAGTGAATTAAGGAATAAATGGGGGAGGAAAGTAAAGAATTTCTTTGACAGTGATACCCAGTTTATATCATATTTGGATTCTTTATGTGTTATATGCTAAATTCTTGCTCCCAAACTACACATGAAAAATTTAACAATGACAAATGGAATTGAGCCAAATTCTTAGGAATGTAAGATGCCCATTTCAATTAATTAAGTTCTTGAGGGAGGCTTGTAAAGGATCTCAGGTCATTAAGTTAGTAGTATCCTCACATGTTTCCACACATCTCATGGTGTTCCTTTGTTATCTTTCCCCAACCGTAGCAGGTCAAGTGGCTGACTTCATTTTTTCTTTGGCTTGCTAATATTATCCAAGTTAATAAGATTTCTGTTTTAGGTTAAATGTTTGCTCACCTCAACTCAATGCTCTACACAAATGAGTGACGATCATATTTGCAGAAAATATTGCTTTCACAGTCCTAAGTATGAGGGTAGGATAGTGGTAAACAATTGAGATTCAGACAGCATTTTTTAAGCTGAAAGAGAAGGGGATTAAATGGGAGGAAAAAAGTTGATCACATAAAAATTATTGCAGGAAATATTTTCCCAGATATGTGGGGTTTTTTTTTGTCTGTGTGGGCTCCTGTGCATTGGTGAGATGTAAAATAGAGTTATTCCCTTAGGAGCCAATCAAAAAAAGCATGAAAGCCACGGAGCTTAAACAAGGGTCAGCAAACTTTTTCTGTAAAAATCCAGATAGTAAAAAATGTTACGTTTAGTGAGCCATACAATCTCCATTGCAACAACTCAACTCTGCTCTTCCAGCGTGAAAACAGCCACAGACAATACATAAACAGGGGTAGCTGTGTCCCGACAAAGCACATTTTACAAAAACAGGCAGTCAGTGGATTTGGCCCACAGGCTAGATGATCAAAAGAAATGAGGCTCTTTCCACTTAAACTCTCCACAAATGAGAAAAAATAGGTATTAACTTGATACCAAACAACTGCTCTTTCAGTCATAAAGTGATTCACATTTGAACAATGGGGACAGAATGGAACACTTTTAACAATGTCCTAATATGCTCTCTACCTCTTATCTTCCATTTTACTTTTTTTGACTCAACATTCTTTACCAGCCTCCAAAGGTTTTCCAAAATAATTCCTACTTTCCCCTACTGAAAACCTTTAAATTACTTAATTTACAATTCAGTTCTTTAGTCTACTTCATATGCTTTTCTCACCAATCCAATATGCCCGCCTTCTTTCTCTTTGAACTGATCCTCGTCAGCATTTCACAACTCATGATAGTACCTCAGCTGGGTCCTCAGTGTTTCCCAGCTTTATTTACCAGACTTTACTCATTCCCTGGCATATAGCATAGGACTTTGGGGCTGCTCAACACACTGTGGAAATAAATAATACTAAAATAAACCCATACACATGCAACCCTAGCTTTCCTGTGTCTCTGTTTCTCTGGAGATCTTAGTAGTTGAGAGCTCCATGTTGGAAAAAACTCAAGTGGCTCAAGAGAATTATTTGTAAAGCAAATAACAGGCAAGATGCTCTACAAGATTATATTCACACATCAAGGAAGGCAAGTGACACAATTTCATGGATCTTGGAAGTATCAAATGAAAATGTGTCAATGTCTGTTCTGTAGTGTTAGTCACCAGACCTTAGACAGGATGCTAGAAAGACCACAGAAGAGAGACAAGAAATGTTTCTTTCCGGAAAGTCTTTAGAAAGTAGCTGTTTGGGAAAAATGTTCAGGGACCTAATTAAGGTTATCTTGTAAAGAATAGAAGTTCTGTGAAAAGATAAATATGCTTTCATTAACTCAAAAGAGTTGATTAAGAACCCCAGTATAATCTATTTCTCACATTTAAAAGGCCAACAATAACCAGTTTTAAGACTAAGGAAAGTTTTATGTATCTCAAGATGAGTCTCCCAAAGCCAATTTTAAAAAAGACTTAATCAGAAAAACCTTTCAGAAAAGATTTAATTTGTATCAAATTAATCTCTACTAATTTTGGCTTAATTTCTACAAACACAAAGCTTCATTTCTAATGGCTTATTTCTACTAACTTAAATTCTATTGATAATTGTAATATATGCCTGCCCCCAAATCTGGAGATTATCTTCATCTTTAACTCTATGTTTCCAGCTATTCAACACACAAAACAAAGCTTTTATAACAATGACTGAACTCTTCAACCAAACATATAGTTCAAAACTCAATAGCCAGGAAGAAACCAAACCTCAGAGTTATAATTGGGTTTATAAATAAATGCTTGCTTTTTCCATAAAAGTTATACATTCGTCAGCTATTTCTATGATGATAATGCATGACAACCTTAAAATTTCCACTAGAAATTTTAAGCAACCAAGTATAATCTGCTCATGTATCTCAGGTTTCCTGGGAAATTCTGCTCCTAGAAGTCCAGTTCAGGTCTGCTCCAAATGTCTTCAGAGTATTGTTCTTCTCATGGTGCAGGACAGGAGCATGAGGTAATAAACAGAGACACACAATGCTTCTTCAAGTCCACTCAGTGCAAGAACATTGAATTTTCCCCATATCTCATTGGACAAAGTAAGTCACATGGGCAAACTTAAAGTCAGTGGGGTAAGGAAATGTGCTCCACCCACAAGAAAACCTCAGCAAGGCTGTGGAATGATTATAGACCAAAGATACCATCTACTAGAGGATGCACAGAAAATCTATCCAAATAGATTTTATGTAAGACCATGATGTGAATACCCGATTTTTATGAAAGATTTCTGTGGAAAAAGAATATGAAAACAAGTGCTGGGAAGCCATCAACATGACAAATTGCCATGAAAGCCAAAGAATTGTGTATTTGATAATGACGCGCCTCCCAGAAGCACAGAAAGCAGACAGTGCTGCAGCATGTAATGCCTTCAGCCTGAACCAGTGTATAGAAAAGAAAGAAATGTAATTTCCATTTTCCTGGGAAACTTCATGACAGATTTGTTTTTTAAAAATGAAGAAAGAAATAAAAATGGTTTCAAGATGTATAAACTAATGACTACTTAAGAGGGCCATCTGGGCATATAAAAAGATGTCAAGTTCAATTTGGAACACATGGAATATGAGGTGTCAGATCATTTACTTGGATTTTTTCTGAAAATATTTGAAAAAAAGTGGATTTGAAGTATGGATCAGAGCTGAAGATGTAAAGGTAGGAATCAGGAATCTGAATGTGCTAATTAAAGCTGTGGGCATAGATGATGCCATTAAAGAAGTAAAAGGGGGGAAGAGAATAAACCCAGACAGAGGTCTCAGTGACATCCAGCCTTGGAAGTGGAAGCAGAGAAATGTAACACAAATGAAAAGGGGAAGAATTATCTGTTACTGAATGAATGTGCCCCCCCCCAAGTTCATATGTTATAACCCTACCCTACAGTGTGCCCCTCAATTCCTAGGTTGTAACCCTACTCGGCAATGTGCTTGTTAGAGTAATTAGGATTAGGTCAGGCTGTAAAAGCACAGCGCTCAAGAATGAGATGTGCTTTTACAGGAGTCCTGAGAAAGTTCGTGTCCCTCGTGCCCTGTATCTATCATATGAGGATGCACATGTGGTGTGTCAGCCACCCAGAAGATGGCTCTGACCAGAACTTGACCAGAGCCTGCAGAACTATGAGGACTCTATTTCTGCTGTTCATAAACAACACGGTCGGTAGTATTTTGTTATAGCAGCTCCAACTAAGGTACCACTCCAGTGAGTGTGTCCTCAAATGAGTGTCTTGTGAGCCACATGGAAACAGACTCAAGTACTAGCTGTGGCATGAGACACACCTGGGTGTTGAATCCTAACACCGCTGAGTCCTGGGACACTACAGAAGGGACTTCGCTGACCTTCAGTCTTCACATAAAATGGATCACAGCATCTATTTCACATTGAATTTAGACATGTATTTCCTTTTCATTAAACAATGGTTTTACAAATGTATTCATTTGTAAACAAACAAAAAGCAGAAGTAGACTTATAAATACAAACTGATGGTTGCCAGAGGGAAGGAGGGCGGGAGATGGGCAAAATGTGGGAAGGGAAGTGGGAGATACAGGTTGCTAGATGTAGGATGAATAAGTCATGGGAATAAATGCCCAGTGTAGAGAATACAGTGTCGCAATGAGACTGTAATAGTGTTGTATTGTGACAGATGGTAGCTACGCTTGTGAGCAAACATAGTGTATAGAGATGTCAAATCACTATGTTGTACACCTGAAACTAATGTAACATTGGGTGTCCACTATCCTCAAATATTTTTCATAAACCTAGTGGTTTTAGATTCTTAAGGAGAAAAAACAAATAAGACATTGTCCCAACTGTTGCTTGCCCCAAAAAGCACTCATTAAAATAGTTAACAAGTATCCCAATACCTTGTATTGATGTGACAAGCTCCATTTCTTACTTTCCCCCTTAATTTTGGCTTATCCTTTAGGTATCTGTTGAATTGAAACCCTTCCCTAATCCTCAAATCTGAATTACACAACCTACTATTCTCTTTCAAAGTACCCCATTCTTTTTCTTCATGGCACCTATTTCATTTATTTATTATGTATTTCTATCATGTCTGTCTTCCTCACTAGCCAGCCAAGAATACAATTCATACCATTTGTGACACTACCTCCTTGTGAAAATAGGATCATGTTTATCACAATGCTATCAGATGCAAGTCCTCTCAACTCCCCACTTTATTCTGTTACATTTTCACCTTCTTCCCTTCTAAAGTATTTTTTCTTGTAACTAAGTTTGATTCTTCACATTGCTCACGTGAGCTCTTTATGTTGTCTAAGACTTCATAATTTTTCTTCTCTCTCTCTCTCTCTCTCTCATTTTCAGCCTCTATTCTTCTGGGTCCTTCTACAGAGACTGAGAACAAGCCAAGTCTTTCTCATCTCAAGATAATTTCCTCACCTTCTTCTGTCCAGGTGTAGGTGCTTCTGTTGCTTATCTGCAGAGAACCACTCTTCTCGAGAGCGCCCCAGGATTCCCAAACCCGAGGGCTAGCTCCCGATTACCCATCACTCCCCAGACCAGTCCAGAGACGGTCCATCCAGAACAGTTTAATGGAATTGTTTTGGTAACAATCACCAATGATTTTGATTAAAACAGAAATACAAATCTTTCATTTGGCTTTCTTAACCTTACTGTGACACTTGATATTCAAGTACACAATTCTTAAAACTCTGTTTCACTTGGCTTCTGTGATGTCCTTCTCCCCTGCTTCTCCTCCCCCATGTAGGACAGTTCCTACTCAGCTCCTTTTCCTGATTTATCTAGATCTACATGCCTGTTCTTTAATATTGCTAACTATCAGACACTTTTAAAGGTTCTTTCTGAACTACACAGCGGTGTCTAAAACCCAAAGACATTCCATGGATGTTTTCAAACAAGGAATGAAGTTAGAGCTGCTTTCCAGAAATGGCACATAAATCTACAACCTGTTATATCTATATGTTCTTAACAGTTATCAAGCATATGGAATACAATTATCATGTAAAAATAAACCTATATTCATAATTTTTAACTTTATTACTATACTCTAGATCCTATCTAGACCCATATTTTCAAGGTCTATTAAATATATGTACCATAGTTTCCTCAAAAATATATGTCCAAACTCAAATCAAATGTTCTACCAAAATTTTTCTTTCTCCTGTGTGCCCTAGCTCAATAAATAGACCACCACTACCTTAGGAGACAAAATAAAAATCTGGGAGTCAGTCTAAGCTCCTACTCCTTTCTCTCTATACTTCTAACCAGACACCAATCTAGTTGGTTAGACTTCTTTAATATCCCTTATGCTGATAATGCTGGCCCGGGGCTATTTTTGCTTTCCCACCCAAAATGTAAGAACCATCATCTTAGATAATAAGAAAGCCATAGGTCAAAAGTATTACACACTATGTGACCATACACCATTGGGTTTGGCAGCAAAGAGGTCAGCAAGAGAAAATTTTCAATTAATCAATGAATCTAGATTGTAATAAATACAATAGGCAAAAAACACACTTGAGGGGCCTAGTGTGTGAATTTAAAAAAAAAGGAATTTGGTAGCCCCTGAAGTTCTATAAAACGAGGAAACTTGCTTATATGTAATTTTGTATAGGAGAGGTAAATATTAGTGGCTAATCTCAGTTTTAGATTTTTAAAGATCTAATTCCAGATATATTTCTCCAATTAGACTTGTATGCACATAAATCTGCAAATACTAACTTATACAGATTTAAAATGCTATTTTAATTGTGGAAAAATATAAACTACAAAGCTTAAACTAATATTCCCTCTGAGACTTCATTAGAGTTTACTAATAAGTGGATCTGGCCACTGCTATTATTGACCTAGCACTTATTATTTTCCACGCGCTTTGCTGTAGAGGTCTATTATTCTGCTTAATCCCTACAGAACCTTGTCAGATATTGTTTTATTACTATTATTGTCTCATGAAGATGAGGAATCTTAGAAAGAAAGCTAGACCTTCCTCTACATATAGTCCATGTGAAGTCCTAACAACGTGGCCTCTGAAACACTGCTCACTTCTATTTTGATATTTTAATTTACCTTATTCGTTTTATATTGACATTTCCATTTTAATATAATAAAGCACCATTAATCTTAAACTATTTATAATTACTATTTTGGTTAAAACAGACTAATCCTTATCTTCTTAATTGTCTATCTCTTCCTTTTATATCCTTTTGTTGTCTAATTGCTGACGCTAAGACTTCCAGCACTATGTGCAACAGCAGTGGTGAGAGTGGACACCCCTGTCGTGTTCCTGATCTCAGGGGGAAAGCTCTCAGTTTTTCGCCATTGAGGATTATATTAGCTGTGGGCTTTTCATAAATTGCTTTAATAATGTTTAAGTGAGTTCCTTCTATCCCGACTTTCTAGAGGGTTTTTTATTAAGAAAGAATGCTGTATTTTGTCAAATGCTTTTTCCTGCATCTATTGACAGGATCATATGGATTTTATCTTTTCTTTTGTTACTGTGATGTATCACATTGATTGATTTGTGAATATTGAACCAGCCCTGAAACCCAGGAGTGAATCCCACGTGATCAAGGTGGATAATTCTTTTTACATGCTGTTGAATTTGATTTGCTAGTATCTTGTTAATTGTCTCCTTTATCCCTTCCTCACTGTTAAAATTAGACAAATTTTACTGTATACATGATCATACTATTCATTTTTTTGGTATCCACTACTCAAACTTCATAAAATATAGGCTTCAAATAAGCAGACACATTTTCCTTCTCAATATACTATGACGAAGATCCAGGAACAACCCCTGAGGTACTAATATTTGTATATTTTTAAATTATCAATTAATTATTAGCTCTAATAATATCAGAAATATAGACTGAAATCATTTAGATAGACTGGTAGATAGATGGATAAGCACAAATATTCTAAGAACATGGTGGTATTAATTTATCTGAATAAATTAGGATAATTCTATTATATCAATTTTACTCATCCTTACTTTAGATGTAATGGATGGGATGGATGGTAGGTTCCCTACAGACCTTTAAACAATAGAACAAAAATATTAGCTATGATATTCTCTCACAGGTTAAAAAAAAAAGGCATGATAATTCCACATGGAACCTAATTTCAGAATCGCCTTCTTATCCATTTTGAGAATCACTCGGATTTCCAAATAGCACCAGTCCCCACCCTCACATTACTCTTCCCCGTTAAGAAAGTGATCAGCTCCTCCACATTTTAACTGGTTTTCTTCTGGAAAGTCTAAGACTCCTGAAGGGGAATCAACATAACCAAAGTAGCACAGAGCAAAACATAATTTCTCCTGCAGTTGTAGAGATTTTGGGGCACTTGCCTAGCTGGAGCTGAGTTGTCTATGACAGTAAATAGCCTGGCACAGCAGCGACTACAAAGTGCTATCTGTTTTTACTCTGTGCATTGTTGAGTTGGGATTTTTCATTTCATACTGCATTTGCACCTGCTGAGTGATGCCACAGAATGGCAGTACTCTCCATCTCCTAACATGTAGGAAGTAGCTCATTACGTGCAGCAGTGGCACCCATGCCACTCATCAAGGCCCAGCCGAATCCTTGTTCTGGGGCATATAGCTAGCTTCTTTTTGCAGTCTTGTGTAGGTGATAAAAGGAAAAAGGCACCACAATTTGATTAATAAGACAGGAACATGCAACTCAATCTCTGCTTTTAAATTATATACTGACTCAAGCTATAGTTTTCATCAAATGCTCTTTATGGGAAAAAAAAAACATCCTCTAAACATGGAGAGTAATTAAGAGATACTCAAGAGGGGGAGAGATGAGAAGCACATTTTTAAAAGTTGGGGAATATTCAGGAATTCAACTGTATGATAAATATTTTAATCTAAACATTTACCAAACATGAAAACATGATTTGAAAACATGAACACATGAATGCTCACAACAACCTATAAAGCCCCACCTTTCACTCCGTAGTTCTCAGATGCACTTGTGATAAGGCATGCCTGGAATATTAAACACTCCTTTATATGTAGGCTTGGTGGAAAATACCTACCACATTAAAATTAAGTAAATCCTGGAAAAAAATATCAGGAAGGAAGCAGAGAACCCAGATTTATAAGCTATACCTTCAAAGAAACCAAAGGACATCTTGGTCTCTTGAATATGTCAAGTTAACTCATCATTTTTAAGCTACGTATGTAAGAACACTAAGGGACACAAGACAAATAGACACATCTACAGCACATGTGTTCTGTTCAGAGAATCAATTTAAAAGCATGTTAACACAATCTAGAAGTAATTGAGTCTGATCCATTATATTGTTAATAGTATAAAGAATGATATTGATAGAATATGCGAAATATATGACTGTATAATAGATAATAATTAAAATATGATTTGGAGAACAAGGGTATAGAGTAGACTTAGACCTTGTGCAAAGAGGTCTGGGAAGGAGACAGGCTAAATAAAATCTAATGCTAAATTTCTTTCCTCTTGTAAAGATGATCTTTGGAGACTTGGACAATCTGGAAAATGTAAATAAACTAGTATGATATTCAGTGATTATTTAGAAGACAATTCATTGCTAATCACAAGATTTAAATTAAACTTTTAAAAAATTAACATGAAATAGCTACTGTAAATGCAAATGTCTTTCCACCAATGCATTTTATTTTTTCCAATCCTACAGAGAGTGAATCGCAAACATTTGTAGATTCAAGTCTTATTAAAAGAGCATAGTTAGGTAATAGGAACATTCTAGTTAATGAAATATTAACTGAATGTTCTGGAAAATTTTCATAAAAAATCCACCAAATGTCAATTATCAATATTAAGGAGTTAGAATTAAACAGAGTATAAATACAGTTTATTATAAGCTGCTCATACTTGAAACTGTCTTTGATGATTCAGAAGATGCCTCATCACCTTGAAGTCCTCGGGAGTATCATTATAGGTTGTTGCTACTGAAAACTTATTTTCGTATGTTATCATATTTAGCTACATTAACTCATTCATTCTTTCAACAAAGGTCTATTGAATCCCTGCTCCATCTCAGGCATTGAGCTTGTGCCACAGTAAATAGCTGACCTGACCCTACCTTCAAGGACTTTACACTCTAACACTGAAGATAAATGGAAACTTGAATTCATTACTGTACTTTCATAGGCTTCAAGGAATGTTAAATCATATACCCTTCCCAAGAAGATGCACACCAACACATCACAAACATCACCACTTTTGGTAAAATTCTGGCTGTGTTTCACAAACAAGTTGATTAGGGAAGTTCACTGAATACTATTAAATATCCCAGATACAGTTATAGCAGGTTTATTAAGGTATTAAATCATTTTTGCTATTCCTAATGTATTTCTTTTCATCCCTTTCGATGAAGTTGTTCTTTTTTAGTTAGGGACTTTTGCTGATCTGAAAGCAAAAGGTTTTTTGGGAATAGACATTTGTCACTGCCTTTTGTAAAAGTTTAAACTCTTTGAAGAAATTACCCCAAGTGTTCTAGATAGGGAAGGGAAAAAACGGATCCTTCTGAGGGTCACAAGGGAGAAGAAAAGATGGTCCTGAAATTGGGAAATGTTAAGAAAGCCTGGGCCATGTTCAGGGGGGTGACAGTTTTCAGGACCTGAGTTGTGCAGTGCACATGACAAGACCCACCTGCGCCTGGTATAGCACCACAAACAAGGTTTGGAAATCGGAGGAGCCACATGGGCTGCCACCAACAGTGTCTCAGAAGTATTCAGTGGGGACCTGCAACTAGAGGAGATTCCACTGTGTTTCAGTGATTCACAGAAACCAGGGAATTTGTACAATTTCACAAGGGAGAGGAAATCTCACTAACTGAAGCTACATTGCCCTCAGGAAATATTTAAGTTGACTTAAAGAAAATGGTGTAATATAGCTCATGCTCATCTGAGTTTGTAGGCTAAAATTTATTCTTTCTGGAGTCGTAACTCATTTCTTCTGCTTTTAGTCCTTAAAAAGAATAATGTATTAACCATGTGGTGCCTACTGTTTATTTTTTTTTTTTAGTAGTCAGTGCATGCTGACTTTTAGTAGTCATGCAACCACATGGTACAAAATTAAGACTTGGCAGGAATCTAAAATAATGTTTTCCCAGAACAAACCCACAGTTAATGAAGAGGACATTAAGTTAGAGAGAAATTAAATCTTTCTTTCCTGTGATGCCAGTTTTGAAATCACTAGTTGAATACTTTGGTCACAGTCTAATTGTGTGGGTGTATTTATTTTATCACTATTTTCTTAAATCTTTTTACATATACTTAAATTAGGGTACTTATTTATTATTTTCTGTATGATCCTGTTTGACAAGATGACTTCCAGACAGCTTTTCCTATTGACAACATAGTTGCTAAATCTAGAAAGCTTGAAATGAGCTATAATTCTGTGTTGTAGTCAACAGAATAATATAAAAGAATTCTGTTCATGGCATATGCATAATCCTCTTTTAGACAGTTCCTGTAGTAAACATATAAATAACAAATTTGGAAAGAGATAGACCATCAGTATACTTACTAACAGCTACAAAAGTCAAAATTAAGTTTACAGGAAAGGCAATAGGGACTCATTGACAACATGCAGAGAGGAGGGGCAAACAAAATCCTCAACTATCCATAAGCTCGAACTATTGGTTGAAATATAGCTATCAACAATCCCAAGAGGACTGAGAAGGAAATGACCACTTTAGGCTGTGGTTTAAAGATATCTTTGACTGGTTGCCATAGAGCTGTAGTGATTTTGTCAAAGTAAACAATAGGCATGTCCAATGCTCCCCAAAATAATTTGAAATGAAAAGGAAGTAGAATGGCAGCCCTGAATTGTGATAACCCAAAGTCAACACATTAGAAGAAATGTTTATGGAAACCTTGTGTATACAGTTCATCTTTCCAGACAGTATTATTAATTCTAATTGCTGCCCCTGTTAAATGAACACAAAGTTAAAAATAAAACATATTAGGGAATGAATGAAGTTAATTTGAAATTTAAGAGAATGTGGTCATCAAAAATTATTATGAACCCTCCAACCATGTGTTTTGAGAGAAAAGTGGCTATGTTACCACCCATATCTTTTCATATCATAATATCTAAGAAAAGGCAAATGCAGAAACCAGAACCCTTCTCTTAGAAATAGGATTTGGAAAAGGGGGTCTGGAAACTGACTTTGGGTCAAAATTATGGTGTTTTAGTCAATGATAGCACTGGAGACATACTCGTGACACTGACTTTCTGTGCATAGGCTTGAGAAGAATGGGAGATGTGTTTCTTTTCAGAACCTCAAGAGGAAAGATGCTTGCACCATGAACAAGCTGATTTCGATATGTGTGAGTTGTAAACATTACACCAGTAGATGAACTGGAAAATTCTGCAAATAAATGTCCTGCACCATTGTAAAAGTGAACATACAGAAGCAAATTTGCTTCCTCAGTAAGCATTACGTTTACCTTCACCATGGTGATTAATAATAAACCTAAAAAGGACTATTTGGTCATAATATCATCATTAATGTATAAATTACAAAGGAATCCTTGCACTTAAGTGATACAGTGAAATTAGCTCTTTGTAAATAGATTTAACAAGTCTCAAGAATATTGATACAGGTTGTAATCAGTTCAGTTTTCTAGTGTTTTTCACTAAGATGAAAAATGTTTACACAGAATACCTAACTTAATATATCTGAAGTCTCACAAAATAATCAAAATCAAGCATTCCTTTAGAGACTTTGAATCTAGATAAAATAACTGATAATAAAGGCTTTTGTTAAGCTCTTGGTATACATATAAGAAAAGAAATAGCATATTTGTAATAAAGGTTGGGTAAGTTATTCTAAAGAATAAGAAAGCATTTACAGCACAAATTGTAGCTTCAGGAATAGAGCTAATCTTCACAAAGGGTCCTGGATGAATTTCAAACATCTCTATCCTTTAAAATATATATGAAGATAAGTTTTTACTGTATGGCTTTTTTGTTCAATACATGGGTTTTTTAAATCTACATTAGAGACATTGAAGAAAAAGTAATGGACCTGTCAATAAGGAGAAATTTGTAAGTTGCAGAGTACTCCTTTGTGTTCTTAGTCTTATGTCATTTTATGTTTATATTTATATAGTATTTAATTTAAAGAATTAAGAAAGGAGGATTTGTGGCACTTCCCCTGAGCATTACAAGCTCTAACAATAATTTTTGACATATGAAAGCATCAGATGGGTATTTGAAAATCATTATTTGAGCAGAATAGGGACAGAGGAAAAAGAAAAAGAAAAAAGAAGAGACAGAAATACAATCTAAATGTGATATTTGTGGAGAACTTTGAATTTTTTATAAATAAAAACTCTGTAATCATAGTGTTCATCAATTTACAGCTCATTCTCTTTCGTACTGTGTCTCTCCTTTTCTCTCTCTCTCTATACACACACACACACACACACACACACACACAGGGCCCAATACCTGTAGCCTGTGCTTTGCTTCAATTAGACTTATTAGTACTGAATTTCCCATTACAAAGGCAGCTGGCATTTATGAGTCTGGGCATTTGTCTTTCCCTAGAAATTTAATTTTATCTTAATTTGGTATGTGATGCACAGTTATTAAAAATAAACACCATTCAGAATGGCTGGATATACTTTGCTGCATATCATTGTCAATACATTAGATGTTTAATTTCAGACCAAACCACAACATAGTACCTGATTATGGTTATAATCAGCCTTTTCTTGTTAACTAATAAAGTTTCAGATCATTTCATGTATTACTGACCATTGAGATGTCATCTTTTTGTTGCTCATTTTTCTACCATTTCCTATTAGTGTTTGAGGATATTACTATGGATTCATAGGAATCATTGACATATCCTTGGTGGTAATCCTTGTCAGGTTTATGCACTACATGTATCTTCATCTAGTCAGTTCACTTGCCTTTTTTATTTTACAAAATTTTTATAAATAGATATGTTTAATTTCACCATAGTTTATTTTACCAACTATATCCCATATGTTCTAGGCTTTTGTTCCCTTTTCAAAAAATTCTTCACTACTGTAAAACTTATGAGGAGAACAGTGGAGGAGGAGGACCCTAAGCTCACCTTACCTGCAACTAGATAACACTGACATCGGTGTAAGTAAGCCAGAAAATGAGCCAAAGACTGGCAGAACAGACTCTCCATAGCTAAATGAACAGAAGAGCCACAGTGAAGAAGGGAAGAAAGGCAGAGATGCAGTCACAAGATAAATGGACCTGTGGGACTGTCCTCAGGAGGGAGGGACATGGTGGGCACAGAGAATGGACAAAGACAAACCATCAAACCAAGCACTCCAGGCACAAGGAACCCACATGACAACCAGAGAGGCACAAATTTCACAAGATCTCACAATCAGTGGGGCTTAACACCTGGAATTTTAAAAAATCAACAGGCTAGGCTCTAGGAGAGCCAAGAGGACCCAAAGAAACTGAGTCTTCATCCTTAAAGAAACATTACAGCAAATAGCCACAAAAAAGAGCAAAGAAGCAGTAGTTTGAAAAATGCCTTGAGTATATAGGAAGGAGATTTGTTTACAATCTCAGAGCTTGTCCTGGAGGGGCAGCAATCTTTGGGAGGATTCTCTAGCAACAAAGTAATTGGTGGATGCCATTTCCTCCCCCCAGCCTAGACATGCACATAACTGCAGGAGCCAGCACAACACCAACACTCACCACCCATCTTGCTATGAGAGCACCCTGCTTCCATGTTCTCCTGGAGACATGTCCCCTCTGACACACCCTTGGTCAGAGCCCATCCAAAGTGATGCCACAAGCCTGGGAGGGTGATCCCACTGTAAGGTGACTCATTCCTGGGAAAGAAGGGAAGATAATCCCATACACAGTCCAACTGCATCCTCCACAGTGGGCTGAGGAAAGACCTCTGGTCTGGATGCAGGCCCTGCCCCCCAGGGAACAACACAGGGAAAACACCCAGCAATTTGTGCTCTGCATCTTTGGAAAACTCCTGGTTTAACTTAGCTCAAGGCCAAGGTGTCTCCACCTGATCCACTAACAACACAGGGACCAAACACTGCCCCCAAGAGACAAAAAGAGCCCCTTCAGACAACTGGACTAAAGGCAAAAGTGGTATAGCCACAAGAGTAGGGCACAGGCAACAACACACAGAGGAGACACCTCTGAAGAGCCAGGTTCTGGTGAACAGAGGACACTGCCCTGTAGGGCACGACATGCCCTCTTCATCATAAGCCTAGTGTTTTCAAGACTAGGAGATTTAGCTAACTTCTGTAACATGCAGAAACAGACACAGAATTAGCAAAATGAAGAGACAGAGGGATATGTTGCAAATATAAGAACGAGACAAAACCCACAGCAACAGAGCTAAATGAAATGGAGATAAGTAATATTCCTAATAGGGAATTTAAAGTAATGACCATAAAGAGACTACTGACTGGACTTGAAGAAAGAGTGGAAGACCTAAGCGCAACCCTTAACAAAGAGAGAGCAAACATAAAAGAACCAGTCAGAGATGAAGAACATAATAACTGAAATTAGAAATACACTAGATGGAATAAATAGTAGACTAAACAAAGGAAAAAAACAGATCAGTGATTTGGAAGACAGAATAATGGAAAGCAATCAGCTGATCAGGTTAGAGAAATTAATAATAATAATAATAATAATAATAATAATAATAAATGAAAATATACTTAAGGAACTCAGCCACACCATCAAGCATAGTAACATTAAAATTATAGAGACCCCAGAGGAAGAAGAAGAGTGAAAAGGGTGCAGAAAAGTAATTTGAAGATATAATAGCTGAAAATGCCCAATCTGGGTAAGGAAACAAAGGTCTAGATACAGGAGGCACAGAGAGCTCCCCACAAAATCAACCCAATGAGGTCCATACCAAGACACACAGTAATTAAAATTGCAAAAAGTAGTGATAAAGAGATTATTTTAAAAGCAGCAAGAGAAATAAAACAGCTACATAAAAGGGAAATTACATAATGTTTATCACCTGCTTCTTCAGCAGAAACTTTACAGACCATAGGGGAGTGCCATGATATAGTCAAAGTACTAGAAGGGGAAAAAATGGCAGCCAGGAATACACTATCCAGCAAGCCTCAGAGAGAGAGGGATAAAGAGTTTCCCAGAAAAACAAAGGTTAAGGGACTTCAAACCACTACATCAGCCCTATAAAAAAATGTTAAATGGGATTCTCTAAGTGAAAAGGAAAAACCCTAAGTAGGAATAAGAAAAGTAGTAATCACAAAAGCCATAAAATTAAGTTTATCTCTAAGTATCAGTGGAGATTCACAAAATAAAAGGACATAGTATATGACACCAAATACCTAAAATGTGGGAAGGAGAGAAGAATAGGTTCAAACTTAAGTGACATCAACTTACTATTTATTGACTGCTATATGCAAAAGATGTTACATACAGACCTAATGGTAACCCCAAATCAAAAACCACTATGGGGTGCCTGGCTGGTTCAATCGGGAAAACATGCAACTCCTGATCTTGGGATTGAGTTCAAGCCCCACATTGGGTATACAGATTACTCAAAAACAACATCTTAAGAAAAACCAAACTACTAACGACCATGAAAAAAATAAAGAGAAAAGAATCCAAGTATATCATTAAAGAAAGCCAGCAAACATTGAGAGAAGAGAGAAAGGAACAGAAAAGAACTAAAACAACCACAAAACAGGTAACAAAATGCCGATAAGTACCTACCTATCTTAATTACCTTTAATGTCAGTGAACTAAGTGTTCCAATCATATGATAGGGTGATAAAATCCATGAAAAAATAAGACTGATAATATATGCTGCCTACAAGAGACCTAATTTAAGACCTAAAGATAACGAATATTGAGAGTGAATGGACAGAAAAGCAGTTATCATTCATGGAAGTGAAAAAAAGAGTCAGGGTAGCAATATTTGTATCAGACAAAATAGACTTTCAAAGTAAGATTGTAACAAGAGACAAAAAAGGACTCTGTATAATCATAAAAACAACAGGACATGTAACAATTGTAAATATGCACACAACATAAAAGAACCCAAATACATAAACGGTAAGTAACAAACAAAGGTAGTAATAGATAGTAATACTTAAGGACCTTAATATCCACTTACATCAATGGACAGATCATCCAAACAGAAAATCAAGAAAGAAACAGTGATTTTGAGGGGCACCTGGGTGGCTCAGTCGGTTAAGCGTCTGGCTTCGGCTCAGGTCATGACCTCACGGTTTGTCAGTTGGAGCCCCACGTCGGGCTCTGTGCTGACAGCTAGCTCAGAGCCTGGAGCCTGCTTCGAATTCTGTGTCTCCCTCTGTCTCTCTGACTCTCCCCTGCTCGCACTGTCTCTCTCTGTCTCTTAAAAATAAATAAAATACATTAAAAAATGAAAAAAAAAAAAAAGAAACAGTGACTTTGAAAGACACATTGTACCAGATGGGCCTGACATGTACTTAGAACTTTCCACTCTAAAACATCAGAATACACATTCTTTTAAGGTTTATAGAGCATTCTCCAGAATAGATCACATATTATGCCACATAACCAGTCTCAGTTAATTCAAAAAGATCAAAATCATTCCGTGCATAATTTCTGAACCCAGTGCTATTATGAAACTAGAAATCAACCACCAGAAAAAAAATGGAAAAAGCACAAATACATGTAGGTGAAATAACTTGCTACTAAGCAATGAATGGGTCAACCAGGAAATCAAAGAAGAAATAAAAAATTACATGGAAACAAATGAAAATAAGAACACAATAGTCCAAAGTCTTGGGATATAGCAAAAACAGTTCTAAGAGGGAAGTTTATAGCACTAGTGGCCTACCTCAAGAATCAAGAAAAAGCTCACATAAAGAACCAAACCTTATACCTAAAAAGGCTAGAAAAAGAAGAATGAAGAATGAACAAAACCAAAAACAGCAAGAGAAATAATAACAATTAAGTACGGAAATAAATGATACAGAAACTGAAATATAAAAATTTTTTTAAAAGATAAGTAAAACCAGAAGCTACTTCTTTGAAAAGATCAACAAAACTAATAATCTTCTAACTAGATTCATACAAAAGAGAGAGAACTCAAATACATGACAGATAAAAGAGGAGAAATAACAACCAACAACACATAAATATAAACAGTCATAAGAGACTATTATAAAAAATCATATGCCAACAAACCGAACCTAGAAAAAGTGGATTAATTCCTAGAAATATTGGACATCTTAAAGCTGAATCAGGAAGAAATAGAAAATCTGACCAGACTGATGGCTGGTTGGTCCAGCAATCTCCAGAACCAAATGGCTTCACAGGTGAATGCTACTAATATCTATTCTTTTCAAACTATCCAAAAAAATAGAAGAAGGAGGAGGAAATCTTCCAAATTCTTTCTATGAGGCCAACATTACCCTGATATCAGAGCCAGATAAAGACACTACTATGAAATGAGAACTACAAGCCAATATCTCTGATGACCACAGATGCAAAAATACTCTAACAATATTGGCAAACCAAATCCAAGAATACACTCAAAAAATCATTCACTACAATCATTTAGATTTATTCTTGGAATCCAAGAGTAATTCAGCATTCACAAATTTATCAACAGGATTCATCACATGAACAAGAGGAAGGATAAAAACCATACGATCATTCCAAAAGATGCAGAAAAAGCATTTAACAAAGTTCAATGTCCATAAAACCCTCAACAAAGTAGGTTTAGAGGAAACATACCTTAACATAATAAAGGTTAAATATGAAGAACCAACAGCTGACACCATAATCAATAGTGAAAAACTGAGAGCTTCTCCCTTAAGAGCAGGAACAAGACAAGGATGTCCACTCTCACAAATTTTATTCAACATAATCCTAGAAGTCCTAACCACAGCAATCAGACAAAAAAAAAAAAAAAGAAATAAAAGGTATAGAATGGTAATGAAGAAATAAAACTTTCATTATTTGCAGATGACATGACACCATATAGAGAAAACCCTAAAGATCACACCAAAACACTACTAGAATTGATAAATGAATTCAGTAAGGTCACAGGACACAAAATTGATATACAGAAATTTGTTGCGTTTCTATACACTAATAACAAAGGAGCAGAAAGAGAAATTAAGAAAACAATCACATTTATAATTGTACCAAAAATAGTAAAATATCTAGGAATAAACATAATCAGGGAGGTGAATGACCTGCACTCTGAAAATTATAAAACACTGTTGAAAGAAATGCAAGATGATACAAATGGAAAGATATCCCATGCTCATGGATTGGAAGAATATTGTTACTGTGTCCACTGTACCCAAAACAATCTACTCATTTAATGCAATGTCTATCAAAAAAACACCATCGTTTTTCACAGAACTAGGACAAAAAATCCCAACATTTGTATGGAACCATAAATGACCCTGAATAGCCAAATCAATCTTGAAAATGAGTAACAAAACTGAAGGTGTCAGAATCCCTGATTTTAATGTATACTACAAAGTTGTAGTAATCAAAACAGCATGGCACTGTCACAATAAAAGGACATCTAGATCGATGGAACAGAAAGAGAGCCTAGAAATAAACCTACAATTGTATGGTAAATTAATCTTTGCCACAAAATGAAATATCATGCAATATTTCATGAAGGACACTGTCTTCAACAAATGGTGTTGAGAAAACTGGACAGCAACATGTGGAAAAATGAAATTGGACCATTTTCTTTTACCATATACAAAAATAAACTCAAAATGGATTAAAGACCTAAATGTGAATGCCTTAAACCTATGAGTAAGACCTAAATGTGAGACCTGAAACCATAAAAATCCTAGAAGAGAGCACAGGCAGTAGTTTCTCAGGCATTGGTTATAGAAACATTTTTCCAAATGTCTTCTGAGGCGAGGGAAAAGAAAAACAAAAATAACCCATTGGAACTCCATCAAAATAAAAAGCTTCTGCACAGCAAACAATCAACAGAACCAAAAGACAACCTATTGAATCAAAGAAGATATTTGCCAATGAAATGTCCAAAAAGGGCTACTATGTAAAATGTATGAAGAACTTAAATAACTTAACACCCAAAAAATGAATAATTCAATTAAAAACAGGGAAAAGACATGAAAAGACATTTCTCCAAAGAAGACATACATATGGCAAACAAACACATGAAAAGATGCTCAGCATCACTCATCATCAGGGAAATTCACAAAGAGATACCATCTCACACTTGTCAGAATGGCTAAAATCAATAACACAAAAAACATCAAGTGTTGGAGAGGAGGTGGAAGAAAAAAAACGGTCATGTACTGTTGGTGGGAATGCAATCACTGTGGAAACGGGTATGGAAGTTCCTTAATAAATTAAAAATCAAACTACTATATGATCCAGTAATTTCACTACTGAATATTTATGCAAAGAAAGTGAAAACACTATTTCAAAAATATATATCCACTTCTGTGTTTATTGCAGCATTATTTACAATAGCCAAATTATGGAAGCAGCCCAAGTGTCCAACACCAGATGAAGGAATAAAGAAGTGCTATACAACTGAATATTATGCAGCCATAAAAATGAATGAAAAGTTACCATTGGCAACAACCTAGGTGAATCTAGAAGATATAATTATAAATGAAAGAAGCCAGTTAAAGACACACATGATTTCACTCATATGTGAAATTTAAGAAACAAATGAACAAAGAAAAGAAGAGACAAGCCAAAAAACCGACTAACTATAGAGAAGAAATTGATGGTTGCCAGAGTGGAAATGCGTCAGGGAATGGGTGAAGTAGGTGACGGAGATAGGAGTACATTTACTGTGATGACCACTAACTAATGTACAGAATTGTTGACTCACTGTACTGTACACCTGAAACTAATATAACAGGATATGTTAACTATGCTATTTTTAGAAATTAGAAAAGTAAAAAAAAGAAATTTTTCATTACTACAAAGTAAGGAGGTATTTTTCTTCATTTGTTTCACAAAGTTTTAAAGTTTTATTTTATTTAGGTCTTCATTCAACAGAGAATCGTTTTGTTGTTGTTTGTAATGAAAGATAAATATTGGATTTTTTCCATATGGGTAACTTATAAAAAGCTGATTCTCCACTGATTTACAGAACCTTGTCTCTCATGTATCAACTTCACACACACACACACACACACACACACACACACACACACACACACTTTTGTATCTGGTCTTTACATCTGTCTCCATCGGTCCATTACTTCCACGTCAACATTGCCTCTTGTAGATCGCTGTCACTTCATGACGTCTTCATGTATGGTTAGGATACTTCCTCAAGAGGTTCTCTTTCACAGCTGCCTCAGCTTCCTTCCCTTCCGCTCTTCTAAGTGAACATTAGAAACATCTTCCCAAGTTCCATGAAAACACAAGTGAGATTTTTATTGGAATAATGCCTTGATTTTATATACAAATTTGGAGATAATTTACATCTTTAGTATTTTGACTATCACATACAACATCTCTCGCCATTTATCTAGTTCTTTAATGACTTTCAGTAAAGTTTTATAATTATCTCCATAAAAGTCTCACACGTCTTTTGTTAGATTTATTCCTACTGCTTTACGTTTTAGTTGCTATTAAATGCTATCCTTTTAAAATTACATTTCAACTGTTTTTCACCTAGATTTGATATGTAATAAAACTGCGAAAATCTCTTCTTATTTTAACAATTTAGTTGTAAAGTCTCATGGGCTGCTTATTACCCTCAAATATAGAGCACAGTTTCTTCCTTTTCAATCCATCTATTTTCGTAGAAAATGCAAAAGAAGACCTGCTTTTCAAGGCGACTGTTTTTCATTTTTCACTACTGTGAGTGACAATTCATCAACTGAAGTTAAGTAAGTTTTCCTCTATTTCTACATTTCTTTTTTTTTATTTCTACATTTCTAAGAAGCTTGATCATAAAAGAACATTGAATTGTGTTGACTTTTCTTTTTTTTTATTGAGAAAACCCTGTGATTTTTCTATATTAATCTGTTAGTGCAATCAATTTCATTAATGATTTTCCAATAGTATATCATCCTCATATTCCTGGGATAAAAGCTATATGAGCATGGTGCAATTTCTTAGACATTTTGGGTTCTTGTCATTAATTAATTGGTTTAAGGTTTTTTGTTCCTAAGCTGATCCAATAGGCTAGCTTGTAAGTTTTCATTTATAAAAGGTTATTTGACTTTGGTTAAACAGTTTTATTTAAAAAGTGGGGCAATCTTCTTACTTCTTCCAGTCTCTGAAACTGTCTGTTGATGACAATACTGAGTTAAAAGCTAACTTTTACTTGAATATTTGATATAATTTGCCTATAAACCTAGCTTGCTTTGTAGATATGGGAGAGTTGGAATGGGAGGTAGAGATACTTAGTGGTAGATTTTTTTTTCCTCCATAATATTTTATTGTCAAATTGTTTTCCATACAACACCCAGTGCTCTTCCCCTTAAGTGCCCTCCACCATCACCACCACCTCTTGGTAGATGTTTTAAATACTGTTTCAATTTATTAAGTAGGTAGAGACCTTTTCATGCTTTCTATTATTTAAGTTAGACTTCGACAAGTTATGTATTCCTAATAAATTGTACCTTCCACACAACTTTTCAAAATTATGGGCAGTAAGATGGCCACATTTTTTTAAATGTCTGCTCTGTGTCAGATTATGCCACCTTGTTTGTTTGTTTATTTATGCCCTGTCAGTCTTGCTTCTTTATA
The DNA here is from genome assembly GCF_006229205.1 of Suricata suricatta. Classification (NCBI taxonomy): domain Eukaryota; kingdom Metazoa; phylum Chordata; class Mammalia; order Carnivora; family Herpestidae; genus Suricata; species Suricata suricatta. The sequence continues at coordinate 65,321,714 of NC_043708.1, read as the reverse complement.
TTTACTTTGGATTTATTCTGTTGTTCTCTTTGTAGCTTCTTAAGCTGGACACTGAGCTCATATTTTTCAGCCTTTTTGCACAATAAATTACTTTCTGAGCACTGTGTTAGCCATATCCCATAACTTGCAATATATCGTGTCTTATTTCAGTTATAGTGTCTAATTTCCATTATGATTTCCTCTTTGAGTTATATAGTAGTGTGTTATTTTCAAACATAAAAAAGATTTCTTTTCCCATAAGATGAATCTTTTTTCTTATGAGTTCTTTCGCTGAGAGTTTAGCACTGTTTTATTTAAGGAGCTTGGTCCAAGTGTCACTTGATTAACCCTAAAGCCCATGGCCCCTCTTTTAGTGTGGCTACCAAATTCCAATCACCGTGGGCTTGGCAATACCCACAAGACAGTATTTGTACTAGAAATAGCTTATTATTTTGGTTTTCAGTTTTTTCTCTACCCTGAGCCCTTGTGGTCAAGTACCTTACAAGCTAAGTTATACATTTTTAAATGATTTTCCAGCAGAAAAGTTTTAAACTATCTAGTCAATCACATTGCCAGAAATAAAAGTCTGAGGATGGACTTTCATGTATGTGCTGCAGTGCAGGAAGATTACAGAGGCAGGAAATTTTTCCAAAACCAGTTATTTTTGTTTAGTAAGTACAATTCTCAGGAGACCATTAATTTATCAATGGGGTCTGTGTGTGATAATGCTGGACCACTACCTTACACAATACACAAAAATAAACTAAAAATGGATGAAAGACTTGATGTAAGGCCTGAAACCATAAAACTCCTAAACAAAATCACAGCTGAAAATCTCGACATTGATCTTGATGAATTTTTAGAGTTGACACCAAAAGCCAAGGAAATAAAAGCAAAAATAAACAAGTAGGACTACATTAATCGGAAAGCTTCTGCACAGCAAAGGAAAGCAGCAACAAAACAAAAAGGCAACCTACTGAATGACAGAAGATATTTGCAAATTATATATCTGATGAGAGATTAACATTTAAAATATAGAGAAAGCTCAACACAACTCAATAGCAAAACAAAAACAAAACAAACACAAACAAACCAATAAAACCTCACCATCTGTTTTTGAAAATGGACAAAGGATCTGAGTAGGCAGATTTTCCCAAATAAGACATACAGATGTCAAACAGGTGCATGACAAGGTGCTCAACATCGCTCATCATCAGGAAAATGCAAATCCCAACCTCAATGAGATATCCTCTCACACCTGTTACAATGGCTAGTATCAAAAAGACAAGAAATCACAAGCGTTGCAAAGGATGTGGAAAAAAGAACCATCAAGCACTGTTGGCAGAATAAAAATTGGTGAAGCCACTAGAGAAAACAGTATGGAGGTTTCTCAAAAGAGAGTTGGGGAGAGAGAGGGATGCAGAACTGGAGAGACTATTGAATGCTGAGAATGAACTGAGGGTTGGGGGGAGGGGAGAGGGGGGAAGAGGTGGTGGTGATGGTGGAGGGCACTTGAGGGGAAGAGCACTGGGTGTTGTATGGAAAACAATTTGACAATAAAATATTATGAAAAAAAATAAGTAAATAAATAAACTACCACATGATTCAGTAATTCTACCTCTAGGTATTTAGCCAAAGAATGAAAACACGATTTTGGAAAGGTACCTACATCCCAGCGTTGAATGTAGGATTCTTTACAATAGCTAAGATATGGAAACAACCTAAGTGTCTATTGGGGGAGTAATGAATAAATAAATTTTAAGCCAGAGAAGGAAATACATACACACACAATAAAATATTTTTCAGTGAATATTTTTTATTCAAAAAAGAATGAAATTTTGCCATTGGCAACATGGATAGAATTAGAGTTTTGTGAACTGGAGCTAAGCTAAGTGAAATAAATCTGACAGAGTAAAACAAACACCACATTATCTCACTTTTATGTGGAATCTAACAACACAACCACCACAATAACAACAACAAAACCAGAACTCATAGATACAAAGAACAGACTTGTAGTTGCCAGAGCCGGGGGGGAAAGGAGTAAAGTAAAGGTGGTCAAACAGTACAAACGTCCAGTTATAAAATAAATCAGCGTAATGTAATAGACAGCATGATGACTATAGCTAATAATACTGTCTATTTGAAAGTCGCTAAGCGAGCAGATCTTCAAAGTTCTCATCATAAAAAATAAACCCAAAATTTAACTATGTGTGGTGATGGATACTAACTAAACTTATTGTGATTATTTTGAAATAAATATATTGAATTATTATACTGTAGACTTGAAGTATATATTTATATACTATATACTTGTATATATTTATGTATCAATTACATCAATAAAAGTTAACAGCAAAATATGCCAGTAAAGCAAAGAAAATGTACATATGGGGAGGGGACAATAAAAAAAAGTAAATAATTGAGAAAGTTTAGGGCCAGGAAAGCTAAAATTGGGTAAAAAACAATAAATCCAAGCATAAAATTATCATGCCAAAGCATATATTGTGCTGTGCAGTTAGTAGCAAATTTGCTGTTGCAAAAGGAGGAAAAGCAGAGGGAAACATTATCCATCACAAAAATCACAACGTTGCTCGGATTAAAATAGGCCAGTTGTCAAAGTATTGGATCAAATATGATATTATAATAAAGCAAAGCCACATCTAGCCCTGGGTAAATTCTAACACACTATTACATAAGCCGAAACTTATCTGCCCTGGGCAAAAACAAAGAGCATCTAGGCAGTGATGTGTCGAGGGCTGTAACAGACATAATAGCTGAAGGATATTATAGAATTTTTTCTATGTTCTCTGTAGAGATTAGATGAAGGTCTATCTTTAGTAGAAATCCTGGGTATGACTTTCCATTGTGGACTCATTAAGTTAATTCTTTTAAAGTCCTATATATCTCTAAGATACTACTGCATTGAGTCATATCAAATATCTATAGGTCACATTATAAAAGTGTAATTAATTTGGTTTTATGGCAAAAGGTGGGATCAAGATTATACTCATGGCTGCATACATAGAAAGTAAAAGCCAGATAATAATAATTCTATTTAACCTTTAACCATTGAGATGTTGGGATATTATTTAAAGCTTACTGTGTTCTATTGTGATACATAAAAATAGATTAAAGTAAGTCTTGAATAACTTATATTGTATACTATTGATGATATTAGAGAATAAATTAAGTGGAAGTCAAAAGGAATTTTAAACTTTATTCCCTAACAGGTTGTGTCTCCAAAGCATGAAATCATATTAATTTTAAAATATGAAAAAAAATTAAAGAATGTTCTCAAAAACGCATACATTATGTAAATCTATATGTAGGTAGATGTATACTTGGCAAGTAGACTAGTTCTAGGAAGGTGGGCACAAGAGAGTACGGGGACACTGAATTATTCTGGGAAAAGGTATACTTTCAAAAAGAGGCAGGTTTTCAGGAAACTTTTAAGAACGAGATGGAACGGCAAAGAGGTGGTAGAAATGCATAGTCCACTAAAAATTACACGGGATTAAATGGGCTTCATGCTGGTACCAGCAATAAGACGTACCTTACCTGACACACAGAGAATGAATTGAGAGAAAAATGCTGCAGAAAAACAAAAGGATGTGAGGCCTTGACTTTAGAGACAAGAAGGGGTTGAATCAAGGCAGCACTATCGTCATATTTTTTTAAATTTTTTAATGTTTTATTTATTTTTGAGAGAGAGAGAGACAGCGTGAGCAGGGGAGGGTCAGCGAGAGAAGGGGAGTCACAAGATCTGAAGACAGGCTCCAGGCTCTGAGCCAGCGGTCAGCACAGGACCTGACATGGGGCTCGAACCCACAAGCCATGAGATCATGACCTGAGCCAAAGTTGGACGCTTAACCGACTGAGCCACCCAGGTGCCCCCGTCATAGGTTTTAATCCTTAAGTCATAGTTACATTTGAATGCATTTGGGAGTCTATAAACCAGCTAATTTCTGTATTACCAAGTAATCATGAGAGCTCAATCAAAAGCAGTTTCTATGAAAGGGACAGAGAAGAGAAAGAGGTTGATCTGTTTGGCATTAAAAACAAAAAACAAAGAACTTGTTTGCTAGTAAGGGTTAAAGATAAATCTCAAAAAGAGGAGCATGCTCATTTTTCCATTTTACTGAACTGTAAGGATGTTGATACAGATGACAGTGAAAGGGTGAATTCTGGCTGGAGGAAGGGATGTTAAATATGTATTTGCAACCTTCAACTAGCTCATCAGGAAACACAAATGAGTTTACTTTTTCAACCTCAGAAAAGGAGAGCAATTCTTAAAATTAAACAAAGGAATTTGCTGCCATCTGGTGGCCAATTTGGAAATTACAGCTTGTTTTAGTATTTTTTTCATTTTCAAACGTGTGCCTCTAAATGATTTACTTAAAAGATTCCCACAAAGCCATGCCACTTCTCTATTTCTCTTCCAATAAATGATGTTTTATTTATCTGTTAAAGCTCAACTCCATTAGTAGTCAAATAGAGAAAATATTTAGAGAACACACCCTCCTATGTATTAATATTTTTTAAATTATTTACACAAAAATTCATAAACCAAGTGAAAAGGAATCTCAATGACATATTTTTTATCATCAACTTCATGATATAAGGCAGAGAAAATTAAAACGAATGAGAATCCTTTGGGGTGTAATGAAAGATTATGCTTTGAAAAGTTACATAATCATACTGAAAGCATTGACTTCTAGTTTTACTTTCTATTTAGTAGTTGTGTGGATTAATGTGAATTATTTAGTGGTTGGTACCTGTTCTTTTCTGTGAATTTGTCTCATAGAAATTAGGATCAAATGAAATGACATACATAAAAGTACCGTGAAAACTATTAAAAATCTATTTCAAAATTAAGAGAATTAAACAATAGATAAGGCAGAAGGTAGCATTGGATGTGTGCCCAAGGAGAGAAGAGAAAGTGAACTCAAGTAGACACTTATCTGTATGTGAGATGAGTTACAACAGCTCAAAATATAGATTTATGCCTAATGAATATCCAACACGCAATATATTTCAAGGGTATTAAGAAAAGTCAAATGCAAAGAACTGCTCCAAAATAAACTCACAAGTCTACAGGGAGATACCATCAATTTTTTTATTGCCAAAAAGATGGGAAAATGCTAATGTTAACTGTTTGCAAAGTTCAGCAAGTAGTTCCAACAGGAGTATAGATCTATTATTATTCCTATTCAAGATAAAATATTAGCGTTATATAGTGGGAAAAGGCATAAAAATTAAGTTCATGAAATAAATAGCAGCTGTGCCTGCCTATTTCTAAAAGTTGGGATAAAACCTTAAACATAAACAGAAATTCCAAAATGTCTGTGTATTTCATACAAGCATTATCAAGTCTTTCTTCAAGGAAAATCATCCATACCAGAATTTAAAACACTTACTATGAAGAAATCCACTAGATTCCGTGCATTCGAGAACCCGGAGTCTTGCACAAACTGCCCCCTCCTTCCCACCACCCTTTCCCAAGGCCCTGAAGCAGGTCTGCAGGGTCCCGCAAACCCAGACTTCATTCCACCATGAATGAGGAAGACTGACTAGTTGAAAGAAAATTTTTCTTTCTTATCTGGGCAGGGAGGAGAGGCTAAGATGTAAGGGAGTTACAAAGAAGTTTATTGGTCACTTAAGAGAATTTCTTAGAGAAAAAAAAAATCATGTTTTCACAATGACATGTTCTTCGGAGCACCTGTGTGGCTCAGTCAGTGCAGTGTCCATCTCTTGATTTTGGCTCAGGTTATGATCTTACATCTCCGCTTAGAAATCTGTGTGTAGCCATTGGGCTCTGTATCCAGCTCCTCTGGCAGGGCCCTGGGAGCCTGCTTGGGCTTCTCTCGTTCCCTCTCTGCCCCTCCGCCACTTCTACTCTCCCCCACCCCACCCCCAAAGTAAATCCACTTAAGAAAAAATTAGTCCTTCTGCATTGTGTTACTCATGGTAACTGTCTAAAAAGTATATAAATCCAATTCTAGTGAAGAAAATTGTCCATGAATGGATAACAAAACGTTAAAATGGGCATTTGGACCAAAATAATAAGACACTAGATGGCCAACACCAAAATGAGGCATACCATCAGGATGCAAATATTCAAAGAAGAAAAGGAGGCTCTGTAGAGCTGCAGAGCCTCCTTCCTCAAATATCGGAGGAGAGAGAATATGTAAGTTAAGATTCTCCCAAGAAACAGAACCGCTAGGACATGTGTTATGGGGAGAGAGAGAAAGGTTTAATCTGCAGACGTGGCTCACACTGGTACCCAGGCTGAGAAGCCCCACATCTGTCATCTGCAGGCTGGACGCTCCGGAAAGCCGTGGGGTCCTTTCAGCTAGAGCCTGAGGGCCTGAGAGCCAAGGGGAACCGGCGGTTCGAGTCCCATCCACGCACAGAAGACTCACGTCCCAGCTAGGGAGTTGGGCACAGAGACCCAGTGCTCTTTCCCCCACTATTTTGTTCTACTCAGACTCTCAAAGCGTTAGGTGATGCCCACCGCACCGCGAAGGGCATGTGCTGTACTCAGTCTACTGATTCAATACTAATCTTACCCGGAAACGCCACAGACACACCTAGAAATAACATTTAACCAAATACCTGGACACCCCAAGACCCAGTCAAGTAGACACATAAAATTATCATATAAATTTCATGGCTGGGGCGCCTGGGTGGCTCAGTCGATTAAGCCTCCGACTTCGGCTCAGGTCAGATCTCACGTTCGTGGGTTTGAGCCCCACGTCGGGCTCTGTGCTGACAGCTAGCTCAGAGCCTGGAGCCTGCTTCCGGTTCTGTATCTCCTTCGCTCTCTGCCCCTTCCCCCTCTCACGCTCTGTTTCTCTCTGTATCAAAAATAAATAAAACATTAAAAAAAAATTTCATGGCTCGTTTTTTTAATTTTAGAAAGATAAGGTAGTGTGTATTGTATAACACCCTCAGTGGATATTATATATCAATATTTCTGCAGCAAAATATATGCATATTCTCACCAAGTGGGATTTTTAAAAGGTTATAAAAATTATAGCCTCATGCTAAGTCAGATGTTGCTGCCAAATAAATATGCAGGATATACACATGTGTATAAGGAGATATAGATATGCTCACCATTTTTTCCTTATTAAAAACTTCTTAGATTTCAGTATTATAGATAAGGATTAGAGTCAAAAGCCACATATATTGTGCTGTATCTTTTATCTTGCATGGGCAAGAAAGATCCTTTGAAGAGGACTTCTTTGGAGAGTAAGAGGGAGACGTGGGAGAAATACTTGCTCTAGTTTCACACAGGAGCTCTCAGAAGAATGGTATGCCCCTTTGCCTACGAGGCTAGAAGGGACTGGCCCCTGGCTCTTGCCTGGGAGACCCAAATGGGGAGAGACAGATCGTCTGGATTAAAAGTTGGTGACATGGAACTCAGCCTGCAGTCCCAAAGTCTGTCAGGACAAAGTAAGCAGAAATAGTGCTCATGGGGCACATATGGCCCTAACCAGTGAAATCACCTAGAGGGACTTGGCAGTGATCCGTTTCTCTGTAGTCTCCACCAACTGAGGCTGAGAGCAATTTCTTATTTCTTCCCAGCCTTGTGGATTGACAGAGCTGGCTCACTCAGTCAGCCCACAGTTTGGATGGAACAGGAATGAGTAAGATGCCCCACTCCTATTTCAGGAGCCTTAACTCCTGGGGAGTGACGGGGAAAGTTGGGATGGTAGAGCTGGCCTCCCTCTCTAACCAACTTGTCTTTCATCTCAAGCATCTTCACATGACTGCAGAAGTACTCCAGGGGGATGAGGCCAAACTCTAAGTCACACAATGTCATTTCCATAGCATTGTTTTATCAAAGCAAGCCACAAGGCCAATCCCCCATCTACAGAATAGGGAGGTGGATTCTACCTTATGATAAGAGAGCCGCAAAGAATTTGAGGTCATATTTAGTATGCACCAGAGAGAAAGGCTGTCAGAACCTGCAGCCACATCAGAAATGCCCAAAGGCCAAAAGAAGTCATGAACTTTAAGTCAGAAGAGGAGTCATTCACCCAAATCAAGAAAATGAATGAGCATCCCCCAGAATGGCTGAGTATTCCAATAAGCAAAGAAAACACCCAGAGAATCGTCAGCTAAACCCAGAGTCCAAAGATATCCCTGCTGCCCTCTTCTGAAACCTCTCTGTCCCCTGCTTCAAAAAAGTTAGGAAATGGAGCAAAAGGGAAGAGGTAGGGTAGAAACAAACAGTTGGGAAAGAGAATAAAGGAGCAAGCCCCCTTTTGAAACTTTCTATTTGCATAAGGTCCCAGCTGGGGAAAATGTTACCCTTTATCATAAGCAAAGTTTGATTAAAAGATGGTACTAGCTACTTGCTTAAAAAATTTTAATGTTTATTTATTTTTGAGGAAGGGGAAGAGAGAGAGGGAGACACAGAATCCAAAGCAGGCTCCAGGCTCTGAGATGTCAGCATAGACTTGAACACATGAACTGTGAGATTATGACCTGAGCTGATCTCGGACGCTCAACCAACTGAGCTACCCAGGTGTCCCCAGAGAGAGACAGAGAGAGAGAGAGAGAGAGAGGGAGAGAATCATCAGCAGGCTCCATTCTCAGCATGAAACCTGGTCTGGGGCTCAATCTCGCAACCCTGGGATCATAACTTGAGCCAAAGTCAAGGGTGGGATGCTCACCTGTCTGAGCCAACCAGGTGCCCCAAGATCCCTTGATTCTAAAGCATTACTGGTAAGCAAACTTTGTTTCTGACTGGGTATTTGCTCAGTTCTTATCTTTAGACAGATTCTGATTCAATGATTTTGGCTTCTTGGATGTTCTACCTTGAATACAGACCTGAATTCTAAACTCATTCCATCAACCAGCACTGAATTTTATTTTAGTTTCTTGTCTGAATGTCATACAATTTACTTTAGCCTAGCTCCTCAATGGGTACTGCTTACCACAGTTTGTGATCACGTGCTAATATGCACAGTGTTATGAAATAGCAATATTGCTTTTTTTTTTTTTTAGAAGACTTAGTTCCTTTGGACCTGGTTAAAACAGAACAACACAAAACAAAACTTGTTGCTGGAAGCTATGTTATTTCTTATAACCCATGATTTTATGACGGCATACATACATCTCAGGTATTACCATATATAAGACCATACTTGTCAATAATCAATATAAGAATGATAGTTCTAAAATATGATTACTTTTTAAGTGAATTTACTTATTTTTCAGAAAAAAATTAATTCTTACTACAATTAGTGACAAGAATGATAGTGCTTTGCCTGACAGACCAATCAGATAATGCTTGGCTTTTATTCCATTTCAGTAGGATGCCATACATTTCAATAAAAAACAAAGTGGTAACATGATAGAGATCTGGAAGAGCATTACCACTGCCTTTATTTACAGATAGTAGCCTAGATATCACACTACATGGATAAAATAATGCATTTCTAAGTTTGGGTCTATATTACAGAGGTGAAAATGATTATATGTGACCATCTGAAAATCAACAGATAATTAAAAAAAAAAAGACCTGAAACCATAAAACCTCTAAAAGGAAACATAGACACTAATCTCTTTGGCATTGGCCTTTGCTACTTTTCTAGTTATGTCTCCTCAGGCAAGGGAAACAAAAGCAAGAATAAACCATTGGGACTACACCAAAACAAAAAGGTTTGTACAGTGAAGCAAAGCATCAACAAAGTAAAAAGGCAATTTACTAATGGGAGAAAATATTTGCCAACTATATACAGTATATTAAATAAAACAACAAAATATCCTGAAAATTAGCTTGAGATGCGTCCTTTCCCAGAGCGTCATATGTCACAGCGCTTGCTCAAATCTCCCCTCTCTACTCTATCAACTCTATAGCCCCCGTGTCTCTTTTCCTCACGCTCCTCTTCATGAAATTAGTATCTTCTTTTTTTCCAGCAATGGCTCCTTGCCAAGCACACATCCACACACACATACATACACATGCACGCATGCACGTGCGTGCACACACACACACACACACACACACACACACACACACACACACCTGATTCATAAAATGGAGATTCTCCAAGTGAGAATAAAAATTTCTCCTATATCAAATTTTGAAACCTACTTCCATAGGTAATGAAAGAAATAGAGTGACTATATTAAGAAGGCTAATCTGATGGCCAGGTACAAGGATTTTAAAAGAGACCAGCAGAGGGACACCTGGTGGCTCATTAGGTTTAGCAGCCAACTCTTGATTTCAGCTTAGGTCATGATCCTGGGATTGCGGGATTGAGTCCCATGTAGGGCTCTGAGCTGCGCATGAAGCCTGCTTGGGATTCTCTCCTTCTCTCCCTCTACCCCTCTCATGCACTTCCCCCCCCCTCAAAATGAAATTTAAAAAAAAATTAAAGGGAGAAGAATTGAAAGTGACCTAAACAGAATAGGAGCGATATTCAGTTATATGCAAATATAAGTAATTTTGACACTAAGAACCATGCTTTATGCATGAAAAATCATAAATGACTAGTTACAGTTAGAAAGGGTCTACTTTTAGAACACTGTAATACTCATAAGTAAGTATAATTTGATGGTGTTGTATTTGCATTAACCAAAATATCAGAAATTAAGGCTTTCTCAAATCTCAGTATATGTGGCAGGTTAGGAAAAGATGATGACACTGTAATCTGAAGATGCCATTTAAGATCTACATTAACTAATTATTTTAAAAAATTACCAAAACACTCCAGATGGGCAAAACCAAGATTCCAATGTACCAAATCATCAATGATCAAGATCTGCCATTTTCTGAAAATGTTTCGGAGTTGATCATCATAACTGAGGCACAAGGTTTGAATACCTTACAAACCACCAAATTGTATAATTTTACACATATGAATTGTATAGTATGTGGAGTGAACCTCAACAAAGCCGTTATCAAAAATATATATACTGGTACAAGTCAAACTCTTATTTATGTATCATGCACATTCAAAGTTGCTCCAGTTTATAGAATAATATCATATATTATAATTCAGTACTCATTAGCAAGTATTAATAGAACATTTAGTATGTAATAGGAACTCTATTTAGCTCTAAGAGATACACAGTCACAAGACAGAAAGAGGCATTGTCTTGATATATTATAATCTAGGATTCTGACAAATCAACAGAGAATTATGAAGCTCCATGACATGCAATTATTATAAGGGAAATACCAGATGTGAGGTTGGGGGAGGTGTGCACAGAAGAATTTAATTCCTATTTGAGGAAAGGGTGGCAGTCAGGGAAGCTTCCAGGAGGGCGTGGCATTTAAATAAAAACTTTAAGACTCAACATTAAAAATAATGATACAAATAAAATATCTGAAGATTTTAAGAAATGTAATGCATTTGAAGAATTGAATCCTTGTGAAAAATACAGGGAGGTGTGGCAAGAGACAATGCTAGAGAAGCAGGAGAGAGTGATGTGTGAAGTCTGGCTTGTCAGCCATTGGGAGACCATAAGCAAAGAAGAGACATCTTTGATTTGCAGTTTTCAAAGATGACTCTGGTTTCAACATTGAGGACAGAATTAAAGGTGAGAGCTGAGAGAGGAAACTGGGGTCCTGGCACAGGGGAGGATGAGAAGTGGGTGGACAGGACCCTTTCCCCAGATCACTTCTGTTTTCCTTGAGAAGGAGACAAAGCCCACCTGAGGGGGTAGGGAGCGCAAGGGAGGAGTTTCCAGAGCTGGGCTGGAGGAGAGCAGTAACTATCTGATAGTGTCACCAAGGAGAGTGTGGTTTACGCCTCACCAAGAAAACACAAAGAGGTTACCAGGGAACACTGATTGCTGGACTGTGTGTTGAGACTAAGTTCAGAGTAGAATCATTAAAGTAATGAATTTTTACCCTGTACTCATCTTTTTTACCCCAAAAAATGTTCCTCTTTTCTTCAGTGATCCTTTCTCCTAATGAATGACATCAGCAGGCATGCAGCTGTGTAAGCCGGAAACATGGGATATTTATCCAGGACTCAAATCCTTACTTCCTCTCTCCTCCTTACTTCTCAAATTCACCTACTTCCCCTCAAGCTCATGGTCAGTACCTTGTTGTAGGTCACCTTTAGCCTGACCTGGATTCCTGGAGTAGCTTCCTCTCGACTTTGCCTTTGGCGTTGCTCTCTCTAGTGCAAAGTCATAATGGGATCCTTTGCTGCCAGCCTGAGGAAGCTGCTTAAGACTATTATTGCTACTCCGTATGTGAGTGTTTTAGCTCTAAGAGGCAGAGCGCTGCATTAGAGAGGGAGTTAGAGACCCCTTTTTCCCTCTAACACTTCCAATGCCTCATCTCCCTCCCTTGGCCATTAGCTGCCCATGTTGTGGTCTGCCTGAGAACAGAAGAACTGGAATTGAATGAGACTTTGAGAGCTAGATGTGGAACCATCGCTGAGTGTGAGTGAAGGAGATGCTTCCTCATTTTTCTATCTTCCTGGGGCCACAGGCAGAATGATTACAAAAGTACTCGATACTGATTCCACTGGGTAGGCAGTCCCACAGGGGGATGCCAGGACGCCAGAGAGACTGGAGGAGAGCCACGTGCCGTAGGTTTTGTAGGGGGATTTGAAAGTGGACAGCTATGCCGAGGTTTGCTGTAACCTGATTCTATCATATCGGCTCAGTAGCTGGCAGCTTTTTGATGAATATTTATTCATCGATCTCCTCAAATACCTTCTCTGTGCCAAAGTACTTTGCCATGAGAATTCCCATATGAGTAAGACCCTGCCCCTGCCCCCACAGTGTTGGGAGAGGAATTGCTGCCCACAGACCATCCTAGCAGGCCCTGCACAAGTATTTCAATAAATACAAGTTTCCAAGAGACCACAGGGAGAGGAACACGGGAGTGGACTTTACACCTGTTCTCTAGGTAATACAATGTCCAAATTGAAGCCTAAATGACTGGTAAATATTAGTAGCTTTGTATTGTGTATGCCATGAAAAAGTATGCAATTATAAATTACATGTACATACTCCTGTCAACAATTAATAGTTACTGAAGCACAAATTCCACACCGAGTGGGGCTGATTGTTAAGGATAGTATATGTATTATTCTATGTTTTTTCTAAAGAATTTCAATAAGGGGGGGCTATATCTACTAATTGTCTTTTACTTTGTGTGTCATGACTGAAAGAAAAACTCATACAAAAGGTGATGTGCTTTGTTCTTGTCATTTGCTTGTGCTTGCAATAATAGTATCAAGTTTAGAGATATTAGTACTTAAGTTTAAGTATTAGTTATTAGTATTAAGTTCAGACACATGGAAATTGAAGTTGTAATATTTTTTCCCACATTTCAGTGGATGCATGCAAACCCTAGGATACACAGCACTTCATCCCATCCAAGAGAGTGTTATAGTAGGCATTAGCCAGACAGTGGGCAAGAATGAGTCTGTGCAAAGGTTTTGAGACAAGAGAGAACATAGTTTCTTTGGAGAGGCTCCTCTATAATGATCTTTGAAGCCAGAATTCCTGGGCCTTGTTCTGGCTGTGACTGGCACCAAGATCTTGTACTGTCAGTGTCCTAGCTTTCTTGTTGATAAAATGGAGGTATTGTGTTTGATAGTATTCCTTTGAAATTCAAAAGTAATAATGTAGCAAATTAGTATCTTGGAATATTAATCTAGATTATCATCATTTTCCCAGTTCCTCATATGTGATTTGTCCCCAGTTGTAGAAAGCTTCACCACTGCTTTAGGAAAAAGTATGATTACTGTTGTGATTAAAAAAATTATATATAATATATATATATAAAGATGTAATCAATTGTTTGGTTTGTTGTAGTTTTTGCTTCCAGAATAGGCACTTTAGAATAAAGAAGGAGTGAAACAAGGAGGAACTTTTCATAGCCAAAGTGGTAAACTTGGAGACACTAGAAGAAAAACTAGATTCCACTCATACTTCATAGAAACAATGGAGCTGAGTCACCTGAACCTCCTGGGGAGAGATACAGGAAGTTATGGCAGGAACAAGACCTCACTGGAAGTCACAGGTAGGGAGAGAGGGCACAGATTCTGAGGGACCAAGTGGACACTGGGTGGAATCAGTATACAGAGACTCACCTTCAGGGCACTACCCCTCAGAACCTTATGGAGGCCAAGCCAACTAACACCGGGGGGCGCTACTGGCTACTCCTCACCTTATTGAAGAGTGTGGGCCTCCCAATCAAGAGGCGCCCCCATGGGGCTTTGAACTCCATGAAGACTGTCTCTGTGTTCATATGGACTCTCTTTTCAAAGCCCGCAATATTCTAAGATTACTGAGAGATAAAGAAGAGGTCCTTTCCACCCAGAAGAATGAGAGTGTTCCAGAAGGGGGAAATTCCCAGGACTGGGCAGTACTTGGATAAACTGAACTATGGGAAATTCCCTTCTACTGTATCCACCATCCACCATCCACCTTCCACGTAAGCCATCATCCACCTAAGGGCCAACATTCTACACAGCACTGACCATGTTATCAGGCACATTATGTGCATGGCATCATTTAACTAAGGTCTTCATTGCTACACTACACCACTCTACACTCTGCTCCCTCCCAGATGAGATGAGATTATGCATGTCAAGTATTTAATGCTATGCCTAGTATATATATACTGCTTGCTTATAATGATAATTTCACCATCATGAAAAGGAATGGGGGAAGACAGGGAGAAGGTTGGTTTTATGCTGTAATATCAAAGGAACTAAAGTTTAGATATGGAAGTTCAGAAGAGTTTATTTCATTTTTCCAGATGATCTATTCTTTTTTTATTCACGTAGTTTAGTCTTCTACCTTCATGCCTTCTAACTTCATCTAAGGAGATGGAGCAAGAATGTAGAGTCTCCCTTCTTGAATATATCCTTGTTTTTTTCATCTCTAGGTGGAAAGACTATAAATGACCATTGAGGCTTACTGTCCTCACCCCATTCACTCCCTGTCTTTAAGAGCTCTTGAATCTTCTCTGTACCCTAGCCCAGCATTTCCCCCCATTGACGTATTTCCTAGTTCTCAGGTACCCACTGAGCAAAAGTACTTTTTATACTTCACTTTGCTGCCCAAGTAGGGTTCTGACAATGGTTATTGAGTAGACTCGAGATAAGTAATGGTGAGAAATCAGTCACACCACTTTGGCTGCACATTTAAGCCATGTCCTCCAACCCATGTCTGACTTTTGGATATACCTCTCTATTGATTCTGTAGCAAGGAGGGAAAGAGGACGTTATCTATTGATGTGCCAAAACCACACAAAGTACACAAAGAGAAATGCCCAAATAGTAGTGTATGTTTTAAGAAGGTGTCAACATTGTAATTAAATTTTAGAAAATTATAAATAATATAAATTAGTGCATTATGAAATGCATTCATTTAACAATCACTTCCTGAGTCCCCACGACATGCTGGGCAACAAGGATATAAGGAAGAAAAAAACCAGACACAATCCCTGTAGTTACAGAGCTTGGAGTTTAGTGTAAGAGATAGATATTAATCACATTATCAAAAAGAAATGTGAAACTACAATGGTGATACTCATTAAAAAGCAACGTTGTTATGTGGTGTTTGGAAAGTACCTTATAAAGCACTCATGCTAGTCATAAAGGTCAAGAAAGGCTTCCCTAAAGGAAGTGGAAACTGGGCTTAGATCTGAAGAAACATCTTCCCAGTTGAGTCAGTTCCCACAGTGCAGATCCCAATTATATCATTTCAGAACTCTGATCTCCTCCCTTCTGAATGAACTTGTTAAAAATGAAAACAAAAGCAGACATGTAGGTATAGATCACATGAGACTTAAGAAGCTCTTTTCCAGTGTAGCTAGCAGGGCAGAATACCTCATCGTAAAGCTAGCTAAGAAAACCTTGTTCAAAATACCACCACCAATGGGCCAAAAATCAAATGCCAGTATGGGTCATCAGCCGGAAAATGTAGAAGTTAGAGAATGAGTATTAGGAAAGCAGTTAGTATACTGTAGCTAGCAATAGGAGTAAAAAACAAAAACAAAAACAAAAACAAACAAAAAAAAAACATTGGAAAGATAACCTCATCTCAACCTTTCTGACATGTATGGGTTTTTCAGAATTCTGGTGAATCCTTTCTTTGGGCATAGCCTTAAAGAACGTTTTCATTAACTTCTACAGACTTACCTTGGCACATAAATGCTAACCTATGGTTATTTCCTGGGATGAAACTGTTTCTGCATCTGCACATGCAGCTGTATCTAGCAGATCACTGAACCCTAAAGCAAACTGAATAAAAGCCATGACCCACGCAAAACAAAACCGGAAGCTTTTTCCAACAAATGCATTCTTACAAAAACAATTTCTAAAAATAAGGATTATATATGCCAGGGTGCTACCATGGTTTAATTGTGGTATTTATTTGTTCCTTTTAGGTATTATTAATTCTCCTATTTTTAAAGTCCCTATGCAGTTGTAGAATGCAAGATTATTTTGATTATGTGATAATTTGTAAATGCAATAAAATGCTATTTTGAAAGCATCATGCCCCCCTACATGTTACTGCTCCCCAAAGGACCTAAATAATGTTTATCAATGAGCATTTCCTCCAGTTGCCATTTACCAAACAAGAAACTTAAGCTAAAAAAAGAACTTTAATAAAGTCAAATCTGAAATTGCTGTTTCATTCAATGCAAACATGACATTTAATAGCACCTATCTCCATCTCTTAGGACATATAGTATAAAACTACAGATGGTATATGGAAATCAACTTGACAATGAATTATGTTTGAAAAAATAAATAAAATAAAACTATAGATGGTATATATTTATTTCTGCCTTCCTTGCTCTGGTGTAGACACATTGTTATTGGGAATGTTTAACTAGTTCTCTTGCTGTTTTTCTACTTCATACCCACCATGTTGAATTTAAAAATTAACATGGATTTAGTAAAGCCCATTACATCAGTAAGGAACTATCCATAAAATAAATAGTGATACATATGCTTTCCTCTGTGAGCATATATACGCATGATGCCTTTCTTCCCTAAGCCAGTTCTAATCATGCAAAGGGAAACATATGTAAAATGTTTTTCACCTGTCTCAAAACGTATCTCAGCTTCTGGGACATTTTGTAAGCTTTATAAGCAAGAGAAATATTGCATATAAATCATATCACACCCTACATTTTACCTAGTTATGCCTAAATTCTTTGTTGATTATAGGCCATATAGCTTCAGGCAGACAAAAGGAAAATAATCCCTATCATGTCGAATGCCAGTCTGCAGTGTTTTTGAGTACCGCCTGCTGTGTTAAATGACTCCAACATCTGTCAGGTACGCTACATTATAGCCACAGGAAAATCTCCACACAGGTTGTGTGCCAGGCAAAATGCTTTGTCTAAGACCTTGTCAATCCTGTTGATGGATGAGTTCAGTATTCTAATGAGTAAGATTCTAAATATGTTTCTACTTTGCCAGATCCCCAGATCACATCAGGAGGCACAAATCTCAGACAACTGGAAAAATAAGATCATTTTTAAAGGGCAGTACTTCTCCTGACACACACAAATATGCGGGTTTTGAACTGTCCTGGTGAGATGGTCTCTTACCTCTTTGTAATCCCTCTTTTGAAAGCTTCATTTAACAGACTAATTTCCGTTTACTCAAAACAAATGAATTCCAAACAATTTGCAAAGGCTACCATACTTTTGAAGAGCATGGTTACTGTTAGCTTTATATTTTGCATAGTACAGTCTACAATCAGTGAGTCTGCAGATGTATTATTTACTGCATAATAGTTTGCTATGCCAACAGTCACTAAATCAAATGAAATTGTTTTGGTAGGACACTATATATGTTTTCCATGTAGATGACTTTTAAGTACTAAATCCAACCACTTTTCTGATGGCCTTTCATATTCTAATACAAAAATAGGGAGTTTTTTAATTGACTGGGTGAAGAGCATTATAGTAAACACAATGCCTATTATATAGCAAGAATTTGCTTCAAAATTGCATGATATTCCTATAATAGTCTATATAAAAGTTTAAATCCTGTCCTTAATAATAATAATAATGTAAAGGAGGTTCATCTTTTGCAAAAATGACATTCAAAGTTTATTATTTTTAAACTCTACATAACATCTAGCATGAATCCTAGTAGATTCTATTCCAAACAAGACAAAAACACATCTATAACAGAGATATAATGAGATGAACAAAGATAATAAAAACGAGCCATCAGGTAGAAATTACACATCAATCTTTCTCTATTCAAAATGTTATACTACTTAACATAACATATGGAAAAAGTCACTTAGAATATTATTTCTTTCTAAGAAGACATCTATAATTTCAGCTAATGCCCTCAAAAATTATACAATCTACATATTAGCCTTCACAAGTAGACCAACATAGTTTTGAGGCTAGTGATCTATTAGCACATCAAAAATAAAAATTTTCATAGCATTTATGAGTGGTAAATATGGACATTATTCATTCATCACACAAAAAGGATTTTTCTGGGTCATTTGTTGATTCACCCATTCAATGATTTATTTATATTATCACTAAAACTACAGAAAGAATATTGAAAGTTCTAAACCTCAGGCCAGATTTTATCATTTTGCTAATTGGGTCAATTCCTAAATTAAAATTATGTTGTAATCATATATATTTATATCATGCCAAGACTTAATTTTTAGTTTGCAAGTAGTTTGGCTTTTTAAAGTTATACATATATTTTACTATAGAACATTTAGAATAAAATAATAAAGATAGGGTATGCCTGGGTGGCTCAGTGTCCTACCTTTGACTTTGTCTCATGTCATGATCACATGGCCCCGAGATCGAGCTCCAAGTGGGGCTCCACACTGAGCATGGAGTCTGCTTAAGATTCTGTCTCTTCTTCCACCTCTGCCCCTCCTCTGCTCATGCTTTCATGCTCTCTGGAAAAACAAATAAATAAATAAATAAAATAATGAAAAGTCTACACAGTCACTTTATTTTTTTAAGTTTATTTTGAGAGAGAGAAAGATTGATAGCCCAAGTGGACAGAGAGGGAAGGTTAGAGAATCCCAGGCAGGCTCCATGCTGTCAGCACAGAGCCTAACATGGGACTTGTACACACAAACTGTGAGATCATGACCTGAACCAAAACCAAAAGTCAGACACTTAACCAACTGAGCCACCCAATTAACCCTAACCCTACACATTCATTACAAATATATACATACACACACACACACACACACACACACACACACACACACACACATATAGGAATTAAAGTAAAGTGATCCACAATCCTACCATACACATCTTAAAAAGGCACCCCCCCCACTACGGTGCAGATTCCTAAATCAGTTGACATATATACATTGTCCATATCTGATCTTTGTGCTCTGCACCAATGAAATATAAACAAAGTACCAACTGTGGAAATATGAATAAAGGACTTGATTAGGCAACTCAAAAAAGTGGCTAACCAAACAGCCAACAAGAAAAAGGTAGCAAACTTCATTAGTCATGAGTGGAATAAATATTAAAACAATTAATATTCTCTAAAATGACAACATGAAAAGGAAAGAAAATTCCAAGCGATAGAAAGAACTTGGAGAAACTGAAACTTGCTTACAATGCTAAAGGGAATGCATACTGGTATAATGACCAATATGCATAGTCTATGACTCAACAATTAATCTCAAAAATCTAAATATACTCAACAGAAACAAAATATATATGTTCACCAAACTCATGTACAGGAATATAGAGCAGTTCTAGTCACATTGGAGCAAAGACAGAAAAATCCCGATTAAATAGCAGTGTATTGATAAATAATACTCTCTTCCACAATAATAATGAACAAACTATACCCAAAACAACATGGAAGTTTTTCCAAACATACTGCTGAGTAAAAATAAGACCAATACCAAAGTTTAAAACAAGTAAAAATACTTGGGGAAAAAGGAAAAGAATGATGTGTTGTCCAGATTCTGCCCCATTGATCACGCTTATAGAATAAGCGTCTCTGCCTCTTTCCCACTCAGACTCTTTCTCTCTCTTAAAAATAAATAAATAGGGGCGCCTGGGTGGCTCAGTCGGCTAAGCCTCCGACTTCAGCTCAGGTCAGATCTCACGTTCGTGGGTTCGAGCCCTGCGTCAGGCTCTGTGCTGACCGCTAGCTCAGCCTGGAGCCTGCTTCCGGGTCTGTGTCTCCCTCTCTCTCTGACCCTCTGCCTCTCATACTCTGTCTCTCTCTGTATCAAAAATAAATTAAAAAACATTAAAAAAATTAAAAATAAATAAGTAAATAAATAAATAAATAAACTTTAAAGTACTACTAAAAAATGCCTCTTTACAGCACTGGTATATCTGAAGGAAGGAAGCAATAATCTTTCTACACATGTGGGGAAAAATAAAGTGTGAGTTGAAGAGGGAAAGATCATTGAAAAAGTCCCTTCATCCCAACAAGATGAAGGGCAGAGTGCCTGTTTAGTATCAATGCTGAACCAGAAGAAAGGACAAAGCCTTCATCTTCCTGCCCCCACCACCAAACTAATGGAACATCAAGTAACAGTACTCTTCTGTTAAGAAAGGGGCAAGAAGATAAAGAAAAACCCTCTCTGGTACACAAGTTCAAAGACCTAAAGTTGATGAGAAAGCAAATATTAAGAAAAACCCTGTGGCAAACCAGCCCTCACCTTAAACACAAGGTCTTGGTAATGGAATTGGAAACCTGTAGTGCACAGAGGTTGACCATAGCAACAACAGAGACCAACCTCAGTTCAATTTATGACAAACTGGACAACCCTCCACCCAGAAGCCTAGCAAAGCAAAGTTTGGACCTATATTTCTTTTCACCTATTCACCTTAGTCTCTATTATCCTACATAAAATATTAGTTGTCAACAAAAATTTAAAGCCATAAAAGGAATAAAAAATTTTCCTTTCAAGAGATAAGACAACCAACAAGACAAGACGTCTTAAATATGAGAACTCTAACAGAAACATACATGAGGAAGGCCTGACAGGAATATTAGTAGACTCAACTCAGCACAAGGAACAATTAGTGAACTTGAAAACAGATCAAGAGAAATAACTCAAACTGAAACATTAACAGGAAAGAGTAGAAAAGAAAAAAAAAATCAGAAGAACATCAAAGAACTCTGACACAGTATCAACAGACTGATATATAGGTCATTGGAATGATAAAAGGAGATAGGAAGGAAACTAGGAAAATTAAGTATTTCAAGAAATAATGCCTGACAATTTTCCAAAACACATATCCAAGAATTTCAGTGAACATCAGGCATAAATTAGGATAATACAACACACACACACACACACACACACACACACACACACACACTTAAACACATCATACTCAAACTCCTCAAAAGCAAAGAAGAGAATGTCCTGACAAAAGTCAAAGATTAAAGGTACATAACATAGATAAGGCATGAAGATAAGAATTACAGCAAACATTACCATAAAGAATACAAGCCACTTAAAAATATAGTGACATCTTTAAAGTGCTGGAAAAAAAAAAGAAGGAAACTGTTAACTAGGAATTCTATTCTCTGAATACATATTCCAAAAATAAAAGCTTTATTGGAGAAAGAAAAACTTGGATAATCCATTGTCAGTGGATCTATATTATGACAAGTCTTAAAGGAAATGTTCAGGCAGAAGAAATGATACCAGAGAAAACCTTAAACCTACATCAAGAAATAAAGAAAACTCACTGGAACAAATGAAAATACATGTAAAATTAATTTTCTTTTTTCTAATGGTCTTAAAGATGAATTATTAATCAAAACAAAAATAGGAGTTCTTTATTGTACACTCATACCACAGGTACAAGTATAGATTTCCAAAATAATAGTGCAAAAGAAGAGAGGAAAAAATTTAGACTATCCCCCCTTTGTGGTTTTTAAACTACATATGGAGTGGTTTAATATTACTTGAATATCGATTCTGACTAATCAAAGATACATATTGTAAATCCTAAGGCAACCTCTGGGGAAAAATGTAAAAGATATGAATGATAAGACAATCATGAAATAAAATGGATTTATAAAAATTGCTCAATCCAAAAGAAGCTATAAAAGAGAAAAAAATGCAATTATCAGATGGCACTAATAGAGGATGGTGGTAGATTTTAATCCAACCACCTCAGTATCACATTGAGGCAAAAGTATGGGAAAATATAGGTCATGCAAAACCTAATCAAAATAAAGATGAAATAGTTGTATTTATATAATTATATAGTTATATTTATATACTTATATAGTTTTATGTCTAAAGTCAATATCCAAAAAGAATGCATAATCTTAAAGGTGTATAGAACTACAGAGCTTCACAAGCCGTGAGGCCAAAACTTACAGAACTCAAAGGACAAAGACCAAAAACCCCTGGTTAACAGAGATTTTGACACTTCTCTCTGGTAATTAAAAGAAAAAGTAGAGAGAAAGAAGTTCAGTAACTACAGAGAAGATTTGAACAATGCCATTAATCAACTTGATTTATTTGCCATTTAGAGAACACTCCACTAAATAATAGCAGAATATACATTATCTTCAAAGGCATGTGAAACACTTTCCAAAACAGACTGTATAAAACCAAACCTCAATGAAATTAAAGAAATGATTTACGCAATGATGTTTTCTACCAGGCATAGATTAAAATTAGGAATCGGGGAGCCTGGGAGGCTCAATCTGCTATGCGTCCGACTCTGGATTTCTACTCACGTCATGATCTAGGGTTTGTGAGATTGAGTCCCACATATATTGTGCTGTCAGTGCAGAGCCTATTTGGGATTTTCTCTCTCCCTCGCTCTCTGCCCCTCCCCAACTCATGCATGTGTGTGCTCTTGATCTTTCTCTCAAAATAAATAAATAAACATTTAAAAAATAAAATTAGGAATCAATACCAAAAATATCTCTGGAAAATCCCTCAAATATTTGAAAATTAATTCTAATGGGTCATGAGGGTCAAAAAGGATATAACAGAGCAAAATATATTTTGCAGTGAATGAAAATAAGAACATGGTGATGGGCACTGAAAAGGGCACTTGTTGGGATAAGCACTGGCTGTTGTATGGAAACCAATTTTACAATAAATTATGTCTTTAAAAAAAGAAAAAAAATGTGGCAGGTGATGCTGGAAGCTAAAGCAGGGCTTGGGGGAAATTTATGCATCAAATTCTTACCTTAGATGAGATTAAAAAAAATTCTTAAATTAATACTCTAAAGTTTCCACTTTAAGAAACTTAAGAATAAAGGGGAAAATTAAATCCCAAGCAAGTAGAAAACAGAAATTAAGTACAGGCAGAAATCAATGAAAATGAGAACCAAAAAAAAATAGAACCCCCCCCCCCCACAAATACTTGTTCTGTTCCTTGGCGGGCCAGAGTGGGGAGTGGAGGGGAGAGAAGACCAGTAAAACTGATAAGCCTCTAGCATGACAAACCAAAAAGAGAGACAGAGACAGAGACAGAGACAGAGAGAGAGAGAATATGTACACATTAAAATTCAGAAATCAAAAAGACAATATCATGACAGGCTAATAAAAACACTACACCCATAAAACCAACCACTTAGATGAAATAGTAAAAGTCATTAAAAGATCCAAATTCCAAAATCTCACTGAAGAGTTAGGTAAATTGAGTATTTCTAACTCTATTAAAGAAACTGAAATCGTACTTTAAAACTATCCAACAAAGCATGCAGGCTATGATGGTTTTGTTAGTGAATTTTCATCAGCTGATCTATATGAAACTTCATTTTACTGTGTTTCTGTTTTATGATACCTTGTTTACTTTTTTCCTCTTCTTGACTCAACATTTCTTTATATGAGTTTTCTTTTCTTTTTTATTTAAATTCTAGTTAGTTAACACATAGTGCAATACTGGTTTCATGAGTAGAGTTCTGTGATTCATCACCTACATACAACACCTAGTGCTCATCATCACAAGTGCTCTCTTTAATACCCATCACCCATCCAGCCCATTCCCCATCCATTTCCCTCTACCAATCTTCAGTGTGTCCTCTTTCAGAGTCTCTTGTGGTTTCATTACATGCAATCCCAATCAAAATAACACCAGCATTCTTCACAGAGCTTGAACAAACAATCCTAAAATGTGTATGGAACCACAAAAGACCTCGAATAGCCAAAGTAATGTTGAAAAAGAAAACCAAAGCTGGAATCATCATAGTCCCAGATTTTAGCCTGTATTACAAAGCTGTCATCATCAATACAGTATGGTACCAGCACAAAAAAAGACACAGAGACTGATACAATAGAATAGAGAACCCAGAAATAGAACCACAAAGATATGGCCAATCTTCAACAAAGTAGGAAATAATATTCAATTAAAAAAGATAGTCTCTTTAGTAAACGATGCTGGGAGAAATGGACATCAGCATGCAGAAGAATGAACCTGGACCACTTTCTTACACCATACACAAAAATAAATTCAAAATGAATGAAAGAACTAAATGTGAGACAGGAAGCCATCAGATTCCTATAGGAGAAAATAGGAAACAACTTTTTTGACCTGGGCCACAGCAACTTCTTACTTGACATGTCTTGGGAGGCAAGGGATATAAAAGCAACAAATGAATTATCAGGACCTCATTAAGATTAAAAGCTTCTTCACAACAAAGGCAACAATTAACAAAACTAAAATACAATTGACAGAATGAGAGAAGATATTTGCAAATGACATACCAGATAAAGGGTTAGTATCAAAAGTCTATGAAGAACTTACCAAACTCAACACCCAAAAAAACAAATACTCCAGTGAGGAAATGGGAAGAACACATGAATACACATTTTCCAAAGAAGACATCCAGATGGCCAGCAGATACATGGAAAGATGCTCACCATCACTCATCATCAGAGGAATGCCAATCAAAACAATAATAAGGTACCACCTCACACCCATCAGAGTGGCTAAAGTTAACAACTCAGGAAATGACAGATGTTGGTGAGAATGCTGAGAAAGAGGATCTCTTTTGCGCTGCTTGTGGGAATGCAAACTGGTGCAGCTACTCTGGAAAACAGTATGGAGGTCCCTCCAAAAATTAAAAATAGAACTATCCTACAACCCAGCAACTGCACTACTAGTATTTATCTAAGGGATACAAGTATGCTGTTTTGATGGGGCACATGCACCCCAATGTTTATAGCAGCACTATCGACAATAGTAAAATTATGGAAAGAGCTCAAATGTCCATCAATAGATGAATGGATAAAGAAGATATGGTATATGTGAAGGGAATACTATTCAGTGATGAAAAAGAATGAAATCAGGCCATTTTCAACAACATGAATGGAAGTGGAGAGTATTATTCTAAGCAAAGTCAGTCAGTCAGAGAAAGATATATGATTTCACTTACATGTGGAACCTGAGAAATTTAACAGATGATTCTAGGGCAAGGGAAGGAAAAATAAGAGAGGGGGGTAAACCAAAAGAGACTCTTAAATAGAACAATCTGAGTGTTGATGGTGGTGGGGGTTAAAGGGATGGGGAAAGTCAGTGATGAGCACTGAGAAGGGCACTCATTGGGATGAGCACTGGGTGTTGTATATAAGTCACGAATCACAACAATCTACTTCTAAAGCCAAGACTACACTGTGTACTAACTAACTTGACAATTTTTTAAAAATGTCTTTTGTGGTTTGTTTCCTTCTTTTTCCGCTTCTCATATGTTCATTTGGTTTTGTTTCTTAAATTCCGCATGAGTTAAATTGCCTGGTATTTGTCTTTCTCTGCTTGACTTACTCTGTTTAATGTAATAGACTCTAGCTCCATCCACTTGTTGCAAATGGCCAGATTTTATTCTCTTTGATGGCTGAGTAATATTCCATTATATACATACCCTCTTTGTCCATTCATCAGTCAATGAACATTTGGGCTCTTCCCATAGTTTGTCTATTGTTGATAATACTACTATAAACATTGGGGTGCACATACCCCTTTCATTCTGTATTTTTCCATCCTTTGGTTAAATGCCTAGTAGTACAATTGGTGGATCATAGGGTAGCTCTATTTTAACTTTTTGGGGAATCTCCATACTGCTCTTCAGAGTAGCTGCACCAATTTTTATTTCCACCAACAGTTTAAGAGAGTTCCCCTTTTACTATATTCTCACCAACATCTGTTGTTTTCCTGTGTTAATTTTAGCCATTCTGACAGGTGTGCGGTAATATTTCATTATGGCTTGATTTGTATTTCCCTGATGATGTGTGATGTTGAGCATCTTTTCATCTACCTATTAACCATATGTATGTCTTCTTTTGAAAAATGTTATTTCATCCATTAACACCCAACCCAATGACCAAAAGCAGTATTCTTCTTCCCTGAATAAACCTTGATGTCTCACCTTTGTTTCTTCTGTAAGTCCTATCACTCAGAAACACCAGAAAGCATTTCAGCAGTAGGCTTAAGTGGCATTTTAAACAGTAAAATCACCAACAAAAGGTACAAAAAGGAGAATAACATGAAAATAAGCAGACCATGGAAATGATGCTTGTTTATAGTAGGAGAGCCTGAACAGGAAGGCAAAGCATCACCTCATTTGGCCTCAGCTGAGACCGTGCACACTGAGTGAGTCAAATTTTCTGCTGCTCTGTGCATATCTGAAAATGTTGCAAAAACACCACAAATTTCGATTTGGAGGTTAGAGATAAATTTTAGCAAGTAGGCAAATTCACAAACGTGGAATCTACAAATAATTAGCATTACTATAATTCACCATATCAACAGAGTACAAAGAAAAACCCTTTATTACCTCAATAGATGCAGAAAAAGCTCTTGACAAATTCAACCCCCCTTCACGATAAAACTTTCAGCAAACTGGTAATAGAAAGAAACAGTCTCAAGTTGATCAAGGGCACCTACCAAAAAGACTACAGCTAAAATTATCCTTAATGGTAAAAGACTAAATGCTTCCTTCCCCTCTGATTGGGAACAAGACAGGGATTTCTGCTTTTATCACTCCTAATAAGCATCTTATTGGCTATCCTACTCAGCACCATAAAGCAAGACAAAAAGAGACACACAGATTAGAAAAGAAGAAATACAACTGTCCCTATTCTTAGAAGACAAGACTGTCTACCTAGAAAACTCCAAAGAATCTTAAGAAAAGAAAAGTAGCACTACAAAGCAAATTTTTCAAGGTTGAGCCTTACATGAGCCAACATGACCAGAACACTTTTGTTCTATTGTGGCAATGAACAATTGGAAATTGAGACATAAATTAAAATTGAAAGTGGCACCAAATATCTTACAGGTATAAATCTTACAGAGCATATGCAAATCTTTATGCATAAAATTATGAAGCACTAATTAAAGAAATCAAATAAAACCTAAACTGGTGGAGCAATACCATGTTTCTGTATTTAAAAACTCAATAGCATTAATTTGTCCATTCTCCTGAAACTCATGTATAATATGATTTCTATCATAATTTCAACTTTTTAATTGACAAGCTGTTTCTAAAACCTTTAGGTGAAAGCAAAGGAACCAGGGATTGGCAAAAACATTCTGAAAAGAACAAATCTGGAATACTTATACAACCCGATTTCCATTCTTACCATAACGTGTACAAGAAGTGTGGTGTGTAGTTTAAGGAGGTTGGAGAATAACATCAAGAAAGCACCTTAAGAACTCCAGTAATGAATCCACCCATATATAGGCAATCAATTTCCACAAAGATGCAAAGTAAGTTCAATACAGAAAGGACGTTCTGTTTAACATGTGGTTCCAGCATATGCAAAAGATTTGATCTCTCTACATACCTCATATTCAACACAAAAAATTTTACCCAAAATGGATCAAAGACCTAAATTAAAAACCTAAAACCATAAAAATTTATGGTACCTGATATAATCAGTCATTAAATAGTCTATATCCTTGCTGATTCTTTGTTGTGAAATTGTACTCTCAACACCTGAGAGAGACATGTTTCTAAATATCACCAGGGGCACCTGGGTGGCTCAGTTCGTTGTGTCCAACTTTGGTTCAGGTCATGATCTCACGGTTCATGGGTTCAAACCCCACCTTGGGATCTGTGCTTACAGCTCAGAGCCTGGAACCTGCTTCAGATTCTGTATCTCTCTCTCTCTCTCTCTCTGCCCCTCCCTGCTCATGCTCTCTGTCTCTTTCAAAAATGTGTGAAAAATATTAAATCACCAATAATTTTGTAGTTATCTATTTCTCCATTAAGTCTGTCAGTGTTGTTTTTGTCCTAAATTGATTTTAAGTTTTTATTTCCATTCCAGGTAGTTAACACACAGTGTAATATCAGTTTCGGGTCTGCAATAGAGTGTTTCAACGGTTCCATACAACACCTAGTGCTCGTCACAGCAAGTGCACTTCTTAATCCCATCATCTATGTCTGTCAGTTTTTGATTCATGTATCTTGAAGTTCTGTTGTGAAGTACATATATACTTATAAACTATTATAATTCCTCAATATGTAAATTTAATTATCATTAAGGAAAAAACCTTTCGTCTCTTGTAACTCTTCTTGTCTTACAGTCTACCTACTCCTCACCTGAGAGAGAGCATGCAGATGCACACAAGGAGGGAAAAAGAGAGAGAGAGAGACACTGAATCTGAAGCAGGTTCTACACCCAGGGCAGAGCCCAACATAGGGCTCAATCTCAGGCTGGTGTGATCAGACCTGAGCCCAAATCAAGAGTCGGATGCTTAAGTGAGCCACCCAGATGCTCCCAAGTCTTCTCCCCACCCCACCCCGTTCATTTTAAAAGTTTATTTAGAGGGAGGGGGAGGGGGAGGGAGGGGGAGAGAGAGAGAGGGAGAGAGAGAGAGAGAGAGAGAGCGCGCGCGAGAGCAGAGGAGAGTCAGAGAGGAGAGACAAAATCCCAAGCAGGCTCCAAGTCTTCACCACAGAGCCCCATGCAGGAAAGAGCCCCAACCAGAGTATCATAACCTAAGGGAGATCAAGAGTCAGTGGCTTAACTGACTGGACTGCCCAGGTGCTTCTTTCCATTACATAATTATTTTTTTAATAGTTTATTGTCAAATTAGTTTCCATACAACACCCAGTGCTCTTCCCCACAAGTGCCCTCCTCCATCACCACCACCTCTTTCCCCCCCCTCCCCCTTCCCCTTCAAATCTCAGTTCATTTTCAGCATTCAGTAGTCTCTCAGGTTTTGCATCCCTCTCTCTCCCCA
>NC_043708.1:65241425-65292471 GCF_006229205.1 Suricata suricatta | reverse complement strand
GACACTTCTCCAAAGAGGACACCCAGATGGCCTACAGGCACATGAAACGATGCTCAACATCACTCATCATCAGGGAAACACAAATCAAAACCACACTGAGATACCACCTCACACCAGTCAGAGTGGCTAAAATGAACAAATCCATTACATTATTATAGCCACTCCAGCTTTCCTACTCTTAACTACTTGCATAGTCCATATTTTGTCTCCCTTGTAGATTGACCCTGTGTTTGTGTCCAACTGCATCTCTTGCAGAGAGCATCCAGCTGTTGTGGTTCTTGTTTCTTGGCCACTCTGAAAAAGTCTTCTTTCCCCCATCCCTCATCCCTTCTGGCAAGCATCAGTTTGTTCTCTATATTTATCAGTCTGTGTCTGATTTTTTGTTTTGCTTTTAGATTCTACATATAAGTGAAATCATATGGTAGTTGTCTTCCTCTGACTTACTTCCCTTAGCACAATACCTTCTAGGCCCATTTATGTTGTGCCAAATGGGGAAATCTCATCTTGTTTATGGCTGAGTCATACTCCATTGTAGATGACACACGGTCTTTTGATTGGAGTGTTTTGCCCGTTTTACCTGAAGGAGTTATTGATATGGTTGTATTCAGGTTTGGCATTTTGCTCTGTTTCTGATTGACATCTATTTTTTTAATCTGTCCTTTCTCTTTTCCTGCCATATTTCATGTTAAATTATTTTGAGTGTTCCATTTTCT
Source organism: Suricata suricatta (assembly GCF_006229205.1). Taxonomy (NCBI): domain Eukaryota; kingdom Metazoa; phylum Chordata; class Mammalia; order Carnivora; family Herpestidae; genus Suricata; species Suricata suricatta. Next base: position 65,291,758 of record NC_043708.1, on the reverse strand, counting down.
TTCTTGGCCTACTAGCTTTAACTCTTCACGTTTCATTTTAGCATACAATATCCACCTTTAATTTAGCACAAACTTCTGAGGGTTAATGTTTAATTATTTAAGTTAAATATTGGAAACTTGGAACAATATTTCTACAGTTATCCCCCATTCCTTATGTTACTATTGTTGTCATATATATCTGTATATTTTATAAACCCAATATTCAGTTGTAACATCAACTCTGAGCCACCATGTGCCTTTTAAAACACTTGCGATAGCAAAAGAAAATCTTTGATATTTACCAACATATTATTTCTTCTGTATTTCATTTCTTCTTATATCTGAAGTTACCATCTGTGGCCTTCCTCTTCAGTCTGAAGTACTACCTTTAGAAGTTTTAGAGCAGGTATGCCAGATTAGTGGATATAAAATTCTTAACAGACAAATTTTGGCAATGTGAACATGTCTTTCCAAAACATTATGGACTCTTGCTACTGATAGGAAGTCAATCATGAATTATATGATTATTCCCTTGAATGTAATTTATTACACTTTTCTGGCTGCTTTCTATATTTTTCTCCATCATTGACTATCAGTAGTTGGATTAAAATATGCCTAAGTGGGATTTTCTGTTTTCATCTTTAATCTTATCAAAAATTCTTGAATCTTCATGTTTACATTTTCCCCCACCAAATTTGGGATAATTTTGGCTCTTATAATTCAAACGCTTTTCCTGAGAGGGTCTCTCCCTCCCCTCCTCCTAGGACATAAATTGCACATATGTTGGACTGTTGGATATTGTTCCATAACTCTCTAAGCTCCGCTTAGTTTCTTAAAGTAAACTTCCCTCTGTTACTCACATTAGATCATTTTAATGATATAATTTCAAATTTTTTAATGTTTTCCTACCATCTACTAATGTTGAACCTATCCAACAATTTTTCTTAATTATTGTGCTTTACAGATCTCAAGTATCTTTTTTCTTAATGGTTTCTGTCTCTCTGTTGATAACTTCCTTAACTCTACTTAGAATACCAATGCTTCCTTTATTATTCGAGTATATTTGCCTTTAATTTTTTGAGCACGTTTATCATAACTGTTTTGATATCTTCATTTGCTAAATCCAGCTTCTGGACCCACTCAAAGCCAACTTCTACTGATTGCTTTCTTTCAGAAAGTGTAGGTCACACTTTTCTGGGAGTTTGGCAGGTCTAGTTATTTTTAGTTAAAAATGACATTTTAGATATTGCAATCTGTTGTCTTCTTCTGAGGATTGTTTTTGGTCGTTGCTTCCTTTCTTTTCTCTATTTTAGTTTTATTCTAGTATGCAATTACTTATTCCAGATTGAAAGTGTAAACTCTGTCCACACTGAACTTTGCAACAGGTGATATCTCTGCTTGATTTTTACAAACTCCCAATGCTACATTTTTTTTAGCCCGGACCCCTGAGAGTGTCCCCTGCATCCACTAGTTGAGCAGTTAGGCTGCCAAGACCTTGAGCAGAGTACAGATCTGGATTTGAGGGCCCACAGTCTCCAGGACCGCAGGGCTGAAGTGGTTCCCTCAAGTCAGCTGCTCTTCCAGTTTTAGCTTCTGTCCTCTGATGCCTCAAGCCTACAATGCTTCAGCTGCCTGCCACCAAGCTATGCATAGTTTGAGAAATATACTCAGTTAAAATAACAGCAAGCACAAATCTCATCCAGGGTAGCTCTGTCTTTCAAGGCTTAATTTCCTCTGCAGTCTCTGCTTGCTTGGGGACAGTCCCTGTAGGTTCTGCCCTGCACATATGTAGTTTAGTATTGGAGATCTAGACAATCTACAACGGATTTCGAGTCTCATATATTCTATAATTTTCACAGGCTTTCCCTCTTAAATTTACAGCAATCCTTTTTAGCCCTGAACTGCTTTTTTATGTTGTTGTGCTTCATTTTGTTTTGTTGTCACCTCCATCTGTAAACATATAGTTTTCTGTTGCCACTGACATTGTAGTTGAGAAGAACATACCAAAACAAACAAACAAACAAACAACAACCTAAAAACTTCCAATTCTTACCCTATAGAGTTACAATTTTTCAACAGTAAAATCTTCTCCAACTTTTATCTAATTTTAAATGTTTTCCAGTGCTTTTATAATTTTTTGTACAGATTTTATAACTGCTACCTCCAAAGAGTTTGCATTAACAGTTAATTCTATTGCCAATACTCTTTAAGAGTATTTAGTTGTTTTTGTTTTATTTTCTATTATAGAAATAAAAAATGTTTATTATGGTAAAATTTAAAATGTAGGTATATGAAGAGAAAAATAAAAGTTACTTGTTTTCCAACTATCTACAGGTAACCACTGATGATATTTTGCAGTCTATCATTTCTGTGATGAGATTATTGCTGGAGATTACTGGTTTTCAACCATAAACCTTCCTGAAAGGTATGAAAAAGTCCTTTGTGAGAATGACTTATGCTACAAGATATGAAACTTAGGTGTATTCAAAGAACAATAAATAAATATTATGAGAAACTTTATGCCCAAAAGAGTGACAGCCGAAACAAAATAGCCAAGTATCTTTAAACAAATAACCAAGCTTTCAAAATCGATGGAAAACAGAGGTAACCAGTTTTAGACATTTAGGCAATTGGCTATTTATTTCGAAGTTTATGGAGCACATCAAGCCTGCATTACTAGATTTTGGAGGTATCAGTAGCTAGATAAAACTGAATAGAGACCATATTATATTGGCCCTTATAGGACATGTGGAAGAATTTTATCTTTATTCTAAAAGCAATAGAAGCCGCTTACTGGTTTTTTGCAAGGAGTTGACATAAGGTTTGCCTTCAGCAAAGTTCAGTAACTGCACTACAAAAAAACTTATTGGAGGAGAGATCAAGAGTATGCAGAAAAATAAAATCAATGACTATTTCAGTAGGTCAGATAGAAATAATGACCTATAGTGATTTTGATCAAAGAAGCAGAGTTTTAAGATATTAAGAAGGTAAAATCAAAAGGGTTTTTATGAGGTTTTTTTAATGTTTATTTTTAAGACAGAGTGCGAGCAAGTGTGTGTGGGGTGGGGGGTGCAGAGAGAGACAGAGAGGAACATAGAGAATCTGAAGGAGGCTCAGCTAGGTCAGCACAAAGCCAGACATGGGGCTCAACCCCATGAACCATGAGATCATGACCCAAGCTGAAGCCAGACACTCAGCTAACTGAGCTGCCCATGTATGCCCCTCCAAAGGGTTATTTTATGGGAGCACATGGGTGGCTCAGTTAGTTGGGCATCTAACTCTTGAGCTCAGCTCAGGTCATGATCTCATAGTTTGTGGGTTTGAGCCCTGCATCAAGCTTCTCCACTCCAAGCATCAGAGACTGCTTGGAATTCTCTCCCTTTTCCTCCCCCACTTACTCTCTCTCAAAATGAATACATAGGAGTTCCTGGGTGGCTCAGTCAGTTGAGCATCCAACTCTTGAATTTGGCTCCCAGGGTTTTGGGATCAAGCCCCATGCACGGTGTGGAGACTGCTTGAGATTCTCCCTCCCTCCCTCCCTCCCTCCCTCCCTCTCTCTCTCTCTCTCTCTCTGTGTCTTCCTCTCCCCCTCCCCCATTCACACTCTTTCTGTCTCTAAACAAAAAAGAACTCAATATATTTTTTAAAAATTAAATCAATAACCTTTTTATTTTTTTAAAAGGATTTGTTGATGGGCTTGATGTTTAGAATAAAAAGCAGTTTCTTCTGGTCCGTTTACACATGAGATTGCCATTCACTCAACTAAGGAAGTGGCATACCATACATTCATTGTTTATTTATATCTATTTGGAAATTATGTAAGACTGAATAGAATTTTTTCTTATAAACTTAAAATACTCCATCCCCAAATTAGCATAAATATAGAGGGAACATTTTTCAGCATAATAAAGACCATATAGGACAAACCCTCAGCTAACATCATACTCAACTCTAAGATTAGGAACAAGGCAAGATGGCTACTCTCACTGTTTTTCTTAAAGTTTATTTATTAATTTTGAGAGAGAGCACAAGGGAGAGGCAGAGAGAAAGGGAGAGAAGAGCCCAAGCAGGTTGCATGCCATCAGAAAGGAGCTTGACACAAGGCTTGAACCCACAAACTGTGAGATCATGAGCTGAAATCAAGAGTCAGATGCAGACTGATCCACATGGGTGCCCCTACTCTCACTACTTTTATTTAACATAGTATTCCAAATCCTTAACACAGTAATTAGGGGGAAAAAATAAGGAAGGAAGGAAGGAAGACAGACAAGGCATCCAAATTGGTAAAGAACAGGTCAAACGGTCACTATTTGCAGAAGACCTAATACTTTATATAGAAAACCATGAAAACTTTACCAAAACAATTATTAGAATGAATAAATGAATGCAGTCAAGTTGCAGGATACAAAACCAATAAGCAGCAATCTGTTCTGTTTCCATCCAGTAATAACAAACTAGCAGAAAGAAATTAAGAAAATAATCCCATTTACAATTGTACATTGTAAGAATCAAGTAACTAGGAATAAATTTAACCAAGGAGGTGAAAGACCTGTCCAAAAACTCTAAGATATTGATGAAAGAAATTGAAGATGACATGAATCAATGGAAAGAAACTCCATGCTCATGGATTGGTAGAACAAATATTAATACATCTATACTACCCAAAGGAATTCAGAGGTTTAATATACTCTCTATCAAAATACCAATAGCAGTTTTCAAAGAACTCAAACAAATCCTAGAATTTTCATGGAAATACAAAAGACATAACCCCAACAGTTCTTTCCGAGAAAGAAAAGCAAAGCTAGAGGAGGTATTACAATCTCTAACTTCAAGATATACCACAAAGCTATAGTAATCAAAACAGATGTTGGCACAAAAATAGACACATAGATCAATAGATAGAGTCAATTCATCCACCAAAGAGAAGGCAAGAATATACACTAGGAAAAGGAATAAATTGTGTTGGGAAAAATCAGACAGTCAAACGCAAAAGAATGAAAACTGTACCACTATTACATACATACATACACACACACACACACACACACACACACACACACACACACAAAACCCTCAAAATAAATTAATGACCTAACTGTAAGACCTACAACTCCTGAAAGAAAACATAGGCAGTAAACCCTTGGACATTGGCCTTAACAACATATTTCTGGATAAGTTTCCCAGGCAAGGGAAATAAAAGTAAAAATTAAAATTTTGACTATATCAAACTAAAATGTTTTTGCAAACTGAAAGAAATCATCAAACAAATGAAAAGACAACCTATTAAATGGGAGAAAATATTTGCAAATGATCTATCTGATGATGACTTAAGGTCCAAAAATAAAGAACTCCTACAACTCAACATGGAAAAAACAAATAATCTGCTTTAAAAATGGACAGAGGACCTGAATAGACATTTTTTCAAAGAAGATGTACATATGCCCCACAGGCACATGAAAAGAAATTCAAAATTACTAATCATCAGACAAATGCAAATCAAAATCACAGTATCACCTCATACTTGACAGAATGGTTAGTATCAAAGATACAAGAAACACTAAGTGTTGGAGAGGATTTGAAGAAAAAATAACCCTTGTGTACTGTTAATGGGAATGTACATTGGTGCAGCCACTGGAAAACAGTATACTGGAAGATGGGTGAAGGAGATTTCAAAGTAAAAATATACAGAATATACTCAACAGGGTTGTAATAACTTTGTATAGTGACAGATAATTAACTATACTTATGGTGAGCATTTCATAATGTATATAATTGTCAAATCACTATGTTGTACATCTGAAACTAATATGTCAGCCATACTTCCATTAAAAATAAAAAATTTAAATTACGGGCACCTGGGTGGCTCAGTTGGTTGAGTGTCTGACTTCGGCTAAGGTCATAATCTCAGTCCATGGGTTTAAGACTCACGTTGGGCTCCATGCTGACAGTCCAGATCCTGGAGCCTGCTTCAGATTCGGTGTCTCCCTCCCTCTCTCTGCCCCTCCCCCACACTTTCTGTCTCTGTCTTTCAAAATAAAATAAAGACCAAAAAAAATTAAAATTAAACAAAAAACTGGAAAAAAGTAACATATATCCTGTTTAGCCATAGGAGACTAACAAAGGCTCTCCAGTTATCTAGTAATAACATAATGCTATTGAAATCATGATTATAAAGAAACATTGATACACCTGTCTCTATCTCAAATTTTCCCACAGTAAACTGTCAACATAATTTCAACTTCAGGTAAATAACTCAGCCTATTTTAGGGTCTTATTCCTTCCACAAATTTTGAAACTCTTTCATCTCCTCCTTTCACTAAGTGAACTCTTTCCCTTAGGTCATATTTATTGCTGTTTCTACAGTCTACCTTAATAGTATTTATGGGTAACTGGATGAAATGTGCAAAATAATGGCCTACTGCTACAAGAAAAAAATTTTACAATAGGTCTTTCTAGCATTAAATAATCTTAACAAGCATAGGGTATAAATAATACTTAACATAAGACCTTTGAGAAATTCATTTATTTTCTCTTAAAACACTGGTAACATTTTGTGATCATTGCTTTGTGTTATATTGACTTTTGTGATGGTATCTAATTGTTTTCTCACTTGTTTAAAAAAAATCATTCATTCTGGTAGGAATCATATAGGTAAAAGATCATTTTGCATAATATCTAATGCTATTAGTTTAAATAGAAATTTTAAAATTAGATGACTAAAGAGGACAAATGCTTATTCCTTAATATCGAAGATAACTATTTATCAAAAATTAAATTATAAAATGCAGGCAATAATAAAGCTATCCAAAAGTGAATCTTAGACTACATACCAGTTATCATTCATATATCACTGTGTGATACATCTCACACCTATGTATTTTCAGTGCCTAACTGGAAAGGACAAAAATGGTTGACATTGCCTGATAAGAGTCTTTTGTGCCCAGTTTTAAAGAACAGTTGGACCTGACAGACACCTAGTATCTGGAGTGTGTGGTGATAACCACAGACTCAACAGTCAGCAACAGTAGTGCCTAGTAGATATTATGGCACCCAGGAAAAACAAAAGTGGTTCCTAAGAGCAACATGTCCCAGGAAATATAGTATAATTCCATACAAGCAATAAGACTGCTCACTAAACAACATGTGGTCATCCATCCGACTTGTCAATGGAAACATATGAAGCATTCATCAAGAATTTCCAAAAAGATTCTATTTGGAGACAAGAGACTTTTCAAACAGTAGGGCACCTTACATGAACCAAGTGAAATCTTGGTTGTTTTCATTAATATAAGTCCACAGAAAGACCTGAAGACATGGATGACCCTGGGGGACTCTGTGAGGGAAAACAGAAGTGAGAGAAGTTTAATCCCAATCCTCACTCAAGTTCTTGAGAACAGTGTGTGTTGAGCTTCCTATTAACACAGAAAGAAAGGTAGCCCCCACCACTCACCGATCTCTTCCTTGGCACCAGTGCAAGAAAAGGAATGGTTTGGCAATAAAATTGATGCCATGGCTCCTCTTGGGTCATGATAGCAACAGAGCTTGGCCATCACCTCTACTGCTTTTCCAGGGGAAGTGGAAGTGAGGGCCTGGTGATCTTGGCAATCCTTTCTCTCTTGTTCCTGTCTTCATCAATGAGAGCTTGTGCTTCACTAATCCATCTCTCCTAAAATGCCACTTATTGCTCAATGTCCCAAGAGCAACTAAATTTCTTAGTGTAACAAAGTAGAGGAATATCGAGAACTATCATTTTTTTTCCCAGTCATTAGGCAGGCAAAATTTTTTTAATTTATTTATTTAAATTCAAGTTACTTGACATACAATGTAGTATTGACTTTGGGAGAACTCGGCGATTCTTCACTTCCATATAACACCCAGTGCTCATCCCAACAAGTGCTCTCCTTACTGTCCATCACCCATTTAGCCCATCCCTCACCCACCTCACCTCCATTAATAAAATGTATTAAGTGCCACTGATACTTAAAATGAGGACAGTGTATTTCAAGTATCTGGGGAGAGTAGCAGTTTGAGTATTCCAGACTTAAGGAGGGTGATATTTAAAATAAATCATGAAAAATAAAAAGGATGTGGTCATCAAGAGATGAAAAGGACAGCTCAAGCAGAAGCCAACTAAGTAATCTAAGTCCCTGGAACTAAAGAACACATTGTGTGTACAAAAAAGGGCAAGTCATACAGTGAATTCACAAAGTGGAACATGAAAGAAAGAAAAGAGAATTAATACTGGAAAGATAGTTTATGGCTAAGGTAGATGTAGGCAAATACAGAGGCCTGAACGGCAAGCCACTGGATAAGGATTTTATTCTCTCAGAGTGGAAAAGCTGCTTTCTGTTGAACATGAAAATGAATATCATGAAAAATTTAATCAAGCAACAGTCCAGGACATTGATGAGGATAAAACTGAACAAAAAAGTACAATAGAAAGGCGGGGCATACCCTACCCGAATGATCTAAACACAACATTCAATAGCAAGGGATGGCTTCCTGCCAAATGACTATCTGATTTTAAAGAATGCAAGTTTGGATAACTCACTTCAGAGGGGCAGAAAGATTAAAGGCAAAAATGCTATAAAACCGGGAATTGTGGTTTGCTTACATCACTATCAAAAATTGATGTTTATTTTTATTCTTAAAGGTCTTTAGGTACCAACTGTAAAACAGTAAAACCAAAGAATAAAAATAGGTTTTAGTACAGAAGACAGAAACATAAAGAGAAAAGAAAAGCCCAATGGCAACAGACCGCAGTGGTAGGAGAAAGGTGTGTTTGGCAGAAAGAGCAAAAAGAAGTAGGGTGAGAAAACGCCAGATGGTGCAACACCACACATGTATTCTTCAGGAAGTAATCCACAACACACGGCAAAATCCATAGGAGGCATATATTATGGAAAGAGAGAGTTGAGGGGGGAAAAAGAACAAATTCATCTGTAAGAATTTATACAAAGGGTAGTACAGCCCTAGTAACTGATTATCCAAATCCCAAGCAAACAGTAGGATTAGCCTGCCAGCCCCAGGGAAAAACCAAAGGGGCCAACACACTCAGGGAAAAAGTGCAGAGATAAAATTTTGATCTAGCAATGCTTGGAGAGACAGCAATGACCAAAACTCAAGTGAGGTGATAGGAGATGGCAAAAATTATAAGCTTACTTTTGTAAAGTATACACACCAATTTGTAATGTCTAGCCTAAGTATGAAGTAACTCGAGCATAATTTTATTTCACACTTCATTTTTGGTTGAAATTTCAACTGTGTTGCTTTGCCATTTTCTAATAATCATGAATTATCATTTAAAAAAGAAATGTCTAAGGGTGCCTAGGTGGCTCCGTCGGTTGAGCAACCAACTTCAGCTCAGGTCATGACCTTGTGGTTTGTGAGTTCAAGCCCCACTTCTGGTTCTGTGCTGACAGCTTGGGACCTGGAGCCTGGTTCAGATTCTGTGTTTCCTTCTTGCTCTCAGTCCCTCCCCTGCTTGCACTCTGTTTCCCTCTCTCTCTCAAAAATAAACATTAAAAAATTCTTTAAAAAGGAAAAATAGCTAAATCTGTCTATACTCCACCAAATATCTTTTCATTTGAACTTTGTGTTCAGTTCTATCCTCATCAACCTACAGAAGAGCATTGTATATACATGATTGGGCCTCTAGGCTTTGGAGAGAAAAGAATGACAAGAGTGACTATCTGACTGGCATTCTGAGAGAGGCTGGAAACATGAAATGCATATATTAGATGTCGATCTCTTCCTAACTTTCATTTATGAAAAGGATCAGGATTGTTCTGTCCCTTCCTTGCCTCCTATATGCCAAGAGTTTGACCATGATCTCTATAGTCCATTATCTGATGGGACACGTGCATTGTTCTGCTTATTTTTAAGAATTGATTCCTCTGCATAGGCAACAGCATGCCACTGATACATGTCATATACAATAGCTTGAAAATTGTTCTTACTTTGTTGTGAATCAAGCTGCCATGAGTGGAAGAGACTAAAGGAAAAAAAAATCACCATTTCTTGGCCATGAAAAGAGAGCAGAACATGAGAAACCAGCCATAAAGAGGGAAACACATTGGAGACTAGAAGAACCATAGAGCAGGAGAGAGATCTGCTCCACGAAGAACTAAGAGAGATACCCAAAAGGTTATTTACTGAAAAGCAAATTGAATTCACCTAAAAGGAACTGCATTTGAAGCCACTAACTGACTTAAATGGAAAAATTGACTTCTTTCGCACACATTCACATATTTTGCCCCACTCCAGAGAGAAACGAACTAACACATACACTGAGTTGTCAAATCAAACACATGAATCACAGATCAAACCCAATAGCATGCTTTACTAAATAATGTCAAGTATACAGGATGTCAAGATGCTCAGGTAAAGCAAACAGAAGTCTGAATCATCAAGGTCTCCCCAGGTCTTTCCTTCCCATCTAGAACAAAATGAAGGAGATTCAGGGAGTTTCTCACACAGCAAAAGAGTGTTTCGATCATAAAGCATGTCCATTTTACACTCCAGAATGTTGAAAAGCCTTTGTGAAGTTCTCCAGGAAGCCAAGTCTTAGTCTCTGGGTTCTACTTACTACAGCTAATCCTCACCTAGGGACATTCTGCAAAGGGCATTTCAGAGATAAAAAAATTTATTAGTGAATTTATTCAGAGGTCCATTTGAGAATAGCTGAGTCACCTGACTATTTTCTCTTCCCCACAAGATCTCTCTCTCCACACCCATGCAGGACAGATTACAGGTCAGCTGCTCTAACTCTTTCCCATGCAGTAAGTGGAAATGCTAGACAAAAGAAAGAGTGAATAATGTTTTATTCCTGCACCTATGTGTCAATGATTCCTCTTTCATGTGATCTAACTCGTTCAGTTTTGACCATGATTAGTCTTCTAGTTTAAATGCTATTTTGTCATTTATTTCCTAAGACAGTAGGCTTCCCTATACTAGTCTTCTTTCCATAAAAATTCTAACTATTGCCTATCACTCTGAGTTCCTATTTTGGAAATCTTTTTTTAATTTTTTTATGATTTTTATTTATTTTTGAGAGACAGAGAGAGACACCATGAGCAGGGGAGGGTCAGAGAGAGATGGAGACACATAATGCGAAGCAGGCTCCATGCCCTGAGCTAGCTGTCAGCACAGAGTCTAATGTGAGGCTCAAACCCACGAACCATGAGATCATGACCTGAGCCGAAACTGGCAGCCGGGGGCTTAACTGACTGAGCCACCCACGCATCCCCCTATTTTGGAAATCTTAATAAGGTCCTTACATTTGCAAGGAATATTTAAACTAACCTCAAGATAGAAAGAGCATATTTAAGCACACAAAACTTCAGTAACTTCTCAAGTTAAAACTAATGTCAAATATGTCCTATTAAGAATAGAAGTCACCCTCAAATGTCTTATGAAAATATTGTCAATACACTATAGAAAGTGGGCAGCTCCTACTGTCTACATACATGGGATGCATTTAAGACTATAAAGATTATAAAGGTGCTGGAAGTTAGAGTCTTGCTAAAATTAAGTAATAAATGTTTATAAGCAAGCAAATAGGCATATGATCCACAAGTAGATGCTAAAATTAAGACTAAACATAATTCAAAGTCCTCTTAGTTAAAATTTACCAAAGGCAGTACATGTTTTTCCAGCAATAGTTGGAAAAGATGTTATTTTTTGCCCTCAAAGAGTTTGCTGTTTACTAGTGTCCCTTATACAAGTCTACATTGTAATATGATGAAACGTCAGCACTGCCTACTTGATTATTTCCTGCATTTCAAAAGAGACTCCTGGTTCTGCATTGGTTTTTTATTTAACCAATTTTTTATTTTTTTAATTGTTTTTATTGGTTCAAGTGACTAATGATTAATAAATACCATTTTTTTTTAGTTTCAACCCCACTGGAAATACACTAGAATCCACTGTATTTTATCTGAATGAAAACTTGGACTAATATAAAATAGTATGACTTAGAGGTGTTCTTCAAAATAATGTGGAATGATAATATAATCCCAATAATATCTGAAATGTGTTCATAATTATTGAAGCTGGTTTACAAGTTCTTGAAGCTCATTATATTATTCCTCTACTTGAAAATTTTATGTTTGAATTTTTTTATAAGAAAGGTATTTTTTTAATTTTTATTTTCAGAGAAAGAGAATGCACACAGCAAAGGGACAAAGAGACAGAATCCCAGGCAGACTCTGCTGTCAGGATGGAACCTGACACAGAACTCGAACTCACACACCATAAGACCATGACCTGAGCCAAAATCAAGAGTTGGACACAATCCACTGAGCCACCCACATGCCCCATAACAAAAGTTTTTAAATATTTAAACGGGCTATTAATTTCTTATCAGTTACTCCCTTAGTCACTGGGAGAATGGCCTCACCATTTATTGTCAAGAATTTTCTTTTTTAGCCCTGATTTAACACTGTAAGTAAAAAGCATTTGGTGAGCTATTAATCCTGGTATTTGCGATGATTTGAATGTCTCTGCCAACCCTCTGAGTCTCTCAATGCTGTCTTAAATAATTAATTCCCAGAAAACCTCAGCAGAGAGTTTCAGATATTCCAATTTTGTTATTATTTTAGAAGAAAAGAGACTTAAAAACTTGTTCGTCTCAAGCAATTTGCTGTAAAAAATCAGCCCAGGATACCTAAGCTACATGGTCCTGGAAATAAATCCTAATAATTGGAACTTGCCTGGATTGAGACTAAACTTGAATTGTTGCTTTGATTGAGAATAAATTAGATTATGAACAGCCCTGTACTTTTCCCTGCTCATGTCCTCTCCTCAGAGACTCATTGGTAGTTATGCACTAATTAATGACTCATCTCCAAATTTAAATAAAAAACGTGTGTGGCAATACTACAGGCTTTAGGGATCTATGAAGAAACCTTTTGGCAGTGTTCTTCATCAGACATAGGTGTGTGATTCATATCAGTCATCATGAACAACAACTGTCAATGTTATCAGCATAGACCCTGGCTGAATAATCAATGTTATTCACCCTAGTGAGCTAAGTTATGGTAGTTAATGAGATTGGTGTTGTCACATCCATGAAAATAGTGCAGTTCTTACAATTATTTTTAGAGCTGATAGGGAGAGTAGTTCCTGTTCTGATAGCGATAATCTTTTTCTAACAAATGAACAACCAAATATTTTTAGTCAATACATTAAGGTTTGACTGAAATATATATGTCAGAATTGTTACCAAGGTTATTTCATTAAAATAGATTTCCCAGGAAACAAAATGCCAATGTACTGACCTGAGGAAAATGTTGAGTTATGAAATGTGTTTATATTTCCTTATTTGCCCTTAATTAGTGAACAATAGTATAGGACATTTTAATTTAGTGTTTCATGAAGGCCCATAAATATCATGAAATTATTTCATGCATGGCTTTAAAAAAGGGAAATGCAACCATAACTATTTCCAGGTAAATGATCTGTTAGTAATTAATTGGCACCTAACAAATTATCACAAACTTATAGACTTAGGCAGCCCCCATTTATTGACTTACAGTTCTGTAGGTCAGGAGTCCAGCACATCATGGCTAGGTTCTCTGCTCACAAAATCACAAGGCTTAAATCAAAGGGTAAGCGGAGCTGAGTTCTTGTTTGGAGGATCTGAGAAAAAACCGACTCCATACTCAGAATAAGTAGAGTTCAGCTTCTTGCTAAGGTGGGCCTGAGCTCTTATTTCCTTGCTTGCTGTCAGCCAGAATGACCACTCTTAGCTTCTGAAGACTGCCCCCACATTTTGCCATGCCGCCTTCTTCACCTTCAGCTCAGAAACGTGTCAAATCTTTCTCATACTTAGCGTCTCTGACATCCGGGGCCAGCCTGAGAAAATCCCTGCTTTTATAGAGCTCATTAGATTAAATGTGTCCCACCTGGATAATCTTCTATCCCAGGGTCAACTGATTTGGGACCTTAATTGCATCTGTAAACCTCTTAACAGCAGTACCTAGATTACCGTTTAATTAAATAACTGGGAAAAGATGTGTGTGCCCCTTGGGCCAGAATCTTAGCATTTGCCCTAGAATTCTATCACAAATACTATTATATAAAATGAAATTTCAGTATACCTTCTGCATCCAACGTTTTATACCAAATGATCCAAATACCAATCTTCAAATTCCCTTATGTGTCTTCCATCTTAGTCCATTCAGACTGCTATAGAAATAACACCAAAGACTGGACAGCTTATGTATGAAACATTTCTCACAGTACTAGAGGGCAGGATGTCCAATTTCAAGACAAATTTGGTATCTATCATAGACAGACCTGGCTCTTAGACAGCTGTCTTCTTGCTGTATTCATACATGGTGGAAGGGAAAGAAAGCTCTCGGAGGTCTTTTTTATGAAGGCATTAATCCTATTCATGAGGGCTCCACCTGAAAATACCATCACATTGGGTGTTAGGGTTTAACATATGAATTTTGGGGAGACACGATATTCAGTTGATAGCATCTGTTAACACAGATATACCTTACAAGTTTTTTGCATCAGAATTTTTGTTTTATTTTTATTAATCCTATTTGATTTTACTGAAGTATAGTTCGCATGCAACATTAATTTCAGATGTAGAACATAGTGATTCAACAATTCTATGCATTAGGCTGTGCTCACCATAAGTGTAGTTACCATCTGTCACCATACATCATTATAATATTATTGACTATATTTCCTAAGCCGTACTTTTCATTCCTGTTACTTTTTTATTTTAAGCTAGAAGTTTGTACCTTTTAATCATCTTCACTTACTTCACCCCCAGTGCTTTCCATGTGGCAACCACCAGTTGGTTCTCTGTATTTATAATTCTGTTTCTGAATTTTGTTTGTTCATTTATTTGTCTGGTTTTATAGATTCCTCATACAAGTGAAATTATATGGTGTTTGTCTTTATCTCTCTGACTTCTTTAAGTTTTTATTTATTTATTTTGAGAGAGAGAGAAAGAGAAAGAGTATATGTGCCACTGGAGGAGGAGCAGAGTGAGAGAGGGCGAGAGAGAATCCCAAGCAGGCTCCATGCTGTCAGTTCACTGCTCAATGTGGGGCTCCATCCCATGAACTGTGAGACCATGACCTGAGCCGAAATCAAGAGTTGGATGCTTAACCAACTAAGCACCCCCTGACACTTATTTCACTTAGCATAAATACCTGCTAGGTTCATCATGTTGCCACAAATAGCAAGATCTCTCTTTTTTTTTTTTTTTTTTTTTTTTGCTTCTGAGTAATGTTCCTTGTGTGTGTGTATGTGTGTGTGTGCATTTTCTTTATCCATTAATCTATCAGTGTACACTTAGGTTGCTTCCATATCTTTGCTATTATAAGTAATAGTGTGATAAACATCGGGGTAAATTAGTGTTTTTGTTTTCTTGGGGTAAATACCCAGTAGTGCAAATACTGAATTGTCTGGTGATTCCATTTTTAACTTTTGAGCAAACTCCACACTGTTTTCCACAGTGGCTCTACTAATTTACATGTTGACCAACAGTGCACAAATTCCTCTTTTCCTCACCTCTTTGCCTACACTTTTTAATTTCTTGTCTTTTTGATACCAGCCATTCTGACATGTGTGAGGTGATATCTTACCGTGGTGTTTTCCCCTTTATTCTATTAATAAAATGAGTGAGTTACAATCTAAAATTAGTGCAAAACTGATATTTTTGTTTAAATATTTAATATTATACACTACTAAAGCTATCTGGGCCTGGGTTTTTATTTGTAGGAACATTTTTAGCTACTAGTCAATTTTTACTTATATGTCTATTCAGAATTTTTATTTCTCTTGACTTAGTTTTACTAATTTCTGTTTTATAGAAATTTTTGCATTTCACCAAAGTTTATAAACATATTCATAATTTCCTAATTCGTTTAATTTCCATAAAATTCCTTTTTTTTCTCATTAAACTGTTGTTTTAATAAGCCACAAAATACTGTGACAGAGTTTTGGTCAAGTTGTTTCCATAAAGAAGTACGGATTTTAAAAACTGTACTAACTTAAAACTGCCACACACACACACACACACACACACACACACACACACACAACAAATGGTCCACAAAACACTCTCCTTTCCTTCTGAAGGTTTTACAATGCCTCCTCTTTCATTCTTGATTTTGTTAGTTTGTGTCTTTACTCATTTATTTTCTAGGTCACTCTGGCTAAAGTTTCCTAGTTTTGTTTTTCTTTTCATTACCATTTTTGACTTTACTGATTATTCCTCTTGCCTTTCTGTATCTATTTTATTGTTCTATTACAAACTAGTCTGTATTATTTAATTCTTTCTGCCTACTTTGGGTTAAGTGGATCTTTAACTGGTTTGTTAAGATACAAGTTTAGATTATTGATTTTAGAATTTTTTCTTTTTTAACATGGGTGTCTTAAGCTATAAACTGTCCCTGAGCACTGGGTGTTATATGGAAACCAATTTGACAATAAACTATAATAAGTAAGTAAGTAAATAAATAAATAAATAAATAAATTTCAGATCTAGAAAAAAAGCTATAAATCTTCCTATAAACATTGATTTAGATGAATCAGCAAACTCATTATGTTATGTTCCACTTTTGTTCAGATAAAAATATTTGTAATTTATCTTCTGATTGAATACTTGACATATAAGTTACTTAGAAGTGTTTGTAATTTTGAAATATTTGGCAATTTCTCCATTTTTTCTTTTGTTAATTTCTAATTTGATGAAAATGTGTTCATTTGATTTAATGTTTTTTAATTTATTGAGATTTGTTTTATAGTCTAATATATAGCCTATTTTTAAAAATGTTCCATATGCATTTTAAAATTAAAAAAATTTTTTTTAATTTATTTTTGAGAGACAGAGAGAAACAGCGTGAGCAGAGGAGGATCAGAGAGAGTGGGAGACACAGAATCTGAAGCAGGCTCCAGGATCTGAGCTAGCTGTCAGCACAGAGCCCAACACAGGGCTCGAACCCATGAACCATGAGATTATGACCTGAGCTGACACTCAACCAACTGAGCCACCCAGGCGCCCCTCCATGTGTATTTTAAGAGCATGTTTATATTCTTGTCATGATGTGTAATGATTATTTAAATTTGAGTTAGGTAAATTTAATTCATAGACTTGGTCAGATCTACTCAATCCCTTCTAATTTTCTGCTTAATTGTTCTATTAATTTTTCAGATATAAGAATTAAATTCCTCAATGATTTGGTGAATTGTCTATTTCTCCTTTCAATTTTTTTCTGGTTTTGCTTTATACACATTTATATTTATGCACATTTGTAATTACTATATATTTATGATGTATTAATATTTTTATATTAGGTAAAATCCCTCTGTCACATGTAATATTCTTGGCTTAATGTCTACTTTGTCTGATATGAAAATAACCACCCTAGGTCTCTTATGGTTATTTTACATGGCATTTTTTTCCATCCTTTTATTTTCTACCTATTTTTGTCTTAAATCTAAACTGTGTCTCTTATAGACAGCAGATAGTTGGATATTGATTTATTTATCTAATCTGACAAGCTCTGTCTTTTGATAAGAGCCCCTTTAGGAAAATTTTTAGTTATTATATTCTTCAAATCCAGAATTTTCCTTATTATAGTTTTTAATCTCTTTATCAAGATCTCTATTTACTCAGCAAGTGTCATCATGCTGCTTTTTAATTCTTTATACTTACTTCCCTTAATTCTTTGAACATAATTATAACTCCTTTGAAATCTTTATTTTCTACATTACAACATCCAGGCTAACCCACAATCTCTAGTTTCTTCTTTTTTCCTAATTAGGGTTATACTTACTTGTTTCTTTTTCTTTCTCATAAACTTTTATGTAAACTAGCATTTTAGATACCATTATATATCGTAAACAGCCTAGATTCTGATATTTCCCTCCTAGGGGCTGTAATTGTTGCTGTTAATTTGTTTGTGTCACAAACATGCTATGAAGGTACACCCATGAGTTGTGTCGCTCCACAATGTCAGCTTACTCAATCATAAAGCGAGGCTCACAGAAAATAACTATAAAGCAGTTTCAGGACTCCAAACTCAATGATATTTCACTACATGTTTAACTCGGCTCCTTATGCATCGCACAAAGCAAAGCACAATACAAGGTCACACAACGGGATACAAGGGGTAGGAAGTTAATGAACCAAATGCGAAGTCAGTCTGCAAGCACGCAGCTGAGATGAGGCCTTGGTGCCCTCAAGGTCAGTTCTCACGCTGCTTAGTATGTTCAAGCAGTGGAGAATCTCTGCTATGTCAGAGATCAACTGGGCAGACCCTTTCATGGCAGTTGACTTTCTGATGTGGTCAGACATGAAAGGGTCAGCGTCTGGGAAGGCTAAGTTTGCTGCAAAAATCTTCCCTTTTTAATAGGAATTTAGTCAACTTTGTGACTCTGTGGCTCTTCTCTGGTTCTTCTAGTTACCACTTCCGTTGTCAGGCCTGTGCTGGTTTCAGCAGTATCTTGTCTTGGCTGCAATGCCCTTGACTGCTTGTATCACTACTTGACATAAGTCACTGCTTGAAATGAGTGACTCCACCTTGCTCTCTACAGTCTGTTTGATTACTTAGTAATCTTCCTGGATTAAATCTGTGAAATATGTCTCACTTGCAGGATGCCACTGCTGATGTCCACACACAGGGAAAATTTTTAATTCTTGTTTTAATTTTTAAGATTGGCTTCCTAGGGTTCTATATCTTCATAGATTATGGCCATCGTTTGCGCACAAACACCTTCATCCAAGCAAGGTTTCCACCGTCTGCCCAAGGATGTGTGTACAGGTCGGGGAGCAAATCAAAAGTTCAGCATTTTTCAGTTATGCTCTGTTACAGGTCAATTTATGGAATGTTACTGGATAATGAACATTGTGACCTAAAGTTTAAATTGTTTTTCAAGATTCAGTTAAGTAACCTCACCCCTTTACTAAGACCTGGCCACCGAGGCAAAGTCCAAGGTGAGGTTAAAGTCACCTAGCCCCTAGACACCTAGACATCCTCTGTGTCTGTCTATGATTGGTCATTTTAAAAGACTAAGAAAACTAACATCTGTGTACTACAATGTAATTGGCTACCATGAAATGCTATGGACTGTAATTGGTTCTTAAATAATGACGTATTCTGTCTATACAATCTCACTGCTGCCTTTGTTTGGGGCCATTCTCTGCTCCTTAACACCAGGGAGATCAGGTTTGGCCCAACTGTAAATAAAAGCATGTGGCCCTAAATAAAGTCATGCCTCACTTCTATTTGGTGTGGGTGGTCTTTTCACCATCACTCTGCAACATGCTCCAGGCTTTACTTGGCACTTTGTGGATCAGGTTCTCTTGTGTACTATCTGTGCATGAACACACTCTCCCAGACCACCTGTGAGTTGTGAAAAGTCTGTTGTCAAACTCCCATGAACATTTACATGGACTTCCAGTTAGCCAGGGATATATGAAAAGTTAATCAAGCCCTCCTATGGCTACCGCATTTCCTGGACGTCCTTGTTAAATTTCTGTCTAGGTCACTGTCTGCTGCTTGCTGTAGCCAGAATGACAACCTCACTAGCTGAGTGACAACTAGCTGAGCTGTTGTCCTTTCCTGGTGACTTGCCATTGAGATAACTACTCTTATTGACAACACCAGGAGCAGGGGTTTTCACCTTTCACTCCAAAGAGAGAGGCTCCTCCAAAACTAAAGTTTCCCCTGAGGTGCTTCTGGTCCTCCAGCCCCTGTAGAATAAAATGCAGTATCCAAACTAGGATGCAAGGGGACTAGCCCTAGGCAAGAATGCCACAGATTCCCACTGACTCATCTGAAGTTCAGGAAATTTTTATGAATAAACACTTCTCACTTTGTTGCATGACTTTGGTAGATTTCTACACCTCTAAAGTGGTTGTGTTTGACAATATGTCCAGTTTTATAGTTGCTTGTTGAGAAAAGAATTTTCTGACCTCTTTATGTTGACATACCGAAAGTTTCACCTCAGGCATGACTTTTTGCTCTAAGGTCAAAAGCTCTCTTATCTCCATATTCCTTTTAAGCAAAGTACTGCTTTGTTTATGGTTTTTCTTCATTTAAATGAAGATACTAGAAGAAGCAATTTTCACTTTCATTACCCAATTGAATGAGAACAACTCAGTGGCAAAAACAAGTACCAATTAGCTAAATGAAAAGTTCAAGCTGTGAATTTATCTTCAGGGCAAACTGCAATGATTTGAAGGGCAGCAGTGGGAGGCAAAGTATACAAGCAAGACAAAATACTTTGGAGGTGGGACCTGCTTTTGTTGCTCATTATAGATTATAATAGACTAATTGATTTTATATCTACATTTACAATATGCAGTCATATAATTTATTTAGACTGTAGTTTGGACTGAATGCAGATCATTGAATTAGTTTGAATAAATTAATCTAAAGGGATATTCAGGGAATAGTTATCAAGTTTAATCCTTTTACTAAAGAGTCTAATGTGTTCAAGAAAAGTTTTTTAAAACCTACGTGGCATCCACTTAACATAATAAAAATGCCTGGTAAGAAGGAAACCAAATTATATACTTGTCAAGAAAATTAAAGATATGCAATAATTCAATTTTAAAAACTGATAATAATTAAAAGTTGGAAAGAAAGAAATTTTTAAATCTACTACTACCAAATATTGCCAAAGGTGTGGAAACTCCCCATGCTGGTGGGAGAATAAATTACTACAGCCACTTTGGCAAACAATTCCATGTTACCTAATAAAGTCTTTAAAAGCACAATTATACAACCTAGTTATTCCATTTCTTCCAGGGAGACATAAACAAGAAAAGTCAATTAAAATAAATGTATTAGATCTAAATGTATCAAAACAGATAGGTTTAAAGTAGAACAATTAGAAAAAATTAGTTGTAGAAAGATATTTAATGTTACGCTTATTTTGTGTGTATTTGTTTATGTATAAGAAGATCATGACCTGAGCTAAAGTCAGACGCCTAACCAACTGAGCCACCCAGGTGCCCCTATAGCATTTATATTAATATATTATTTACATTCAGCACATAATTATTTGGGGGTACTGTACATGGTACAAAAGCATTTTCAGAGAGAGTCCAATCAAAGTAAAAGTTGACATATGATTTCGTCTTTAAAAAATATATGTCTTAACAAGAGTCTTAGATGAGTTATAGATTCCTCTTGCTCCTCTAATATTTCAAACTGAGAAGCTGTACCACAGCCAGCACCCTTTTTGGCTGACAGCACAATTTGCCTCTAGTGCTTACACCTCATGAAATCCTACCGCATTGCCCTATAATCCCTGTTTCATAGCAGCACTATAAGCCCCAAAACAAAATTTGTTGTGTCCAAAGAATTGAGAAGGCAATTTAAACACTTTGACAGAATAAATAACTGTTTTGCTGTAAAGCATGATTCTTTTCATTTGATTTGAAAGTCAGGAGACCTATGTCACAGCTCTGGATTTCTGTTTTGGAAATTCAAACAAATTTGGACCTTCTCAATTAGGGGACAAACAGGGGTGTTGGGCAGTTGGGTAACTTTAATTCCCTTCCCAATATACAATATATGCATCAATTTAGTTGAGCAAGTCACTTAACAAGGCTGCACTTTCAATTTCCTTATCTTTAAAATACTAACTAGCCTACCAAGAAGGATTAGGGTAATATATATATTTGGAACAGTGTCTGGTTTGTATTATATGCTCAGTTAAGTGTTTGCCATCATCATTATAATCATCGTCATCGCTATTTTTTTAGTATCAGTAAGAAGTGTTTTTTTAATAATTTATTGTCAAATTGGTTTCCATATAACACCCAGAGTAAGAGTTTTAATAACCCAAAAACCTAATTTTGTTACAAATCATTAGAAACATTCACTAACTATATCTTTCAACAAATTCATCCAACTACTTTAAACATTCTGTTTTTATGTATATCGATAATACAAATCTGAAAAATAAGATATTTAAGATAGGATTATAATTAAACCACCTCATTTCTCTGTAGAAGAACTATGCAAGACAAAAATATACAAATGCATTGAGTGTGAAATCATTGTATGTTTCTAATAGAGGAGAGGATCTAAAGTTATAAGTAAATACACAATGAGATTCATAACAGTGATATTCAACTTAAGTTAGAGAAAAGTATAGAGTTATAAGTAAATACAAAAAGACTTATAAGGCTGATATTCAACTTAAGTAATTAGTTTTATGTTCTTTAACCACTTAGTCTGCTTCCATTACTAGAACCCTTCTCATGTTACCTCTTATATAAGAACAAATTCCTTCCCAAAATTCACAAATAATCAATCTTCTCTCCTCTCAAATCACGGCCAGATGAAGGATGACATTCTTATTCTTGTAAGAAGACTCAGTCTGACCAAATGCAGGAGCTAGAGTCTTTCAGCACAATTAGCAAAGTACCATAATCCACTCCCATATTTTACAGTGTAGGCTGATTATAATCTGTATCAATAGTTGCTTCTGTGACAGAGGCATTTCCTATACACTGTCTATCCATGTGCTCACCCACATTTCAGAACCCTTCTGCAGTCTGGCCTTGTGCCATAGGCCTAGTTCTGACCAACAGACTGCACAGAAATACTTTCCCTCCATTCCAGACTGAAGCATGTAAAAGCCAATGTATAAACCTTTTGCTCTCCCTTTACCTTCGATGGCAACACTGCAATCCAGTTATTGAGATGAGAAAGCCACAAGGTTGAAATAACCTAGATTTCTAAGACTACCCTTCGAAAGAAGTTGTCCCAAATAACTGCAGACTTGGTGTGAGGCAGAAATTGTAGATGTTAAGCCACAAAAATGTCAGTTTGTTTTCTCAGCAGAACATAATCACTTGGCAGAGCTATCAGCGGCCCATCTCCTATCATAAGCTGGGGGCAACTGGTTTATAAGTTCAGTTCACAGGCACATAGATGTCATGAACATGTAGTGTTATTTGAATAAAATATTTGGTCATGTTACGATTATAGTAGCACATTGCTAAGGAAACAGAGAGGAAGAAATTGGCAATTTCAGAAAGAAAATATTTATCCTAAGGTAATAACCACTCATGTCACATAAATCCTGTTTCCCTGCATGAATTTATATGAAATATAAATATAAAAATATCTCGTATTTATAATGAAGATATCTTTTCTTCTAAATATCAATCTTGCCTCTAAGATCTCCAGATGGAAATTTAAAGATTTCAAAATTTACTTCAGGAAATACCCTCTCCCTTATATCTCTCTTCCACATTTACATTCAGATTGCCAATTAGTAGTGTAAATGTAATTTAGAGGTAACTGAGGAAAATAAATGGAAGAAAACAAATGATTACATAATTATGAGTTTTTCTTATTTATTGTTTTTCCTACCAAATTGCAAAAGGATTTGAAAGTGTTTTAATGTTTCCTACAGAGAACTTGAACACTAGATTAGAAGCAAGTGTGTGTTGGGGTCAGCAATCAATTATTCTCTCCTAAAATAACTATTTAACAATTACCCTTTATAACAGTTTTCTGTTCTAAGTCCTAGGGATGAATTGTTTCATAATGCATCAAATGTGTAAGAACAAGTAAAGCTTTCCTTTAGATTTGTCAAAAAATATCTGTTATGGTCTCTCTGTTATAAATCATTTTTAGCTCAGATAAAAATTTTCCAAATAGAACCTCAGTGATTTTGTTTTTTTTAATTTGCAAATTTAATATAGTTTGGAAAGAAAAATAAACAGAGAGAGAGGATGTGATCCCAAACAACTATCACTGTCATTTACTAAGACACTTTTTATTATGATGAAAGCAATGCTCTATAAATTTACAAATAATTTGTAGGTCAGTCAAATAACGAAGATTATGTTTTCTACCAATTTTGACCATTCTACATGATGACTCTTTTAATTTTTTAATTTTTATTATTTATTTGAGAGAGAGAGATAGCGCACGTGTAGAGAGAAAGGGAGACCTGGAACCGGAAGTAGGCTCCAGGCTCCAGACTCCAAGCTGTCAGCATAGAACCCAGTGTGAGGCTCAGACGCAGTAACCATCAGATCATGACCTGAGCTGAAGTCAGATGCTTCACCAACTGAGCCACCCAGGTGCCCCTACATGATGACTTTTAATGTATTTTAATAACATAATTTTATGAACATTTGAGGTATTTCAGTTTCCAATGTTTAGGGAAAAGGCATTTCTTGCATGATTAAAAAAAAAAAAAAACTTCTAAAGACTTTTGTTTCTACTAGTCCATTTTCAAAAGACTTTTGCCTCCAACAGACATCTAGTTTTCTACCAAGATCAATTCTACAATCTGCAAGTGACAATTTTCTCCTTATTTAAAGAAAGCAGTGCAAAATCATAATTCACCTAGTTAACATCCTTCCCCAGTTTGGCTCCCAATACTGCTGCTATTAACTAGTACTCTGCTAGCAATCACCAACTCCTACCATCCCTGTCGGCTCTGGTGATACTAAGCCACTTCCCAATTCTACCGCTCTTTTCAAGACCCTGTTCCAATATGGCTGCCCCCACCCCCGCCCCCACCACCACTAGTGCCACAATTCCCCTAATCTAGCAAAGATATTTCTTCTTAAGTAGAATGGTTACTCCAACCTTATTATTTGGCACCAACAATAATAGCTTATTCTTTCAGAGTCGTTTGTGTCCCACATTATGAAGTTTTATCATAGTCATGGGGTACTGGAGAAAGAATACTTTGTGAGCCACTATTTTGTCACATGCTCTGCTTTTCTCAACAACAACACCCAGAAGCAATCAATCCCCAATCCCACTCTTCCTAAAGCTTTCTTGTTAAGTGATAAAAGAACAAACCTTCATCTTGCCTTCATATTCAAGCAACCAGGTGCAACCCAAACTTCCTTCAAAAAAGACTCCTTGCAATCAGCTGGCCTGCCATAGTTATAAACAAATCCTTACTATGCCTTCATTATCTAGTCAACAAAATTTCAAATATAAGATACTTATAAGTGATC
Source organism: Suricata suricatta (assembly GCF_006229205.1). Taxonomy (NCBI): domain Eukaryota; kingdom Metazoa; phylum Chordata; class Mammalia; order Carnivora; family Herpestidae; genus Suricata; species Suricata suricatta. Next base: position 65,266,797 of record NC_043708.1, on the reverse strand, counting down.
TCAAATGTGGCCTACTTGCCAATGTTTTTATACTTTTCCAAATATGGAAGATATAAGGTAGCTATTTGGGATTGCTATTATGTGTCATGTGATTTTTATGAGGATTGCATGAGGTAGTACATTTAAAGAAATGTGTAATAAGCATGTAATAAACATTAAACACTAGCTGTCATTAATTATCAGTAGTTATTATTATCCAAATTCCACATATTATAGTTTATATCTAAATAAATATCTAATTTCCCTGACTTATTCAAGCTCAAATAAAAAATTTAATTTTATAAATTTCATTTTGTGCTTTATTTTAAATATCAAACCTTAAAGGAGTTAATAAAGTGACTTACAAAGTATCTCTCAAGTGTATGATATTATCTAAATTATCCTTAAAATCTCATTAAGTGATATTGTTTCTCTATTGTACTGGTTGACTGGTAATTTCACAAAAGATATATCCACCTGAAATCTATGAATGTGAACTCATTTGGAAAAAGTGTCTTGCAGAATTAATTAAATTGAAGACTTTGAGATTATCTAGATTAGGGTACATTCTAAATTCAATGACAAGTGTCCTTAAAAGAAAAGGGACAGTATATGCAGATATGAAAACAGAGGTAGCGATTATGGTCATAAACCTAAAAGCTGAGAAACACTAACGATTGCCAGCAGCCACACAATCAGGAGAGAGACACAGAAGGAATTTTCCTTCAGAATGTGAAGAATCAATCCTACCAACATCTTGGCTTTAGACTTCAAGGCTCCAAACTTGTGAAAGAATACAGTTCTGTTGTTCTAAGCCACCAAGTTTGTAATAATTTGATACAGCAGCCCTAAGAAACTAAAACATCTATTTAATATGCAATCAGGGATATTTATTTCTTTTATTTTTCACCCACCCACCTCCTCTCTGGCAATCACCAGTTTGTCCTCTGTATTCAATAGCCTATTTTTCTTCTTCTCTCATTTTTTTCTATGTTCATTTGTTTGGTTTCCTCAATTTCATATATGAATGAAAGCATATGATATTTTTCTTTCTCTGACTGACATATTTCACTTATTTTTACGTACTCTAGGTCCATCCATGTTGTCCGCATATGTCAAGATTTTGTTCTTTATGGCTGAGTAATGTTCTTTATCCTTTATCCATTCATCTATCAGTGGATATTTGGGCTGCTTCCATATCTGAGCTATTGTAAACAATGCTGCAGTGAACATAAGGCTGCATATATCTTTTCAAATTAGTGCTTTCAAGCTCTTTGGGTAAATACCCAGTATTGGAATCGATGGATCATATGGTAATTCTCTTTTTAAGTTTTAGGGAAACCTCCAAACTGTTTTCCACAATGGCTGCACCAGGTTGCATTCTCACCAACAGTGCACAAGTGTTCTTTATTCTGCACATCCTCATCAACACTTGTTTTTTTCTTGTGTTTTTTATCTTAGCCCTCCTGACAGGAGTGAGGTAGTATCCCATTGTAGTTTTAATTTACATTTCCCTGATGATGAGTGATGTTGAGCACCTTTTCATGTGCCCGTTGGCTATCTGCATATCTTCTTTGGAAAAACTATCTATTCAGGTCTTTACTCAATTTTTAATTGTGTTGTCTTTTGATGTTGAGTTGTATAGGTTCTTCATATATTTTGGATTTTAACCCCTTATTGGTTATATCATATCATATCTTCTCCCACTCAGCAGATTGCTTTTTTGTTTTGTTGTGGTTTCCTTTGCTGTGAAAAGATGTTTTATTTTTGTATACTGTGCTTATTTCTAAGGGTCAGTTTTTTTAACCCAACCTATCTCTGAGTTTATGATGTGCAGCAATGAAATAAAAAATTTAGTTATTATAAATACCTTTATTATTGTTATTATTATAGCTACATTTATGTAGACTCAATCTCATGCAGATATTATATATATATATAGTTTATTCCACTAGTGCCCAAACTAACATAAAATGTGTATAATATTACCCATATTTTACAGATCAGAGAACAGATTCAGAGCTTACCCAATAATAGGCTACAAAATCAAGTTTCATACACAGGTACATCTTCCCCCCAAATCTTAAACCAACAAGATTTGCTCCTTTATTAAATGGGTGATATCTTAATAAAAACCATATATGACAAGCCCACAGCTAACATCATACTCAGTGATGAAGAGCTGAAAGCTTTTCCTTTAAGATCAGGAACACAAAGAAGCCCATTTTTGCCACTTTTATTCAACCTAGTATTGGAAGTCCTAGTCAGAAAAAAAATTAGATAAGATAAAGAACTAAGAGGCATCCAAATTGAAAAAGAACAAGTAAAATTTCACTATTTGCAGATGAAATGATATTTAGAATTATTGAGAAAACCATAAAGACTCTACCAAAAAAATTGTTAGAACTAGTAAATAAATTCAGTAAACTTGCAGGCTACAAAATCAATATACAAATACGTGTTGCATTTCTATAAACAAATAAGGAACTATCAGAGAAGTTAAGAAAAAAATTGTTTAAAATTGCATCAAAAAATAATCTAGGGGGGCATCTGGGGGGCTCAGTTGGTTAAGCATCCGGCTTCAGCCTAGGTCATGATCTCACAGCTCGCGGGTTCAAGCCCCGCGTCGGGCTCTGTGCTGACAGCTAGATCAGAGCCTGGAGCCTGCTTCAGATTCTGTGTCTCCCTCTCTCTGACCCTCCCCTGCTCTCACTGTCTCTCTCTGTCTCTCAAAAATAAATAAAAAACATAAAAAATTAAAAAAATAATCTAAGAATAAATTTAACCAAGGAAATGAAAGATTGATAAACCAAAAACTATGAAAAATTAAGAAAAGAAATTTAAAAAGACACAAATAAGTAGAAAGATATTCTGTCTTCATGGATTAGAAGAATTAATATTGTTAAAAAGTCCATACTACCCCAAGTAATCTATGGATTCAATGCAATCCCTACCAAAATTTCAATGGTATTTTTCACAGACATAGAGCAAATAATCCTAAAATTAATATAAAACTACAAAAGACCTCAAATAGCCAAAGCAACCCTGAGAAAGAAGAACAAAGCTGGAGGCATCATGTTCCCTGATTTCAAACTACATTACAATGTTATTGTAATCAAAACATTATGGAATTGACATAAAAACAAACACATAGACCAATGGAACAGAATAGACACATAAGGTTAATTAATTTACACCAAAGGAACCAAGAATAAACGATTAGAGAAGGACAGTCTCTTCAATAAAGGGTGTTCAGAAAACAGAATGAAACTGGACCACTATCTTGTAACATATATAAAAATTAAATCAAGATAGGTTAAGTTCTTAAACATAAGACTTGACAATATAATACGCCTAGAAGAAAATACAGCCAGTAAGCTCCCTGATATCAGTCTTGGCAATGATTTTTTTGGATCTGATACCAAAAACAAAGGCAACAAAAGTAAAGATAAACAAGTGAAACTACATCAAACTGAAAAGCTTCTGAACAGCAAAGGGAAAGTATCAACAATGAAAAGGGAACCTACCAAATGGGAGGATAAAACTGGCGAGTTATATCTGATAAGAGATTAGTATCCAAAATATATAAAAAACTCATACAACCGATTTCAAAAATAATCTAATTAAAATGGACAGAGGATCTGAAGAGACGTTTTTCCAAAGGAGACATAAAGATGTCTAACTCCCATGAAAAAGTATTCAGCATCATAACTCATTAAAGAAATGCAAAACAAAACCACAATGAGACCTCATACTTGTCAGAAGGGCTATTACTAGAAAGACAAGAAATAACAAAAGTTGGCAAGGATGTGGAAAAAGGAGAACCCTGTGCACCATTGGTGGGAATGTAAATTAGTGCAGTCACTATGACAAACATTATGGAGGTTTCTCAAAATATTAAAAATAGAAATACCATACCATCCAGCAATTCCAATTCGAGATATGTGCCTGTGTGGTAACTATAGTTAATAATACTGTATTGCAAAATTGAGAGTAGCTGAGAGGGTGGATCTTGAAAGTTCTTATCACAAAAAGCAAATTTTTGAAATTATATATGGTGACAGATGTTAATTGGACTATTGTGTTAATTATTTTGCAATCAAATCATTGCAGATATCAAATCATTATGTTGTATACCTGAAATTAACATAATGTTGTATATCAATTATATGTCAATAAAATAATAATTAAAAATAACAAATATAAATGGATGATATCTTAATGTTAGGTAATTTACAACAACTCCCAGACAATGAATGTTCAACCTGTGAATTACTTGTGAATGTAAACAGTAGATCACACACTGCTTTCCCCTCCATACCCCTACTCCAGTTTTCTCAGCTCATTTCATTTTTGTTCCCTTCACACAGCAACCTACCTGCGAAAGGACACTGACTCAAAGATCCCTCTAACCTTCCTTGAGTACCTGGTAAAGGCTGCCCTAGACTTAGTTAATTTTGCACAGTCACACACCTTATTTCACAATATTTTTCCATTCTTACCAATTAACTTAAAAATATTCTCCTTCTTATGCCTCTTCCCACCTCCATTTTTTTCTCAATTGCTTATTCTCCATTCTTTAATAGTGGTTCAATTAGGACTAAAAGAATTCTAACCAATCCCAATTAACCATAAACATATTATAGCTATACAATGGATTGAATTGTGTCTCCCCTCAACCTCCCAAATTCAAATGTTGGTGCCCTAAACACTACTACCTTAAGAGGTTATGGAGTTAAAATGAGGCCCTAGTCCAATCTGACTGATGTCCTTAGGAAAAGAAGATATCCAGACACACAGAGAGACAGCAGGATTTGTATAAGCAGAGGAAATCCCAGTGAGAAAACAACAAGCCCCAAGCCAAGGAGAAAGGCCTCAGAAGAAATCCAACTTTGATCTAGGACTCCTAGACTCTAGACCTGTGAGAAAATTAGTTTCTGTTGTTTAAGCCACTCAGTCTATAGTATCTTGTTATGGCAGCCCTAATAAACTAAGGATAGAAGAATTCTAGCAATCCACATGTTTTAAGGAATATGATAATTATAAGTTAGGAAACAGCATAATAAATTCATGAAGAAACCATAAATGTCTTCATATGTAAATCTAGGGACACATGGGTATCTCGGTTACGCGACTGGCCCTTGGTTTCAGCTCAGGTCATGATCTCACAGTTCGTGAATTCAAGACCCACATTGGGCTCTACACTGACACCATGGAGCCTGCTTGGGATTCTACCTCGCTCTTTCTCTCTTCCCCTCCCCTATTATTCCTCTATCTCTTCTCTCTCTCAAAAAAAAAAATTTTTTTTTAAATAAACAATTAAAAAATATGTGAAGTCTATAAAAATGCCCAGTTCTTTTCAAAAACTTCACACATTTCTCCACCTAATTCTATAAACAAGTTCCTTCTCCATGAGCACTAAAATACAAAGTGAATAATAAATGATTATTTACTTAAGCTTAGTTTTCAGTTTTAATTCATATTTTTACAACTAAATTGTTTTCATCATTTTCCATTTGACAAAATTTAAGCTAGGTTATGGACTAAATTATTTTATTAGGTGGAATCAAAATGTCAATTATAACATTATTGATTTGAAAAATATATTGTAAGTTTCAAACAACCATTTTACATCAAATTTCAGAATATAACCAAATGTCATTTAGGAACTATCTTGTACCCTAGTGTGCATACATCTTGATGCAAACGTACTAACTACCCTAGCATACCTTAAAAATATGCTAATTGTGCACAACATTTGGCCAAATTTTTTATTACAAGAATCCTAGATTACTTTTTTAATTGACATTCCCCTTAAATCAGTACTGTTAAGGGGCACCTGGGTAGCTCAGTCAGTTAAGTGTCTTACTTCAGCTCAGGTCATGATCTATGGTTTGTGGGTTTGAGCCCTGAATCTGTGCTGACAGCTCAGAGCCTGGAGCCCGCTTAGGATTCTGTGTCTCCCTCTCTCTCTGTCTCTCCCTTGCTCACAATCTCTCTTTCTGTCTCCCAAGGATAAATAAATATTTAAAATTAAAAAAAAATAAGTACTGTTAAGAATACAATTCAGTTAGAAGCCGTATTTGGGCAAATTTTACCTTGCTGTTAGTTTTTACTATTATCCTTTGTCTTACAGTAACCAAATTGTTCTCTGACCTTTTGTTCTTCACTCTTTCATCATCTACTAGAGCCTTTGAAAGGACATTGGGCATTTGCTGGTAAGATACCTACTGATATTATCTGAGTTTCACAAAAGTGATGGCTGAGTTTACTTCTTCCTATTTAATACCTGGATATATGTTTTGTTTCATTGTTTACCTATGGCATCATTAAATACATTAATTGTCCTCAAAAAGACGTTGTTATCACTTGCACTAGTTATTGAGTTAACCTACGTGACATGTGAGCATATCACTCCAGTTACTCAAAACTTCATAAGGTAAAACTAAGTTGATTTCAAATAATGGGGTAAAAGCACTATATTTCCTTAAAATCTGTCCTATTTACTCATTTTTACAAAAGCTTCCTCCTTACTGGTGTTATTAATCCCAAGAAACCGAAGGATAGAACATCAGGCAATCAAAATGTGGAAAGGATAGGTTCTTATTCTTCTACCTGTGATTGATATTGTAATAGACACCTACTACTTTTGTGTCTTTCCTGGAATGCACTCAGATGTCACTTCTCAGCTGTCACCATGTTGTTTTGAAAAGCCACATGTTGATTTAATTTCCATGCACTACAGTTTTCAATAGTAGTGGAACTCTTCATTTTTCCTCCATGTTTTACATTAGTACATTTACATCCTTAGAAAATGGAACTGCAGCCATGGTAATGACACCTGTCTCCGCACCATCTCAAAAACAAACTTGTGCAGTTAAGAACAGGAGAAAATTTATATTCAGATTATTGACATATAAGTATATAGAATGCAAAACTACCATTATTTTCAAGTAGTTTATTACTTTCTTTTCTGAATAAATGTAGAGAAGTCGGTTAATTATATACTGAAAATGTGGAAGAGTTTTTTATGCCTTTTGAATGCTACTTTTTTCACATAATTACCTTTAAAGTAAGACAAGCATCTTTATACTTCTGTTGCTATAATAAATATATATTCTCTAACATATTTTATATACCCTAAATACATTCATTAAATATTAAAACTCTGTCATCAGAAATTCATTTTCCTAGTCTAAGATTTGTACAAGTGTAGAGGTTCAAATGTGGTAAAGTTTTCAATTCTTTTTTTCAGACTATACCTCAAATACAACACATGGTCATTAAGAGCCCACAATATACAAGGCACTATTCTAAGGCTGTAAAGGAATCAGAAATAATTAATATATTTTTCTTATTCTCTGTGGCAGTAAAACTGACACTACCTCACTGCTACTATGAAAAAAATCCTGTATGAAATGGTATACCAATACTTGAAAATATAGGTTTGTTTTGTTTTGTTTTTGAGTGAGAGAGAGAGAGAGAGAGAGAGAGAGCGAGCATGAGCAGGGGAGGGTCAGAGAGAGGGAGATACAGAGCCCAAAGACAGGCTCCAGGCTCTGAGCTGTCAGCACAGAGCCAATGCGGGGCTCGAACCCATGAACCACGAGATCATCACGTGAGCCGAAGTTGGATGCTTAACTGACTGAGACACCCAGGTGCCCCCAAAATAGATGTTTTTAAGAAAATATTTAAGTGACTAAAATATCAAAAGAGAAAATTCCATAAAAGTAATTGAAAAATTTGTAAAATATATAGCCCCTCAAAGTAACCAGTTTCAGGTAGTTTTATAGGTGAATTGCACGAGTTCATCAAAAAAAGAAATGCATGAAGCACTGGGGTGGCTCAGTCAGTTGAGCATCTGACTCCAGCGTGGGTCATGACTTCAGTTTGTGGGTTCAAGCCCCGCATCAAGCTCTGTGCTGACAGCTCAGAGCCTGGAGCCCGCCTAGGATTCTGTGTTTCCATCTCTCTCTGCTCCTCCCCTACTCACACTCTGTCCCTCTCTCTCTCTCAAAAATAAATAATAAACATTTAAAAATTTCTTAAGAAATGTTTTGGCCGGCTGGCCAGTCAATGTGGGTCCCTGAGAGAGGGAGTGAGAGTAGAGTAGGGCAGGAAGCACAGAGAGTGGAGGCCAAGCAACGTTTCCGATTGAGCCACTCTCCTTATTGAGAGACCACGCGTGTCTTATATAGGGTAGAAGGCGGGCAGCTGACGTGAGTCAGTTGCTAGAAAACAAGGGCAGGGACTGCAGTCTCCGAGAGGCTAACAAGGCAGGCTTGGGACGTAAACAAGAAGGCCTCAGCTCAAGGTGATAATGCAGCTCAGCTGTGCAGGTGGCTGATCTTACAGGTCAAGGCACATGTCTTTTCTTCTAGCAGCTCTTCTGGCAGCTCCCGACAAAGAAATGCATTACATGAAGAGATAAGGGGAGGAAAATCTACACAGTTATGGACATTGAAGCTAAAAATATATTTTATAAACACGTACAGGTAGTCTTATTTTAAAATGTCTTTAATAAATTAGGAGAGACTGAATGCCTTAGTATTTTTAAGTATATAAAGATAAAGAATAAACATTGGTCTTAAAACACATAGGAATTTCTGTCTAAAGTCAGTATCAGCATCAGTATCAATAACCACTATCATCAATATACTCAACAGTTTTCTTTGAGGACCTAGTTGATCTAATTGACATAAAAATAAAGCAGAATAAAAAAATACTTTATAGCCTAGGGGAAAAGTTTCACAATAATCCTTATTTGTGGATTTTTTAGAGTTTCTACCAAAAATTCAAGAATCAAGCCAGAAACTAAAATAGTCATTAGGAAGAGAAAATAAATAACTAACTTCAGTATATCTTATAGTCAGCCATGGCCCAGGATCCCCTAGAGAACAATGACTTAGATAATCACCCATGGATGAGAGAGCCTTTGTGGAAGTCCGGGTTTCCAGGGAAGTTGCAGCACTCCAATGGCACAAAAACAAGCAAAAACATATACATATATGAGTTTGGATACCTTGCAGTGGGTAAGAGAAACAATTTAACTTCATCTATACTACTCTTCCCCTAAGGTGGCATAAGCCTGGGCCCATGATTTATCCCAGGAGAAAAGGGAGAGTGTGTGAGTGAGCAACCAGCTTCCCCAGATATGTGGGACACCGCCAAAGAGCCTCATTTCACTCTCAAGCCATCAAGAGTACCAAATCCCAACTTAGATGAGGTAGGGGGAGTGACAGAACTCTCAGAGAACGTCAAAGGGATGTGGATGCTAACTGAATCACTCATTCCATCAAGAAGTGCTTCTGTGAGGTGCTCAGAATACCTCAGATCCCCCCAAATGGCCCACAAGCACCCACAATGCTCCACATGCCTCAATCACACACACCATCTTGTGGCCTGCTCCCTGTGTATGCTCCCAACAGCAATGTGAGTGAGCTTTGTCAAACTAGTGCGTGAGCACCGTAAGTCAGCTGAATCTGCAGGCCAGAAGACACCACAAACATGAGCCTTAACCACACCCTTGGGAAAATAAAAAGGGCAGTCAGCACTCAGCCTTGTATATCACTATTCCAGAGAAGGCATATAAAGCTTAAGAACTCTGCCACAAGAGGAAGCAAGAAACATGGAGCAGAATTTCTAGATGATCTCAGAATCTCAGCAGGGCTAACAGAAAGTATCTCTTTCCAGAGACAGTTGGTAAAAACTAGAGAAGGTAACTGCTACTTCAAATGTGAAGAAAACAATGCAAAACCTCAAAGAACACAAAAAATCAAAGAATACCACCAGAGAATCAGAATCTTCTGGTAACTGATTACAGAGTTCTGTAACTTACCAGACAAAAATTTCAAACTAGAGATTTTAAGAAAACTCCGTGAGCTACAAGAACATATAGACGGACAATCCGGTGAAATAAAGAAAACAATACAGGAAAAAATGGAAAGTTTAACATAGAGATCAAAGCAATCATAAAAAAGAATCAAATTTTGGAGCTTAAGAACCAATGAATGAAATGAGAAATGCAATAGAAAGCATTACCATCAATTGTGTTCCCTAAATTCCACATGAATAAAATCATATATTTGCCTTTCTCTGACTGACTTATTTTGCTTAGTGTAACACACTGTAGTTCCTTCCACATTGTTACAAATGGCAAGATTTTGTTCTTTTTGATTTGAGTAGTATTTCGTTGTGTGTGTGTGTGTGTGTGTGTGTCATATCACATCTTCTTTATCCATTCATCAGTTGATGGACATTTGAGTGCTTTCCATACTTTGGCTATTGTTGATAATGACCATCAGTCAGTGAAAACCAGACTTTGAAATTATCCACTCAGAGGAAAACAGTGAAAAAAGAATGAAAAGGAAAGAAGAAAGCCCACTCGATCTATGAAACTTATAAAAAAAAGACCAATTTAGAAATTATTGGAGTCCCAGAAGGAGAAGAGAGAAAAGGGGGAAAGGAAACTTATTTAAAGAAAGAATGGCTGAGAACTTCCCAAATCAGGGGAGGGATTTGGATATCCAAGTTTATGAAGCTTGTATATGACCAAACAAAATAAACTAAAAGAGACCTTGTCAATGGCACATTATAATAAAATGTGAACAAAGACAAAGAGAAAATCTTAAAAACTATAGGGGGAAAAAAAGTTTATAACTTACAAGGGACCCTCCATAAGGCTATTAGCAGACTTTTCAGCAGAAATCTTACAGACTGGAATAGAGTAGGATATACTCAACGTGCTAAAAGTGGGGGAGAAAACCATACCTACCAAGAACACTTTACCTGGCAAAGCTATCCTTGAAATGAAGAAAAGATAGAGACTTGCTCAGACAAACAAAAGTGGAAGGAATTCATCACCACTGGACCTCCCTTACAATACAAGAAATGCTGAAAAGATTTCCTCAAGCTGTAATGAAAGGATGCTAACAAGTAACTTGAAAACATATGAGAACATACAACACTTTGATAATGGTATATAATCAAATTTACATTACATAGTATTTATATAATCAAATACTATGCTCTGATATAATACGGCAGCATGTTCACTACTTGGGTATAAAGTTTAAATGCTAAAAGTATTGAAAATAACTATAGCTACAATAATTTATTAATGAATAAACAATATAAAAAGAGGTAAAATGTGACATTAAAAACATAAAAGGGGAAGTAAAGGGACAGAGTTTTTGTATGTATTGAAGTTAATTTGCTGGCAGCATATATTGGACTGTTATAAAATGTCTAATGTAAGCCTCGTGGTAACTAAACAGCAAAAGCCTACAGGAGAGCTACAAAAAATAAATAGAAGAGAATAAAGACCTACCACTACAGGAAATCATTTCACAAAAGATAGCAGCAAAGGAAGAAAGGAACAAGGGGCAGCAAAAAAAAGTCATCAAACAGTTAAAAATCAGCATACAGAAATCAGTTATGTTTCTATGTGCTAACAATAAAACATCTGAAAAAAAATTTTTAAACTACTCCATTCACAATAATATCAAAACAATAAAATGCTTAGGAATTAATTTAGCCAAGAAAGTAAAAGATTTATATAATAATAACTGCAAAATTTTAATAAAAGAAATTGAAGAAGAGGCAAATAATGAAAAGATATTCCATGACCACAACTGGATCAACTGATGTTGTTAAAGTGTCCTTACTACCCAAAGAAATCTACAGATTTAATGCAATCCCTATCACAATACCAATGGCATTTTTCACAGAACTAGAACAAATAAGGCTAACATTTGACCCTGAATAACCAAAGCAATCTTGAAAGAACAAAGCTATAGGTATCATGCTCTCAGATTTCAAATGATACTACAAAACAGTCTGGTACTGGCACAAAAGCAAGTACATTGAACAAATAGAGTCTAGAAAAAAACCCATTATATATATATATATATATATATAAATAAATATATATATATCATATATTAGTCAACAGAAAAGGAAACAAGAATACACAATGGGGCATACAGTCTCTTAAATGGCATTGGGAAAACTGGACAGCCAATGCAAAAGAATGAAACTGGACCACTATCTTACACTCTATACAACTCAAAATTGATTAAAGACCTGAATGTAAGACCTGAAACTTTAAAACTCCTGGAAGAAAACATAGGTGCTATGCAACTCATCATTGGTCTTAGTGACTTTTATTTTTTGAAACTGAGTCCATCCGCAAATGTGACTAAAGCAAAAATAAACTAAACTGTTGGAACTAAAAGGCTTTTGCACAGCAAAGGAAGCCATCAATAAAATGAAAAGGCAATCCTACTGAATGGGAGAAAATATTTTCAAATGCTATATATGATAGAGATCTAATATCCAAAATATATAAAGAACTCATACAACTCAATAGCAAAAGAAAAAAAAACAATTCAATTAAAAAATAAGCAGGAGATCTGAAAAGACATTTTTGCGAAGACTTAGAGATGACTAAAAAACACACGAAAAATGTTCAACATCATTAATCCTCAGGGAAATAGAAAACAAAATCTCAATGAAACATCACCTCACACCTGTGAGAAAAGCCAAAATTAAATGTTAGCAACAATGTGGAGAAAAAAGAGCCCTCATGCACTGATGGTGGTAATGTAAATTGGTGCGGCCAATATGGAAAAAAATATGAAGATTCCTCAAAAAATTAAAAATGGAACTACCACATGATCCAGTAATTCCACTTATGGGTATTCTTCTCAAGAAAATGAAAACACTAACTCAAAAAATATATGCACCCCCGTGTTCACTAAAGTCTTATTTACAATAGCTAAGATACGGAAGCACCCTAAGTGACCAGCGATAGATGAATGGATAGAAGATGTGATATGTATGTACAATGAAATATTAGCCAGACATGAAAAAAAGAATAAAATCTTGCCTTTTGCAGTCATATGGATAGACCTTGAGGGTTTTATACTAGGGGAAATAACTAAGAGAAAACCAAATATAATTTCACTCATTTGTGAAATCTAAAAAACAAAATAAACAAAAACAAAGCCAGACTTGTAGATATAGAGAACAGACTAATGGTTGCCAGAGGAGAAGGGGTTGGGAGGGTGGGGGAGAAATGGGTGAAAAAGTAAAAACTCCTAGTTATAAAACAAATAAATCATGGGAAGTAGAAAAGTGATATTATATTTCAATTATACTTCAGTTAAAAAAGTTATTTATACATTTCTTGCCATATATTCATGCATTTGGAATTATCACAAAAAATGTAATTTTAGTATTTATAAAGGAGAAAATAGCTAAATATTCCTCTCAAGTTAACACTCACAATATTGTACAGATAGCAGTTAAAATATAAGAAGGAAGACATGAACGGAAAAAAACCCTCAAAAAACAGGTATTTTTTCCCCTAAATTAGTCATATAAAATAGTATTAACAATAGTCTAGTGTTTAAATAGAATGTTATATTCTTCCTGTATTTTTGTTGCTATGGTTAATAATGTGACCTTATTTACATAGATTATTTTGTATGTACCAAGTATCACATTAAGAATTTCTCTAAGGTATGTCCCCCTAGAGTACACACTGAATCATGTAAATATAAAAATGCAAAATCCAAAACAAAATTGATTAACAGTATCTTCCAAAAAAACACAATTGCTGAGGGAGGGGACAAGATGGCGGAGCAGCACAGAGGTGCTCGGCTTCTCTTATCCCTGAAATGCAGCTAGATTAGCACCATTTTGCACACCTAGAAAACTGAACTGTTGATTAACACAACAATTTCCATAACCTGAGCCACAGAAATCAGCAGGTACATGGCACAGAGAGGTGAACTGGAGAAGAGAGAAGCCGTGGAGGGTAGGGAGCTGTTTTTGCAGAGCAAGGGGGAAGAATACAGGAAAAGCACTACCCCCTCCCCCAGAAGTAGCTGGAGAGAAAGAGGAGTGAAAACACCCACAAATGATTGAACAAGAAAGGGAAAAAGGATAAAGGAGAGGGTTTCAATACCACTCAGATCTATAAACAGGGGAGCACAAAGTCAGAAGTTCTGGAATTCAATGCCTGTTAGTGCTCTGGTGGGAAGGGCAAATCCCCAGGAGCAGGCGGTGAGGTCCAAATGATCCATGGGCCACAGGAAGAGAAGAGGTTCCCCTGCTAGGAGGTCATTTGGTAGAGGGCTTAGGCTTCCGCATAGGCAAAGGTCCCAGTGGACCCCAGAGAACAGCCACGTTTGCCGATGTTGGAACAAAGATGCTAGGGTTGATGAAACCTGGTGCCAGCTGTGTGTTGTGATTTACTATAATCCTTAACTGCTATTGCTGCATGATCACACAAACTTTTTCCGGGACAAGCAGGCACCCGGCCATAATCTCTGAGCCTCTGCAGCAGCATAAGCGCATGAACATTCCCAGGTGCAAGCCAGCACCTGGCCATTTCTTGGTGGCTGACCCCCAGACGGTCAGAGTGGGTCCAAGCTGCAGGGCCCTCAGAAGTGAGGGGTTTGGAAACACCATCTGAGATAAAAATTGGGAGGGAGGTGCCACCAAGAAGGCTGATAGCTTGGACACAGACAGTGTAGAAGCAGGGATTGGACAGAAGCCAGAGACAAAGGAGGGCTTTGATTGCCAGTTGGTGAGAGCACAGAATTCTGGTGCTAGAGACTAGGAAGCTGGGTGACATCATTTTCACCTCTCCCATGCATGCACATGCATGCAGAGGTGAACCACACCTATCCACCCCAGTGAGCTAAGCAGCGCCAACTAGTGGAGAAGGGAGCCATTACACCAACTCCCTTCCAACTGCACCAGCCACGCCCTCTCTGCCTGCTTAGTGTATGGACTATGAAGTGCTTCACAGTTTGACTTCTGGGGGAAACTGGATGTAATTTCATTCGGATTTCATTCTGTTCGCTGGGCCATCTATTCATTTTTTTCTTTTTCCTTTCTTCACTTTTCTTATTCTTGGATATAGAAAAAGAAAACATTTATTTTTACTTTCTGTTCTTATAAATTTTAAAAATTTTCATTACTATATTTTTTATTTTTTGTAAATCTTTTTTTATTATATTTTACTTTCTTCATTTCATTTTATTCTATTTTCTTGTATATTTTTTAAATTTTTAAATGTTTTCTTACTTTTTTCTTCTTTTCTTTCCGTTTTTTGCTCTATTCTTTCAGCTTCTTTTAACAACCAGACCAAAACACACCTATGACTGAGCTTCCTTTATTTGATTTTTGTGTTGTTTTTAATTTTTTAATTTTATTTTTAATTTTATTAATTGTTTTTCTTCCTCCTAATTTTGCTTCTTTAAAATATAATAAATATTTAATAATGATAATAAAGCATAGAGTTCCTTTATGCAAAGATAACAGAAGTAAAATCTAGTCAGGATGAAATTAAAAATGCTATAACTGAGATGCAGTTTTGAATGGATGCCACGGGGCAAGAATGGATGAAGCAGGGCAGCAAAACAGTGATATAGAAGACAAAATTATGGAGAATAATAAAGCAGAAAACAAGAAATTAAGGCAAAAGATCACAATATAAGAATTAGAGAACTCGGTTTCTCATTAAAAAGGAATAACATCTGAATCAAAGGAATCCCAGAAGAAAAAGAGAGAGAAAATGGGTAGTTTTATGTGAACAAGTCATAGCAGAAAACTTCTCTAGCATGGGAAAGACACAGACATCAAAATCCAGGAAGCATAGAGAACTCCCATTAGATGCAACAAAAACCAACCATCAACAAGGCATGTCATAGCCAAATTCACAAAATACACAGACAAGGAGAGAATTATGAAAGCAGTAAGAGAAAAAAAGTCCTTAACCTACAGGGGAATACAGACCTGTCAGGTTTGCAGCAGACCTATCCACAGAAACTTGACAGGCCATAAAGGAGTGGCAGGATACATTCAACGTGCTAAATTGGAAAAATATGCAGCCAAGAATTCTTTATCCAGCAAGGCTGTCATTCAAAATAGGAGAGATAGTTACCCAGAAAAACAAAAAATAAAGGAGTTTATGATCACTAAACTAGCCCTGCAAGAAATTTTAAGGGAAATTCTCTGAAGGCAGAAAAGATGAAACAAAACAAAAAAGACCAAAAGCAACAAAGACTAGAAAAAAACAGAGAACACAACCAGAAACTCTAAATGTACAGGCAACACAATAGACTAAATTCCTATATTTCTGTACTTACTCTAAATGTCAATGGATTGACACTCCAATTAAAAGACAGAGGGTAACAGAATAGATTTAAAAAAAAAGATCCATCTATATGCTGTTTACAAAAGACTCATTTCAGACATAAAGCCAACTTCAGATTGAAAGTAAGGGGATAGAGAACCATTTATCATGCTAAAGATCACCAAGAAAGCAGAGTAGCCATATTCATACCAGACATTCTAGATTTTAAAATGACTATTACAAGAGATGAAGAAGGGCATGATATCATAACTGAGGGGTCTATGCACCAAGAAGAGTTAACAATTATAAACGTTTATGCCTCTGACCTGGAAACACCCAATAAATATATCAATTAATCATAAACATAAAGAAACTCATTGACAATAATACCATAGTAGTAAGGGACTTCAACACCCTTATATAGCAATGGACACTTATAGCAATGGATAGATCATATAAGCAGAAAATTAACAAGGAAACAATGCCTTTGAATGACATACTGGACTGGATGGACATAACACATATATTCAGAACCTTTCCTCCTAAAGCAGAAGAGCACATATTTTTCTCAAATGCACGTGGAACATTCTCCAGAATACATCACATACTGGGACACAAATCAGCCCTCAACATGTACAAGAAATTCTAGGTCATACTGTGCATATTTTCAGATCACAATACTATGAAACTTGAAATCAACCACAAGAAAACAATTAGAAAGACAATGAATACTTGCAGATTAATGAACATCTTACTAAAGAATGAATGGGTTGGGGCACCTGGGTGAGTCAGTCAGTTAAGCATACAACTTCATTCATCTCAGGCCATGATCTCATGGTTCATGGGTTCAGTTTGAGCCCCACATTGGGCTCTGTGCAGACAGCTCAGAGCCTGGAGTCTGCTTCAGATTTTGTGTCTTCCTTTCTTTCTTCCCCTTCCCTGCTTTCTCTCTCTCTCTCTCTCTCTCTCTCTCTCAAAAATAGATAAGCATTTTAAAAAATGAATGGGTTAACCAAAAAGTTAAAGAAGAAATTAAAAAGTACATGGAAGCCAATGGAAATGATACCACCACAGCCCAAAACCTCTGGGATACAGCAAAGTTGACCATAAGAGGGAAGTATATAACAAACCAGGCCTTCCTAAAGAAGGAAGAAAGGTCTCAAATATACCACCTAACCTTATCCCTTAAAGAGCTTGGAAAAGAACAGCAAATAAAACACAAAACCAGCAGAAGATGGGAAGTAACAAAGATCAGGACATTAATCAATGCTGTCCAAACACACACACACACACACACACACACACACACACACACACACACACACAAACAGTAGAACAGATCAATGAAACCAGGAGCTGGTTCTCTGAAAGAATTAACAAAATTGATGAACTCCTAGCCAGTTTGAACAAAAAGAAAAAGGAAAGGACCCAAATAAATAAAGTCAAGAATGAGAAAGAATGAAGCCTTGTCATTTGCAACAACATGGATGGAACTTAAAGGTATTATGCTAAGTGAAATAAATAAGTCAGAGAAGGACAGATATCATGTTTTCAGTCATATGCAGAATTTGAGAAACTTAACAGAAGATCATAGTGGGAGGGAAGGGGGAAAATAGTTTCAAAAGAGAGGGAGGCAAACCATAAGAAACCCTTAAATACAGAAAACAGTGTTGACTGGGGATGTCGGGGGTGGGGAGGAGGGGGCAGGGAATGGTTGTTGGGCATTGAGGAGAGCACTCGTTGGGATGAGCACTGGGTGTTGTATGTAAGCGATAAATCGTGGGAATCTACTCCAGAAGCCAAGAGCACACTGTATACATTGTATATTAATTAACTTGACAATAAATTATGAAAAGAAAAGGAAAGGAAAAGAAAAGGATCCAAATAAATAAAATCAAGAAGAGGAGAGATGACAACCAATACTGCAGAAATACAAACAATAATAAGAGAATATTATGAGCAATTATATGCCAATAAATCGAGTAATCTGGAAGAAATAAACAAATTCCTAGAAACATATAAACTACCAAAAGTGAAACAGAAAGAAATAGAAAATTTGAATAGACTCATCACCAGTAAAGAAATTGAATTAATAATCAAAAATCTCCCTAAAACCAAGACTGGATCGCTTTCCAGGGGAATTCTAGCAAACATTTAAAGAAGAGTTAACAAGTTAACACCTATTCTTTAAAAACTGTTCCAAAGAATAGAAATGGAAGGAAAATTTCCAAACTCATTCTACGAAGTCAGCATTACCTTCAATCCAAAACCAGACAAGACCCCACTAAAAAGGAGAACTACAGACCAACTTCCCTAATGTACATGGATGCAAAAATCCTCAACAAGATACTAGCCAACAGGATCCAAAAATACATTAAAAGAACTATTCACCACAATCAGACTGGATTTATTCCTGGAATGCAGGGCTGGTTCAATTCCACAAATCAATCAATTTGATACATCACACTAATAAAAGAAAGAATAAGAACCATATGATCCTTTCAATAAATGCAGAGAAAGCATTTGACAAAATATAGCATCCTTTTTGATAAAAACCCTCAATAAAGTAGGGATAGAAGGATCATACCTCAAGATCATAAAAGCCGTATACAAAAGACCCATCACTAATATCATCCTCAATGGGGAAAAAAAAACTGAGAACTTTACCCCTAAGGTCAGGAACATGACAAGGATGTCCATGCTCACCACTGTTGTTGAACATAATGTTGGAAGTCCTAGCCTTACCAGTCAGACAACACAAAGAAAGAAAGTGTATCCAAAATGGCAAGGTTGAAGTCAAACTTTCACTCTTTGCAGATGACATGATACTCTATGTGGAAAACCCAAAAGATTCCACCAAAAAACTTCTAGACCTGATCCATGAATTAAGCAAAATCACAGGATATAAAATCAATGCACAGAAATCAGTTGCATTTCTCTACACCAATAATGAAGCAGCAGAAAGAAGAATGAAGGAATCAATCCTATTTACAATTGACTCAAAACCCTAAAATACCTAGGAATAAACCTGATCAAAGAGGTGAAAAATCTATGTACTGAAAACTATAGAAAGCTTATGAAAGAAATTGAAGATACAAAAAATATTCCATCTTCATGGATTGGAAGAACAAATATTGTTAAAATGTAAATACTAGCCAAAGCAAGCTACATAGTCAATGCAATATCTACAAAAATAACACCAGAATTCTTCACAGAGCTAGAACAAACAATCCTCAAATTTGTATGGACTAGAAAAGACCCCCAAATTGCCAAAGCAATCCTGAAAAAGAAAACCACAGCAGGAGGCATCACAATCCCAGACTTCAAACTGTATTGCAAACCTGTAATCATCAAGACAGTATGGTACTGGCTCAAGAACAGACACTTAGATCAATGGAACAGAATAAACCCAGAAAGTGACCTACAAATGTATGGCCAACTAATCTTTGACAAAGCAGAAAAGAATATCCAATGGAATAAAGACAATCTTTTCAGCAAATGGTGTTGGGAAAACTGGACAACGCCATGCAGAAGAATGAACCTGGACCATTTTCTTACACCATATACAAAAATAAACTCAAAATGGATGAAAGGCCTAAATGTAAGACAGGAAGTCATCAAAATCCTGGAAGACAAAGCAGGCAAAAACCTCTGTGACCTTGGCTGCAGCAGCTTCTTACTCAACTTGTCTCTGGAGACAAAGGAAACAAAAGCAAAAATGAACTATTGGGATCTCATTAAGATAAAAAGCTTTTGCACAGCAAGGTAAGCAATCAGCAAAACTAAAAAGCAACTGATGGAATGGGAGAAGATATTTGCAAATGACATATCAGATAAAGGGCTAGTATCCAAAATCTATAAAGAACTTACCAAACTCAACATGCAAAAAGCAATTATTCCAGTAAAGTAATGGGCAAAAGACATGAATAGATACTTATACAAAGAAGACATCCAGATGGCTAACAGACACATGAAAAAGATCCTCAACATCACTCATCATCAGGGAAATACAAATCAAAATCACGAGATACATCTCACATTTGTCAGGATGGCTAAAATTAACAAGTAAGGCAATAACAGATGTTGGTGAGGATGTGGAGAAAGAGGAGCCCTTTTGCACTGCTGGTGGGAATACAAACTGGTGCATTGGAAAACAGTATGGAGGTTCCTCAAAAAATTAAAGATAGAACTACCCTATGACCCAGCAATTGCACTAGTAGGTATTTATCCAAAGGATACAAGAGTACTGTTTCAAAGGGGCATATGCACTGTTGACAATAGCAGTGCTATCGACAATAGCTAAAGTATGGAAAGACCCCAAATGTCCATTGGCAGATGAATGGATAAAGACATGGTGTGTATACACACACACACACACATATACATATATATAATAGAGTATTACTCAGCAATCACAAAGAATGAAATCTTGCCATTTGCAACTATGTGTATGGAACTAGAGGGTATCACACTAAGTGAAATTAGTCAGAAAGACAAATATCATATGACTACTCATATATGAAATTTAAGATACAAAATGGATGAACACAAAGGAAGAGAAGCAAAAACAATATAAAAACAAGGAGGAACATAAAACATAAAAGAATCTTAAAAATAGAGAACAAGATGAGGGTTGGTAGAGGGATTATGGGTGGGGGCGTAAGCTAAATGGGCAGGAGCATTAAGGAAGACACTTGTTGGGATGAGCACTGGGTGTTAAATATAGGGGATTAATCACTGGATTCTACTCCTGAAATCATTATTACACTAAATGCTGGCTAACTTGGATTTAAATTGAAAAACAAACAAACAAACACAACTGATTATTTCAACTTTTAAAATCACTTCCACGGGGCACCTGGGCGGCTCAGTTGGTTGAGTGGCCGACTTCAGCTCAGGTCATGATCTCATGGTCTGTGGGATCAAGCCCCACATCGGGCCCTGTGCTGACAGCTTCCAGAGCCTGGAGCCTGCTTTGGATTCTGTGTCTCCCTCTCTCTCTGTCCCTCCCTTACTCACTCTCTATCTCTCTCTCTCAAAATAAAATAAAGACATAAAAAAATAAAAAATAAAATAAAATCATTGAGTTTCTCTATTTTTATATGATCATTTTGAATCTTTTATAAAATATAATTCCATCCAAAAGGAAAGACAAATATATTAGATGAAGGTTTTTAGTTACTACTTTAAAAGTAACTATCAATGATTTCTGAAAAATGCCAAAATAGTAAGCAAATAATGGTATCAGTGTATAATAGGTTATATGAAATTTGAGTATATGCACATGACACCATTTTTAAGGAACTTTTTATCTCCCAAATAATCATAATAAGATTCATCAAAAATACAACTATGTTGAATTGCCCCATACTTGTTTTATGATGTAGTATTGATTTTAATCACCAGAATAGAAACAATAAGAACAGGTAATTTTTTTTTTACTATTTATCTCCAGCTCCTAGAACAATACCTGCACAGATGTTCAATATCAGTTTTGAATAAATAAATGAATTGTATCTGGAGATGAGGCACTATAATCTTTTAATGCTTAGGATATCTAAATAGTTATAAGTCCACTCCAGCCACCAAAATATACTATATTTCAAACCTCAATTTAAAAAACTTTTAGAAGTTTCTCCTTTTCATTTACAAAATTGAGTTATATAGGTGAAGAGTAATTCCATTTTTCATGGCCACTGTTCAATATTTCTATCTTTGTTCTTTTTAAAATTAAGTATTAGCATATAGAAGCAGAAACCAGAAAGACATAACTTTGATATGTTCATTTTTGTTATGGATTAGAGCATGAGTGCCTTTGAGGAAAAGAAATTAAGTTACAAGGTGCTGTAGTAGTGGATTGTGGGAAGAGAGGAGAAGGACAAAGAGGCAGGAGATTTTTAATCATAGGCTTTAATTTAAATCAGAAATTTCTGCTGAGAATTCCTTTGATAATTGCTTCTAATTTCTCTATCATTTGTCTTCTATGTTTTTAGCTATGTTCATTATGGGGAAGATTTTAAATTTAAAATAATTGTGCATACTGAATTCTCTATTGCCTCAATTTCCATTTCATTACATTCCTTTAATATTATAATGAACAATGTATTCTCATGCATCCAGTTATTAAGGAACATTTGACTAGTCAAATACAACTTTAGAAACCCTACATTCTATTATTTTGGTATTCTATTTTAATGTGTTCTTATAGCTTTTATTGTTTTTATTATACCCATTTTCAGATCTAATTAATTCTGCCAGCACAATAGCTTGTTAAAATGCTTTGAGACAGTAAACAGTGGAGATGTATGCTGTGTGTATATATACATATGTACACAAACGGTCTGATTATTTTAAGTGAAGTGATTGGATGTTAATTGCTTAAAATGAGTAAATTTGTTAAAAACAGTTAAATCTGCTGTGTGCGTTAAAAAACTACATGATCAAAATAAAAATATCGGGAGCTCCATACAACATCACTTTCTCCTAATAATATTCAAAAACAAGAAGTACCAGGAAGATTGTAATCCAGTTTCTAGTTACAAAGAATCACACCTTATTTCTAGATAGTATATTAACATTGGCTATCTATTGTATTAGCATGTAAGTTCGGCCAAAATTAAAACTGACTTACAAGGCAGACATAAGTATCTAGGTTGATACATTAGATCTTCTCTTTAAGGTCACCAGATGTCTAGGTTCCTTCTTTCTTGTTTTTACCACCCATCAAATGTTGTTATAGTTTTTCTTTAAAGTGTAAATTGGAAGGAGCACTCATGACTTCCGCTCACATCCCAGCCAAAGAGCTGTACCAATGACTATACCAGCTGCAAAGGAGTCTGTTAAGCAGTGTTTATTCTAAGCAACCATGGCCCATCTAGAACTTGGGAGAATAAGCAGCATTCTCTATCATAACAGGTGAATACAATAAACACTCACAAATTCATAAAATTAGTTTATATTTAAAAATTCTAGGAGGAAGGTGGTGCCTGGGTGGCTCAGTTGGTTAGGTGTTCAACTCCTGATATCCACTCAGGTAGTGATCTCACAGTTGTAAGATCAAGTCCCATGTCTGACTCTGAACTAAGCATGGAGCCTGCTTGCGATTTTCTCTCCCTTTGTCACTGTCCTTACCCTGCTGGCATTTTCTCTCTCTCTCTCCCTCTCCCTCCCTCTCCCTCTCCCTCTCCCTCTCTCTCTCTCTCTCTCTCTCTCTCTCTCTCAAGATAAATAAGCAAACATTTTAAAAAATAATTCTAGGGGTACCTAGGTGGCTCAGTTAAGTGTTGGACTCTTGATTTCAGTTCAAGTCATGAGCCCAGGGTCATGGGATCAAAGCCCTCAATGGGCTCTGTGCTGAGCATGAAGCCTTTTTAAGATTCTCTGTCACTTCCCCTCTGCCCCCCTCCCATTTTCACACATGCTTATGTAGTCTCTAAATAAATAAATATTCCAGTTTGCAGCTGTATAATTCAGAATTTAGAGTCTCCGTGCTAAGTGGTTATAACCGAATTTCAAAAAGGAAGCAATAATTAGGAAACGTGAATTTTTTGACATGATTTTGAATCTTGTTCAAAGTAATATGAATCCAGTGGAGTCAGAGTTTATTAAAATATGCTATTCCAAAACATTTATCATTATGTTACATTGCTTTCCTGTGTTGGACACTGATGATCACCCACTTTTTTCCTTTTTCTTCTTTCCTAAATTATCCCAGTTTAATTCAAGTATTCACAAAGAACACCTCTCTCCCTGTGTCACGTACACACATACATGACAAGAACAAAAATCATAGCAGCTACCTCACAATCATAAAGAAAACCAACCTGTTTATAAAGCTCATGTTGTAGGCAGCAGAGTGGTGAAGCTCAGAGAACTTGAATCCTTGATGAGAAGATTGAGCTGCTGAATCAATCCACCTTGATGCCATCCCTGGTAAAAAAGAAATTTTATTATTTTTAAACTATAGCTTACGTCAATGTTTCAATCACTTGCTCCACAGAGCATCCTAACTGATTTATATTCCTAAATAATGTTCTTCATTATTTACAAAAGCAATGAGCAATATGATTTCTAGGATATACACAACTCAGAAAGACAAAATTTCAACCAAAAATGTCATACTTCCATGGAACAATTTCTTATATACTCTGAGTGAGTTTGGATAAGATGAAAATAATACAACTTAAAATTTAGATGATCAAATCAAAATACTGTAATTTTTCAAAGCATTTGATTTTAATAAGAATTCCCTAAAATTTGTACAATTTCTCATCTAACCATGTATCAGTGTGACCCTGTGAAGTTCAGCTGAGTACAAAAACACACCCATTAAATCAAACACACATGTGTCTTTCTCCAGCACTAAAAAAGTAAGTGTTTTCCTGCTAAGATATGTCTACCGATGTACTTTTTAAAGGCATTTTTTGTTTGCGTTTTTGTTTTCATTAAGGTTACCTTTCCACAAGAAGAATCCTGGAAGCTTATCTATTTTCACAGGCTGTAAGTGCTGTATTATTTAAATGGAACTATAAACGTTCTCATTTTGCAACAGGAATTGTTCTTAAAGGGTCTTATACTAGTTAGATTCTATTGGAAACAAGCATTTATTTCCCTGACTAAAAGAATGAACTATTGTACACTATCTGACTGAGTTTTTTTCTCAGCCTTCTTTCTTTTAGGTGATTACTATTCGTGATTTATTTACAATTTATGCTTTGTATCACAAGATACATCATTATAATTGTCAGTCCCATTTAAAGTTTTGAAAGAGAGTGAAAGAGATAGATGTTTGAGACCTCTGAATAAGAAGTGAAGTAATATTAACATGTGATTGAATGTCAGCTGCTTGACTAAAAAAGATGATCAATGATCTCTAAAGGGAACATACTCTGGGCTGAGATGATGTTAACATAACTAAATAAGTCCTCCTAAAGAATAAAAACAGACATATACAGGCTACTTTTAACTTCACAGAGAATACTGTCATTGTTCACAGCAATTCATCAGAAATTGGTTCCCTACCTATTAAAAGCAAAAGATAAAAAGTATTGATATATTCTAGCACACATGGCAGCAAATCATATAACTGAATGATGGCCTCATATTAAAACAAAAAAAGTTGATATTATAGCTTCTTAGTTTTATAATGGATAAAGAAACAGAAACTGAAGAAATGGGCAGAAGACATGAACAGACACTTCTCCAAAGAGGACATCCAGGTGGCCTACAGGCACATGAAACGAT
>NC_043708.1:65197880-65241325 GCF_006229205.1 Suricata suricatta | reverse complement strand
GAGAGAGAGGGATGCAAAACTTGAGAGACTATTGAATGCTGAAAATGAACTGAGAGTTGAAGGGGAAGGGGGAGGGGAGAGAGAGGGTGGTGGTGATGGAGGAGGGCACTTATGGGGAAGAGCACTGGGTGTTGTATGAAAAACATTTTGACCATAAAATATTATGGAAAAAAATTAAAGAGGCTTCCACCATTAAAAAAATAAAAAATAAAAAATTTAAAAATTAAAAAAAAATTAAAAAAAAAGAAACAAACTGTAAATGTGGATAAAGGAGAAAATGATGCACTTGTTTGAACAAATGGAAAGGCCAATTTTTTTTTCCTTAGTAAACTTGTAAATAAATAAGGCCATAATACATTTCACATGATTTAGTAATTCTTTCAGATTTATCATGACAGGGCACTTGGGTGGCTCAGTCAGTTAAGAAACTGACTTTGGCTCAGGTCATGATCTCACAGTTCGTGGGTTCAAACCCCACATGAGGCTCTGTGCTGACAGCTCAGAGACTGGAGCCTGCCTCAGATTCTGTGTCTCCCTCTCTCTCTGTCCTTTCCCTACTCCTTCTCTGTCTCTCTCTCTCTGTCTTTCAAAAATAAATAAACATTAAAAAAATTTTTTTTAGTTATCATGACAAAAGCCAATACTACAGTTGGTTAAGAGCATAAAACCAGAATACTGGGGTTTAAATTTTGGGCCTACCACTTAGCGGTTGTGTGCCCTTAGACAAATTAATGCACATCTCTGATCTTCAACTTCCTTGCCTGTAAGATGGGGATAATGAAAATAATAGTAAATTCCTTATAGGGTTATCACAAGGATAAAAGAGCAAACATAGGTAATTCTTTTGAGCAGTACATGTACTTTAAAAATGTAAGCTATTATTAGTAACTTCATACACATGAACATTATCAATTCATTCTGTACATGTAAGACACATTAACTAAAAGCATACTTTATGTTTTTCTATTTCAACTTTTAATGGTCATACAAATACATGTTATGTGATCCTATTAGATAGTCTTATTGACATCAAAATTTATTTTTATCTGTTTAGTTATGTTTTATTACTTATGTAAATATTGATTTGTTCCAGTATATATATTTTTTACATAATAAATATATTGGTTATATTCACAAAGTATCAACACCTCAGATATCTTAAATGTTTTCTTTTAAATATAGTCATTACATTTAATATATTCCAACCACTTACTTGGCACCTTATCAAAGATAAACATTTATTCACTTTAATCACATTGCCCCCAAATCAATCTGCTCTCAAAATTATGTGTATTGAGATACCATGGTATTTCCATTGGCATGTGTTGCTCCACATTCAGAAGTCAGACATTGTTCATAATAATCAAATATTTATTACATACCAGCCACATTCAGGTCATCGCTGGGCTCCAGATAAGTGGCCAAAGAACTTTAGAACTGGAAAGACCTCAGAATATGTGGGACACCCTCTTTTCATCAGTGAAGCAACCGATGCCAAGAATACAGAGAAGCCAAAGGTCACTGGCTCTGGCCAGGCAGAAATTTCAAATGCCTGTTAACTACGTTCTACTGTATAATATTTGCAGGGTCCCTGTCCTCAGGTTATGGGCAAGTTACTACAAAAACTTGTTTTTCTGTAGAACAGCAAATGGATTTGAAAGGCATTGTTATGGCCTTTTATAAAGTTGTATTGAGACCTACAGAAGGTCTGTCTTCAATTCTACAAAAGATACAATGCTATTAATAGACCCAAAGAAATTGGTGATATCCATAGTCCTATCTAAAGTTTGTGATAGAATCACTATGTTATCCTGATTAAAGAAATTGCTCTCCTTTGGTCAATCTGCTCCAGCTCTTATCTGAGAACATGTAATCAAAAAGGGCTGGAGAACATGTTCTAACAAGAAAAGATTGGTCGTGAGTTATTAGATGACGGTGGCTGGAAGAAAAAAAGTCAGGAAAAAAGGAAACTGCAATAAGCTATTCTTGAACTGTCACATACTTGGAGGACTCACAATGTTAATCATTTAACCAATCAGAATATTTGTATTATCTATCTTCATTTTACTTCCCGTGCAGGGACAATTAGATAACAATCTTTTCTCAAGGGTAGAGAGTTAAGCATCTACCTAATGAATCTTCTCTGTGTAAAGACCAAACTGTAGAAGTCTGTGGGAAATTTTACTTATTTTCCAATTGCTATTTTTAAGCTGGACATTCTGATTACTTGCCTTAATTCCAATTCTCTTTGTGAATATAAGTTCAACCACAGAAAGGCCAATAATTAAAGAACACTTAAAATGGGAGAATTTCCATATTTCTTTGACTCCAATTTGACAAAATGGTTTTTTTTTTTTGCTATTTAAGACCCATTTGTATCTCTGTAATATGCACACTTAGACATAAATTTGGCAGAATATGAATGTTTAAATAATTTTAATATGCACAACTCCTTTGTTACTCTCCTCCTTCTTTGCCATACTAGACATACTACCCCTTTCTTTATGGGATGTTTTAAATATTATGCTCTTTGGTTCAAGGAAAAATAGGTAATATATTTGTTGGTAATGATTCAGATTCTCGTTTTAATGATAATCAATGTCAAATATGAAAAAATATAGGGAAAGTAGAGCTTAAGAGAGGATATGGATTGAAGATTCCCCTGAATGCAAAATAGGAGAAGTCTGGGAATCCAGAGCAGGGAGGAAACTCACCTGTGACACCTGGAAAAATTCTTGACAGGGAGACTATGAGACCCAAGAGAGGAATGGCTATGTGGTCCATCTAAGAAGTTTGTACCAAAGGCACAAATCAGCCAACTGAACTGATGCTAGATTGACCAATGTTCTATGACCTAAGCAAAACACAGAAGTACCAAATAGCTGATAGACCAGAAATATCCATATCCATTCTTTTTTTTTTGAGAGAGAGAGAGAGAGAGAGAGAGAGACAGATAGAGTGCAAGCAGGGAAGGGGAAGAGAGAGAGAGAGAGACGGAAGCCAAAGCAGGCTCCAGGGTCCAAGTTGTCAGCACAGGGCCCAATACAGGGCTTGAACTCATGAACCTGAGGCAAAGTCAGATACTTAATTGACTAAGCCTCCCAGGTGCCCCCAGAAATATCCATTCGTAATGGTAATCAGTACTGATGGACGATTAATGATTGTAATTCTCTTCCTACCTGCAAACTATAGCAGAGTCTTCATTGAAGCTTGAGATGGAAAACCTTTGTTTCACCATCCGCTGGGTGATCAGGCTGTGCTTGGTAGAATATAACATGAGTGCAGCCATGCTTAAAAGGCAAATAAGTGATACCCAGAGAAGACAATAATGCAGTAATAAAAGTTGCTGAGAACAGATACTATGCACACCAGACCAAGTGGTACCATATTTACTAACAGCAAGAAAGAAAGTATATACAAGATCCAATCATTTGCAATGCACCTGTTCCTTTAGGCCAGCAAATCCACTCCACAGTCATCACAGGGAGCATGCCTGCATGCACCCCGATTTTGGTTGCAGTATAAGGATCCCAAGCTCTCCCATATTGGATATGAAATACAGAAAGTTGAAGGTGTGCCTGAGAGTCATTGAAATGTGTCTTTACACTTGATCTTAGCCAGAAAGCCAAGAAGAGATTGAAATTTGTCTTTAAACAGAACAAAGGAGGTCACTGAGTTTGACCCAGGGAAAGACATCCCCACACCAAGTAGTAAGCTCAGTGAGGTAGTGTGGGCTCCCTATCTCTTGGTAAGAGACATATGCCGGGCCCGAGGCCTGTTCTTACGTGGCCAAGCTGGGACCGAAAGGCTGCATGCAAGAGACTGTCTTTCCTAACAAGTTTCAAGAAGCAGTTAGATCATGACGTCATCAATTTAAGTGCTTTCTAAATAAATAAACATCATATTTCCTGCTGAAATTAAAATGTTCTGAACACACATTCAGAGACACCTAACAACATGAAGAACAGAATGGTTCTTTCCTCCAACTTCTATGTTTGCCCTTACTCCTTTTTCTCTATAGCCACTGTTTCCCCAGGTGTAATTTAAAAGGCCATCCTAGTGTCCTACGCCTCATCAACCTGCTATCCAGTGTTTGTTCAACGTACATGGCTAACCTCTATTAAAATGTGACACATTGAAAATAAATGGTTAAAGTGCTGTTAGTTTAATAACAGTTGTTTGCTATTTTATTGTAGGGCATAACAATTATCTGGATAAACTACTCATGCTGGTGGCAGTTACTGGTTATCAATAATTAATCCCCTTTGGGCTCTAAGGGATTAACCACTTTTTAGCTTCTCTTAATCATTTGCCTTGAGCTCTTTCCTTCTACATTTCCTTCCTATATGCACACACGAGTCCTCTTTCTAGCACAGAGCAATATTAATCATACAAGAAAGAAAATCATCTCATTAAAGCCCTGAAGCTCATTAGAGAAATTTAAGTTATTCTAACACTTTCCTGATATTGTCGTATCCATCTAGTGAAGAGTGCTGACTCTCCTGCCAGTTAACTGTTTTACATGAGCTGACCTAAAGACTGAAGTGCATTTTCTATGCCGAGTAAAAGATGGAGAGTTGTAGCTGTTTTTACTAAAGGAACGAATTAAAGATTTCTCTGTAAAAACACTATTTTTTCTTTAGTGCTATTACATTAGCACATGCTTCTAAGCATGTTATAGATATACTTCATTTTATACAACTGATGCATTTCTGGAAAGTCAAGGATATTTGGGACCTATCTGAGGTGCAGAGAAAATTTCAGGCTAACGGAAGCGTATGCAAAATAATTTGTTAAATAAAATATTCTGAGGTAGACAGCTATCCTCTAATGGATAAATTTTCTTCTAACATCATTGTGGGGACACAAAAATAATATTCTATAAAGCTGAAAGAGCCGTGGCAAGACAAAGACTGCAATGTAAAAAAGGAAAGGAAAAAGACAAAGAGTCAGAAGAATTACAACAGATTTGGCAATGTATGAATGCGGGCAGTGAAAGGATGAAGTCTCACCTTCAGAAGCAACTCACCTAAGACTGATTGTCAAGGAATTTCAGAAATCATCTAAAGCAATAGTGAACAATTAGGGAAGCTGTTTCAGAAAGAGAAAAAAGAAGACTTTTATGTAGTCTACTCAAGTGGAAAGTATACACATAAAAGGTTTCCTCTCTCACTGAGTCAATGCAGTAGAAAAGGCATTCATGAAATTAACTAAAATGAGTATCAATTTTAAAGTTCTAAGTCTTTCAAACTAAAGAATAAATAGCATGATAAATGTGAATTTTTTTAAGTTGCAGGGCAACCACTGGATTAAACAAGCTAAACAAGTATAATTTTCCTGCAAGCCTTTACTCTTCAGAATTTAAGTATGTTAGCATATATGGTAAATCTTCAACAGAAAGTGTATTTTCCAAATTCAAGCCACAGAAATTTTTGCTAAAAGTTTTTCCAGGATTAAAGAGCAGAGCACCATATATTTTCATAAAGTTGTACTAAGATACAAGTAAAAATTATATTAAAAATGACATTAGGAAAGTTCTGGTTGGGACGCCAACCAGAAAAACAATTGGCTTTACTACTGCTCAAGCATTAAAAATTTAAAGTATTAAAAAATATATGAACAGTGTCTTTTTCCTGACTGGTCTTTGGTCTATTCTGTCTCAACAGCTCATGACAAGGTACCTTCTGGAAATGCCAAAATTGGGCATCCTGCCTCCAACTTCAAAGCCATGGCTGTTATGCCAGATGGCCAGTTTAAAAACATCAGGTAGGAGTGCTCTGGTGGCACCAGGCTCCTGATTTCAAGCTCAGGTCATGATTTCACAGTTCCAGAAATGGAGTCCTGCTGACAGCACAGAGCCTGCTTGGGATTCTTCTCTCAGTCTCTGTCTCTCTGTCTCTCTGTCTCTGTCTCTGTCTCCCCACCCCCCTTCTCCTCTTGCACTCTTTCTCCCTCAAAATAAATAAATAAACTTTAAAAAAAGACATCAGCCTACCTTACTACAAAGGAAAATGCGATGTGTTCTTACCCTGTTGACTTCAGCTTTGTGTATTCCACCGAGATCATTGCTTTCAGTGACACGGCAGGAGAATTTAAGAAACTCAGCTGCCAAGTGATTGGTGCATCTGTGGATCTCATTTCTATTGTCTGGCATGGATTAACACTCCCAAGAAACAAGGAGGACTAGGACCCATGAACATTCTCTTGGTATCAGATCGAAAGCGTACCAGTGCCCAGGACAATGGAGTCTTCCTTTTTTTCAAGTTTTTATTTAGATTCTAGTTTGTTAACATATAAGGTAAAATTGGTTTAAGGTGAAGAATCTAGTTTAATTTAGTAAAATTGGTTTCAGGTGAAGAATTTAGTGGCTCATTACTTACATACAATATCCAGTGCTCATCACAAGTGCCTTCCATTTAGCCCATCCCCCACCAAGCACTTGTTCTCTATAGTTACGAGTCTCTATGGTTTGCTTCCCTCTTTTTTCCCTTCCCTTGTGTTCATCTGTTTTGTTTGTTAAATTCCACATATGAGTAAAATCATATGGTATTTGTCTTTCTCTGACTCTTATTTCACTTAGCATAATACATTCTAGCTCCATCCACATTGTTGCAAATGTCAAAATTTCACTTTTTTAAATTACTGAGTAATATCCCATTGTGCATATGTGTATATATACACGTGTGTGTGTGTGTGTGTGTGTGTGTGTGTGTGTACACCTTTTTATCCATTCATTAGTCGATGGACATTCGGGATCTTTCTGTAGTTTGGCTATTCTTGATAATGCCCCTATAAACATTGGGGTGCACATGCCCCTTCAAATCTGTATTTTTGTATCCTAGGTAAATACCTAGTAGTGCAATTGTGATTTGTAGGGAAGTTCTATTTTTAATGTTTCGAAGAACCTCCATGCTGTTTTTCAGAACGTCTGCACAGTTTGCATTCCCCCCAGCAGCATAGTGTTACCCCTTGCCCATATCCTCACCAACATCTCATTTCATGTGTTGTTAATTTAGCCATTCTGACAGGTGTGAGGTGGTATCTCATATGGTTCTGATTTGTATTTCCCTGATAACGAGTAATATTGAGCACCTTTTCTGTGTCTGTTGGTCATCTGAATGTCTCCTTTGGGAAAGTATCTATTCATGTCTTCTGACCACTTTTAAAAATTTTTTAATGTTTATTTATTTTTGAGAGACAGAGTATGAGCAGGGGAGGAGCAGAGAGAGAGGGAGACACAGAATTTGAAGCAGGCTTGAGGCTCTGATGTGTGAGCACAGGGCTCAACCCCAAGAGCTGTGAGATCACGACCTGAACTGAAGTTGGACACTTAACTGACTGAGCCACCCAGCTGCCCCTCTTCTGCTCATATCTTAACTGGATTATTCATTTTTAGGCTGTTGTGTTTGATAAATTCTTTATAGATTATGAATACTAACCGTTTTTCAGGTATGTTATTTGCAAATATCTTCTCCCATTCCACAGGCTGCTTTTTAGTTTTGTTGTTGCCTTAGCTGTGCTACACCCTTTATCCATTCCTCCACCAATGGATATTTAGGTTGATTCTATATCTTTGCACTTGTAATTAATGCTGCAAAGAACAGAGGGGTGCATGTATCTCTTTGAATTAGTGTTTTCATTTCTTTAGATACATAACAGAAGTGGAATTGCAGGATGGTATGGTATTTCTATTTTCAACTTTTTGAGAAACCTCCATACTGTTTGTTGTAGTGGCTCCATGAATTTACATTCC
Organism: Suricata suricatta; assembly: GCF_006229205.1. Taxonomy (NCBI): domain Eukaryota; kingdom Metazoa; phylum Chordata; class Mammalia; order Carnivora; family Herpestidae; genus Suricata; species Suricata suricatta. Next base: position 65,233,572 of record NC_043708.1, on the reverse strand, counting down.
CACCAACAGTGCACACAGGTTCTCTTTTTCCACATCCTTGCCCAAACCTGCTATTGTCTTTTTAGTAATAGCCATTCTGACGAGTATGAGATGATACCTCGTTGTGGTTCTGTTTTGCATTTCTCTGATGGTTAATGATGCTTACTTTTTTTGTAATTGTCTGTTGGCCATTTGTATGTCTTCTTTGGAAAAATGTCTGTTCATGTCTTCTGCCCATTTCTTCTGTGTAGAAGCTTTATATCTTGATGAAGTACCAATAGTTCATTTTTGCTTGTTTCCCTTGCTTCCGGAAATGTGTCTAGTAAGAAGTTGCTGCAGTCGAGGTCAAAGAGGTTGCTGTCTATGTTCTTTCCTAGGATTTTGATGGTTTCCTGTCTCATTTAGGTCTCTCATTCACTTTGAATTATTTTTGTGTATGGTGTAAGAAAGTGGTCCAGGTTCATTCTTCTGCATGTTGCTGTCCAGTTTTCCCTACACCATTTGTTGAGGAGACTGTCTTTTTTATACTGGATTCTTTCCTGCTTTGTTGTAGATTAATTGACCATATAGTTGTGAGTCCACTTCTGGATTTTCTATTCTGTTCCATTTTCTATGTGTCTATTTTTGTGCCAGTGCCATACTGTCTTGATGACTACAGTTTTTTAATATGGCTTGAAGTCCAGAATATGATGCCTCCAGCTTTAGTTTTCTTTTCAGGATTGCTTTGGCTCCTCGGGATCTTTTGTGGCTCCATACGAATTTAAATTGTTTGTTCTAACTCTGTGAAAACTGCTGGTGGTATATTTATAGGGATTTTATTAAATGTGTAGGTTTCTTTGGGTAGTATAGACATTTTAACATTTGTCCATCCAATCCATGAGCATGGAATGTTTGTCCATTTCTTTGTGTGCTTTTTCAGTTTCTTTCATAAGTGTCTTATAGTTTTGAAAGTACAGATCTTTTACCTCTTTGGTTAGGTTTATTCCTAGATATCTTAAATTTTTTTAATGTTTTATTTATTTTTGATACAGAGAGAGACAGAGCATGAGAGGGGGAGGGGCAGAGAGAGAAGGAGACACAGAACCAGAAGCAGGCTCCAGGCTCTGAGCTAACCATCAGCACAGAGCCTGATGTGGGGCTCGAACCCACAAACGTGAGATCTGACCTGAGCCAAACTCAGAGGCTTATCCAACTGAGCCACCCAGGTGCCCCAGGTTTATTCCTAGATATCTTATTATTTTTGTTACTATTGTAAATTGGATTGATTCCTTGATTTCTTTTTCTGTTGTTTCATTAGTGGTGTATAGAAATGTGACAGATTTTTGTGCATGGCTTTTGTATCCTGTGACTTTGCTGAAATCAGGTATTATTTCTAACAATTTTGTGGTAGAGACTTTTGGGTTTTCTACCTAGAGTATCATGTCATCTGCAAGTAGTGAAAGGTTGACTTCTTCCTTGCTGACTTGGGTATCTTTTATTTCTTTTTATTGTCTGATTGCTGAGCCTAAGTCTTCCAGTACTATGTTAAATAATAATGGTGAGAGTGGACATTCCTATCTTGTTCCTGACCCTAGAGGAAAAGCTCTGTTTTCCCCCATTGAGGATGACACTGGCTGTAGGTCTTTAATATATGGCCTTTAAGATTATGGAATGTAAAAGACTGATGAGTGCATCTTATTCAGGGACTTCTTTATCACTGATGATAAAGGTGTCCTTTGGGAGGTCACTGTGAATGACTTCCCTGTAGGCCACTCTATGGATGAGATTCTGAGATTAATTCAGGTCTTCAAGTTTACTAACACATATGGGGAAGTGTGCCTAAGGCATACTTGATGATATCATCAAGCCTGATGTCCAGAAGAGCATAAAATATTTCTGCAGGCAAAATCCTCAGTTTTCAAACTCTGCGCAAGCTCTCTGCGCCTTGAACTTCTATTATACATTGCTTACATTTATCTCAGGATATTCACCTCATCCTGCTTTAGTTATGTTCTCACCTGTCTAGCCTCTCCTCTGTTAGCCAGACCATTTGTTCTACTCATCATTGTCCCTTCTTTAGTACATTGAATTTTAAAAATGAATCAATAATTACTTATTAATTATGTTAAATTTGAATCTATTAAGAATGTATTGAATAACTATTTAATATTTACAGATTGTTTACTATATGCCAGAAACTAGGTACAGAAAGGTTAATAGAACATGGCCCATGCTGAGGATGCAGAGAAAGGGGGGGCCTTCTTGCACTGTTGGTAGGAATGCAAACTGGTGCAGCCACTCTGGAAAACAGTATAAAGGTTCCTCAAAAAGTTAAAAAAAGAACTATCCTATTACCCACTAATTGCACTACTAGGTATTTACCTAAAGCATACAAAAATATAGATTCAGAGAGGTATATGCAACCCAATATTTATATCACCATTATCAATAATAGCCAAATTATGGAAAGAGGCCAAATGTCCATCAACTGATGAATAGATAAAGAAGAAGTGATATATATATGTATATATATATATACATATATATATACATGTGTGTGTGAATAATATAATGGAATATTACTCAGCCATCAAAAAATGAAATCCACATTTGCAGCCACATGGATGGAGCTAGAGTGTATTATGCTAAGCAAAATAAGCCAGTCATAGACAAAAAACTGTATAATTTCACTCATATGTGGAATTTAACAAACAGAACAGATGAACATAGGGGAAGAGGTAAAAGAGAGAGAGAGAGAGAGACAGAGAGAGAGACAGAGAGAGAGAAAGAGGGGGAAGGAAACCATTAAAAGACTCTTAACTGTAGAAAACAAACTGAGGGCTGATGGAGGGAGGTGGGTGAGGGATGGACTAAACAGGTGATGGGCATTAAAAATGGCACTTGTGATGAGCACTGGGTGTTGTTTATATATAAGTGATGAATCACTAAATTCTTCACTAAATTCTTATGTGTAAGTGATGAATCACTAAATTTTACCATATATGTTCACTAGAATTAAATAAAAACTTGAAATTTAAAAAAAAAATTGTAAAAACAAAACACAAAAGAGGACCAATACACTTACCAAAGTTGACAATATAGTTATCTCTTAGATCTAAATCTAAAACTTAGAGTTCAAGGATTCACACAAATACAGTTATTGCAACTATGACAATGTCTTCAATTTAAAGTGAGAGATTTATCTAATGCAAATTTTAAACTTTTTTTTTTTTTACAATTTACACAGGCCTAAACATTAAGATAATGTTAAAATGGGCAATACCTGTTTTTTGTCCAATTAGGGGGAAAACTCTTCCTCATCACCAAGTCATGTTATCTGCAATTTTTTTAAAGTTAAGGGCAGAAAATAAATGTTAACATTTGACTAATATCTTCAAAATATCAGCAACAGAGCAATAATTTTATTAAAAATAAAAAAGTATGCTACTTAAATCCTATTTCATCAATCCTTTAGATTGATCCGCCAATATATTTTATCATTAAGGTGCTATATAAATTTAAAAATCTTTTCACCGAAACTTTTAGCATGATTAATGAAAATTAAATCTTGGCGTTTACAATTCACTATGATTTTGTCAATGAGGCTGTTTTTTTATTCTTCTTCCATTGAATTGCCAAAAGTAATTTTCTAACTTAAAAATGAATACCAAAACTTCAGGGAATGTTGCACGCCTTTTGCACATAAAAAATTATTTTAGTGGTCATGATCAACTCTATTCTCTTTAAATCACTTAGAACTCAAAGTGACCCTCCATGAAGAACAATTCCACAAATTAACCTCACCTTTCAAGCAAAAAATATTTTTGTGTCCATTTCCCTAACCAGTGGACCCACTTACTGCATATAATCAGGGAACCTTACCATGATCAACAGAAATAGCACGTACCACAAGGTAAAGTTTGTTAGTTGTCTACCAAATGTATTTTCCCTTTATTCCTAGATACAACACTAAATGGAATTTTCTAGCCTCCTTTTCATAATCAAGTCATGTGACTGTTTTTCTCCATAGAATATACTGTGAGAGATGCCTGTTTTTGACCTGAGTCTTGGGACCATGACTACCCATCCCCCATGTTGCCTTTCTCTTTATCATCAGCTGTGATTTACAGAGACATGGTCTCTGCCATACAGAAAATGACAGCTCTAGTTGCTGACAGGGCAACCAGTGGGGAAAGACCATGTATCTCTGAATAACTTCATGGAGCAGAGTTGAACCATCAGTTTGAACTGTTATGTAAGGGAGAATCATTTTCTATCCTATTTAACTTACTGAATCATTGTTATCTTTGGTATAGCATCCTACTCTAGCCCTAACTAAAAGAAACCAATATTTCCTATTCACAGAATCTATTCAAGAATTACCAGCACGAGGGGCACCTAGGTGACTCAGTTGGCTAAGCATCCGGCTTCGGCTCAGATCATGATCTCACAGTTTATGGGTTCAGTGCCTGCATCAGGCTCTGTGCTGACAGCTAGCTGAGAGCCTGGAGCCTGCTTCAGATTCTATGCCTCCCTCTCTCTCTGACCCTCCCCTGCTCGCACTGTCTCTCTCTGTCTCTCAAAAATAAATTAAAAAAAATTTTTAAAACAATTACCAGCATGAGTACTTTTCATTATTTTTTTAAAGTAATTTCAACGCCAAACATGGGGCTCAAACTCAATACCTTCTTCTTCTTCTTCAAATATTTATTTGTTTTTGAGAGGGAGAGCACATGCATACAAAAGGGGGAGGGGCAGAGAGAGAGAGAGGCATGGAATCTAAAGCAGGCTCCAGGCTCTGAGCTGTCAGCACTATCTTGATCAGTATGAGCCTGGCTCTAATTGAGAGTGGCAAGGCATTCATATATCTAAGTACAAGCTAAAAGCCAATCCCACCAGTATAATCCACATATAGTAATAATACCTACATTCAGCTGCATATAACCATGTTTCATGATTTGACTTTATATAAAAACTTGGAACTTCTGCGTTACTTTAGGTCACAGTCTGGAGGCCAATAAAGGAAAGACTTATTACGAAGTGATGTTTGATTTTTTTAAATCATTTAAATACTTTTCAACAACTGCTTGAAATATCAATAACCAATTTAGGCTTCTGTTTTACTTTGAGGTTTATTTGATACACAGGCAAATTATTTCCAACCTGATTTATTATACTTCAGGAATTCCTGAAAAGATCACTTCCCAACTTCCCAAAGTATGCCTTGCCTAGATTTCCTTTAGTAGAGTGAAATGTCTAATAGAAGGAAGATAAGATTTGAGATAATCGGGGTGCCTGGATGGCCCAGTCAGTTTAGCCTCCAACTTCAGCTCAGGTCATGACCTCATGTTTGTGGGTTCGAGCCCCACATTGGGCTCTGTGCTGACAACTCAGAGCCTGGAGCCTGCTTGGGATTCTGTGTCTCCCTCTCTCTCTGCCCCTCCCCCTCTCATGCTTTGTCTCTCTCTGTATCAAAAATAAATAAAACATTAAAAAAAAAGATTTGAGATAATCTTCCGAAGAGAAGAAAAAAAAATTGAATTTTACATCTAGAAATAAATCAATGATTTCAGATGATCTTCTAAAAACAGTTTTTACTGAGGTGTCTGGGTGCCTTATTTGGTCGCACGAATGACTCTTGATCTCAGGGTTGTAAGTTCAAGCACCACATTGGGTGTAGAGATTACTTCAAAATAAAATCTTTTAAAAATAAAAAATAAAAAAGTAGTTTCTACTGAAAGGATATATGAACAGTAGAAAGGAAAGAGGTATGTCTTAGGGTGAAAAGATATAACTCATCTACTTTTCAGTTCCATCTTGAATTGATTGACTCTACTGCAAACAAAATGACAGTAAAAGAACAGAAATCAACATAGAGACTAAATAATCAACCATAGATTGTAGAGACACAGCATTGTTCACAGGAGATGTGATATATTCCACAGGTAGGAACCAGTTTTATGTGGAAGCAGTTAACCACCTATTATGTTTTTTCTATGATTCATATAAGAAAATCAGTCTCCTCCCTAAAATCCATCCTACTTTCTCACTGATAAAAGAAATCATTTTGTTAAATTGACAGTAATCTAGGATACTTAACATCTCTAAGCCAGCTTCCTCATTTGCAAAATAGCAAAAATAATATCTATATTATTGACTCATTTTAAGGTTAAAGAAAATTATATATGTGGAGTGCCAACACAATTCCTACCATTCAGCAGGAATACAACAATTTTTTATTTTCTGTTTTCACGCTTTCATTATTATATAAAATGTGAAGTTCCTCAGGTACTTCCTTTGCCTAAGCCAAAGACCAGAATCTGGCAAAAAATATTATACAATTACTATGAATACACTAACCTTACTTTGCCACCTTTTCATTATAATAACAGCTAACATTTGTAGAATGCTTATGATTTTATGCCACAATCTTCAAAAGGTTTTATAGATGCAGAAACTAAAATTCAAATAGGTTAAAAAACTTCTCAAGGTTACACAGCTAATAAGCTGGCATTTTCTCTTAGGGAATTGAGTTCTCAAGCCTATACCTTTAATCACTATGTTGTACTGCCTCTCACTTTTGTTTTCATAATATCTGCCTGGACATAAAATTGCATAGTCTTATTTTCATATTTACTGTCTAACAATTCTTGAAAACATCCACTCTGACCTCTTCATAAACCCTATGTCATGCATGGCCTTCTTACAATTTTCCTTTCATTATATTATTGACCTTAATATGTTTTACAAATATTGCCATCATTAATCTGGGTCAACTTTCTTATAAGGACAATGAAAAAGAGATTTAGAAATTATTAAACATTAGAGCCAAAGGGAAATTTCATTTTTTAAGTTTTTCTAAAATTTATTTTGAGAGATGGACAGAGAGAATGAGTGGGGGTGGGGCAGAGAGAGGGAAAGGGAGAATCCCAAGCAGGCTCCACACTTTCAGTACAGAGCCCAATCCAGGGTTAGAACCCATAAACCATGAGATCATGACCTGCCGACACCAAGAGTTGGACACTTAACCACTTGAATGCCCCTGAAAGGAATTTTTAAGAAGTTGACTCTTGCCTCTAGATTGTACATGACTCTTAACCATTTAGAACATATTAAAAAATGAGTGTTTAAATCTTTTAGTTGTTCTACCTAGCCCATTATTTTCCAAAATTAATTATTTAAATAATGCTTTTTTACAATGATCTCCAAATCTCCTAAATTCAAGTCAGTGTTTTTTCCAGGAAAATATTGTCTTAATGAACAGTAGCATTCCTTTTTACATAGCAAATTAAACAAAAGTAGTAATGACTAGACTTTAATTATAAGCTATAGCACATTTTATTTTATTTTAGCATTTTAAAGATTATCATTCCATTATTCTCTAGCATCCACTTTATTTTTTAGAGAAAATAGCTGATACTCCAATATTGCCTTTATTAGCTCTTTGAAAGGTAGTATGTCTTTTTTTTTTGCTAGCTGCTTTTTCTTTTTATCTGTGGTTTTCAGAGTTTTATCCTAATTTGAAAGTTTTGTTGTGTTTTGCATTTATCCTATTTAAGTTCTTAGCACTTCTTGCCTGATTTTAATCAATGTTGGAAATTCCTGTGTACCATCTCTTTATTATTTCTTCCCCATCTTCACTCTGATCTTTCTCCTTTACATCAGATCCTTATTATCAATATGGACTCTTTCAACAGCTTTCTAACTATCCTCCCTGCCTCTAGTCTTTAAATATATCTTCCTCACATAATCATACTACTTTCACAGTTAAAACACTCAGTTCCTCTACATTTCTCAGTAAATGTATCTATAAGGTCCTTGTGGATGATGCCAAGCAATTAGTTCAGTCAAGTGTCCTGCTGTTTAACACATCAACTTTAAACAACCTGTTACTGCTTGTAGTTTCCTATAAACTCATACTAGGTCTCAGTGATACATTGATGTTTTTCAACTCTCCTGAGATTCTTCTAAAATAAAAACAAAAATCCATAAAAATAGAATTAATATTTAACCAAGAAGAAGTTAAGAGAAATATAAGCAAATGAGAGATAGCAACAGATTGCTAGAGGCTGGAAAGTGCAGAATAGAAATTTAACTAAATGCAATTAAAAAATTAAGACCTAGAAAATAAGGTCAAGCAATTTTCCTAGAGTGTAAAGCATAAATGCAGAGTCAGAAAGCATGAGAGGAAAGGTAAGAGTCATAGGGGCCAGTAGGTAGGTCCAACATCTGAATAATCAAAATTCAAAAAAAAAAAGGAATGTACAAAATGGAGAGAAATTAATAAAGAAATAACAAACCAATTCCTCAGAGTTGAAATATATGAGCCTTTAATGCAGGCCAAACTACTGTAATTAAGATCTACACCTAAAGAAGATCATAAAAGTTTCAAAAATTTAAAAAAAAAGGTCATCTTAGAAAAGAATGAGAATGAGTTGATTTAGACTTATCACCAACACTGAATGCTAAGAAAATAGATCTATGCCTTCTACTCTATGAACACATTTTTTGACTCTAGATTCATGTACCCAATTCTCTCTCTCTCTCTCTATCTCTCTCTCTCTCTCTCTCTCTCACACACACACACACACACACACACACACACACAGTGAGAGCAGAATAAAGGCTTTTGCCTATATATATTTACTTACTACATACCTTTTCTTTTTTTAATTTAAAAAGTTTTTTTCTGTTTTCATTTATTTTTGAGAGACAGAGAGAGACAGTGCGAGTAGGGGAGGGTCAGAGAGAGAGGGAGATACAGAATCTGAAACAGGCTCCAGGCTCTGAGCTAGCTGTCAGCACAGAGCCCAACACAGGGCTCAAACCCACAAACTGTGAGATTGTGACCTGAGCCGAAGCCAGATACTTAACCGACTGAGCCACCCTGGCACTCCAACATACCTTTTCTTACTTTATGATGCTTACTAGAAAAATAATGGGGAGAGAGAGAGAGAGAGAGAGAGAGAGAGAGAGAGAGAGAGAGAGAAGAGAGAGAGGAGAGACGAAATTTAAAAACTGTGGATTCCACCGAGGAAAGCACTAGAGGAAATGACTAGAAAGAGCCTGCACTTCAGTCCCAGAAAGCAATTGATTTGGATGCGAGTGGGATGATCTAATGATCTATGATGCCAGAAGGAAGGCATTTTGGAAAAGATCTCAGTTAGAGAAGATATGGGGGAAGATACGTGAAAATGTAAGGTGCATATTACCTTTTTTTAAAGCATGAAAGAAAAGTCAATTGCTAACCAAAAGAATGGTAGGGCAGAGGGAAATAAAGGTGTGTAAAAGGCCATGGTTCAAATACCATCTTTGGCTTGATTTTAAGTAACTGATAGTTGAGAAAAGAGAATCCATTTCATTATAGCACAGCACATGACCCAGCATAGTCAGAAAAATGTAATTACAGAGTTAATTAATGCAGAAAGAGTGAAAAATTTGGTTGCTTTTCCTATCAAGTTACAAATGATAACAATCTTAACAAAATAAAAATAATAGGGTAGCTGATAAGTGGTGGACCATGATGAAGGTAAAACAATGGAGGAAACAGCAGAGGTGATAATATCATCTCTTAACAATGTGTCAGGTCATTATTTACTATCCCAAAAGTAACCCATAAGAAGTAATAAAATTATCAGTAATTGTAAAAGACACCAAGGAGGTCTAATCATATAATTTAGTAATATAGAGGAATCACCAAAAGAAATGCAAGCAAAAATATTTAAAGGAGCTTACTCCTAGGAAGCCAATTAGCCATTGAATTGAAATGGTTCTATTTCTTTGATGACAAAATCTTCTAAATCATTTTATTATTATTACATGTCCATGTACTCCATTTATAATTTTTTTCTGAATTTTTTTGGAGAGAGCTTAGGTGGCATTAAGCTTTCCAGAAAGCTTTCCCTAAATCTGACAATCCAAATGGCTTTCCTGTGTGTTTCCGTAGTACCCAAGGCATACCCCCAATGTGGCATTAATTTTATCATACACCTTATGACTATGTGTTCATCCCCTGCAGGAGAATCTGAGTTCTTTTGGAGAAGTTCCTTTGAAGAATAAAATTTAATCATTACTCTACCCCCATCACCTCATTCATTATCTGGTGCAGGGTAGGTCATGATTATATATTTACTTAATGAATAAACAATCAACTACATTGGGTCATCAATTTTTTTAAGTAGGCTCTACACCCAATGTGGGGCTTGAACACAAAAGCCCAAGTTCAAGACTCCCATGCTCTACTGACTGAGCCACCTAGGTGCCCCCATATAGGGCATCTATATTAAAGTCAATACTTCAATCCATTTATGAAAATTAATATAGAAATCCATGAGATATTTAATCTTTTCCTTACCTCACTACATATTTTAACTTTGTAATGACAATAAATGTAATAGAGATCATGTAAAGCCACATGTTTCCAAACCATCATTATTTAACAGACACTGCAAGAAAACTTTGATCACAATATAATATTCAAAATTCTCACACCTACAATTTAAAAATAAATCAAAAGTTGGTTCTAAGTCCAACTGGTTTTAAATCAACTTACCAAGTTCAAAAATGTTAATCTCTCTCACTAACTCACAGCATGCTACTATCAGCCTTAATTTTGTATTATTTCATAGAAATGTTGCAATTACAATTTAGTCCACATTGATCTGCAAAAGTTAAAGGGCAAGATTAATTAATGGAAATAGTAAAGGGCAAAAAATTAATATGATGACACATCTAAAATGCTTAGAATAAGAGAGGCACTGTTATTTTCAGATTATCCATATTGATCTGCAAAAGAACAGAAGGAGAAATCTGTGAATAAAGTTAAATTTCAACACACTAAATTGTATGTCAGCGTTAAAAATAATAATTACTAAAAATGACAACCACATTATAGATTTGAAACTTCTGACTAATAGACCCAACAATGACTAATGTATTACAAATAAGCTGTGAAGAAAACATACAGCAACTGCATTAAAACTATGCCTTCCAAGTTGATGTGTGGATTTATATCCAAACCGCATATAAAAATATGACTCATTTTTACTACAATGCATGAAAAGGTTTAGACACCATATAAAATATGTAATCTATTTTAACTTGTCAAGATTTTCTGGTGATATTTATTTTGAAAACTTAAAGAACAGTATACTACTCAAACAATTAATTCAGCATACTTGTAGAATATATGAGGACTTTAGATCAATCAAAGGGAAGTAGTATCTTTTGGGGGCGTTGTGTGACAACATAAATCAAATCCAGAAATAAAATCAGAGCACCTCATTAGCTATTCATATACTTCCATCACTTACATCCCACTTAATTCTGGAGAGTAAATTTCCGAGTTAGACCCAGAAGGTGTTTTGAACTCCATTTCAGATAAAAAGAACATGAGAGAGATTAGAATGAGAAGACCTACCTGATACAGTTATTAAGTAACAGAATGGATTTGAATCTTCTGGTATTCAATGGTCTCTCTACTAAATGCTGGTTTCCAGTCCTTGTTAGCTACTAAAACATACGTACCCCTATCAGGACTCAATTAGGAGTCATTTGGGGGAAATACTGAAACTTGTGATGAGCCATTTTCAACCTAAGTAAAAATTTTAATTTATTTGTGTGTGTGTGTGTGTGTGTGTGTGTGTGTGTGTGCGCGCGCGCAAAAAGGTGATTTTATTAGAGCACAGGGACAGGACCTGAGAGAAGAAAGAGTTGCCCTAAGTAATTTTAAAAAATTTTTAATGTTTATTTATTTTTGAGAGACCAAGAGACAGAGCATGAGCTGGGGAGGGGCAGGGAGAGAGGGAGACACAGAATCAGCTTCCAGGCTCTGCGCTGTTAGCACAGAGTTCGAGCCATGAGATCATAACCTGAGTTAAAGTCACACACTTAGCCGACTGAGCCGCCCAGGTGCCTCGCCCTAGGTAATTTTTAAAGCCTCTCCCAGTCCCAAGAAATGGCTCACTGTAAGTAGTGTAAATGGGAGAAATGATAGTAGCCTCCTCCAACACCTACAGCAATACACTACACTTGCCGAATAAAGCAATTAGGAGGGAGAGTTCTAATGGGTCATGAATAAGGTTTAAGAAACATATTTTTATAAGCTTTATTTAGATGGCTACCTAGAATATCTTTATGCTTAGCATGATCTTTTCGATCAGTTTGAGGAAACACAACTGTGACTTCCGTGTTATTTTAAAATTTAGCAATGTGTGTATGTGTGTGTATCTTTTGGTTGTTATTTACTTAACTTGGTTATAGTTACTTCTCTTCAAAATAATGTATTTTACTTTAACCCAAGAACATTGTTTCTAACTACATTCTAGTTAGGAATGTAGGAATGTAGGAACTACATTCTAGGAATATTAGAAAACAAAGTTAGTATTTTGGGCGCTTTGTAAGCTATCTAGTATCTTTGATTCAAGATGTTTAGTTACCTTAAGATCATGAAACCCATGCCATCAAGCAGGCAAACATCTACACTATGTTTTCCCTTGAGTGTGGACTTTAATATTAATACCTCAGATCCATCCAGGCATTCCAAAATCATAATCACATAATCCTCATATGGTGAACAGTAAAAACAGATGCTCTTCTGCATTCAGGGAATGGCTGATAATAGAAAAATAGGAACCAATACAGGGAAAGTGTGTTCTTGTTTCCCAGAGTAAAAGTAGCAATTTGATAGAACAACAAGACTTCTGACCCAAAACAATGAAACTTCCTACTGGAAATAAATAGCCCCTTCATTCATGACAAAAGACAGTGTAAGAGAAGAAGCTACGTAATAATTAAAAAGCAGACAACATGACTATTTCAGCAGTCAGTACAGACAGTAGCCCCACAGGGTGAGTTCCGTGGTGGAGGAGCAGTGGCCATGGAAGGTCAGTGGTGGCTCAAGGTTCAGAGGGGGAAGCAGAGAAGGAGAGCAAATGTGATAGAAAGGCAGCCCAGTGTTTCTTAACACAAAGAAAATTAAAATAAAAAACTAAATTGTAAATACGGTGTTCACAGAGAAGTGGGGGGAATAGAGTGAGCATCAAGATTTAACAGTAATCAAATCTTACCCCAGTCCTAGAGGACACAGACCAAGATTTAACACCTATCTCCACCACCCATGCATGCTCTCAGATTACCTACTCACACAGCCTCTGTTCTTTTGCCTGTAGTCTAAGATGAAAAATAATCAAAGAAATAATAAAATCATTACTTTAGGGGTGCCATAAGTTTAAAAAGAAATAACAGCACAAAGACAGCTATTAGCATTATTAATATAGTGGGAGATCATTGAATCTCTTGTAGCATAATAAGAAATATGATACAAGAAACCCAGGAAGTGGATGAAACATTGACTTAGCCACCCCTCAGTAGTGAGTGTAGCCATGTGGTAGTGCTTGAGAGCAAGGACTTAGGAACCAAACTGCCCGACAGTCTTACTCACCAGGGAACCTATGGCAAATTCCTTAATCCTTGTGCCTCTTTTTCTCATCTGTAGACTAAGACTATAAAACAACAACAACAAAAATAACCACCACAACAAAATGGAATTATCATGGGGATACAGTAAATTGGTCTTAAAGCTTTTAGAATAGTAACTGGCACTTATTGTCTTGAAAAAAAAATAAGTAAAGGGCATCAGTGCCTTCAAGAACAGAAATTGGTGATCTAAATTAATGAATATGTTCTTAACTGTTATTCTCATTTAGCATACTTCATGAGTTTAGTTTTAAAGATACAACATTGTGATTCATTCACTTTTAGTATCTTTTCTATTATTTTTGGTAAACTAAGACCATACTTTATGGTGTATATGTGGTTCTCACTATGGGTTGAGGAAAGAGTGTTCTCTCTAAGAGAGATAATATCATTGAAAACTTAACCAAACTGGAATTAGTTTAGCAAAGTGATTAATGTCTGACTCAGTAGGAATTAACCCCTCAGGTGCAGTTTCTTAACAAAGGAAACCTGAGAGAAGAGAAAATTACTAAGCACAGGTGTCCCCCATGAAATTGGGAGGGAGACTGCAATGGGCAACATGGAACAACCATGTGGCAGCAGGGGGTGCTGAGATGAATTGAGGAAGCTAATGGTCCCAGAGAGAAATGCTGATTGGAGTGAATAATAAATTTCAACTTTGTTTTACAACCTTGTCCAAGGATCCTTCCTCCATGCCCACCTCTATACATCTAGATATAAAACAAAGATATTAATCCTTGTCCTTTCTTACCTCATAGGTATGCTAGTGGATACAGCAACTATGGATATACTTTCAAATCAAAATAAGTCATTGTGATGAGCCCACCAAGAGCCAGAGATCCCTTGAACTCCCCCTAACACTTTCTACAACATAGCACTGAGATCATCACAGTGCCAGTTTTAAAGGAAGACTTGTAATCTATTCATCTATTCTAAGAATTTCCCACAGTACATAGCAGATCATCAACGTGTGCTTTTCACTTTTCTCTCCTCCCTGATATACTCTTTTCCCTTCTTACCAGCTTAAATTCCATGCCCAATCATTACAATCATTTTTTTATCCTATATATACTTTTCTGGAACCCCTGTAACTAACATGATTGGAAAAGATACACAGCATATAAACTACTCTTACATTAAGTCATGAACGTGAACCTCAGGTAGGTTTACCGTGCTGCCCAACAGTCATGTTCTATTTGCTCTCCGCTCACCTGCGGAAGTGACACTCCGCACTTCTCCTTCCTCCTCATAGTCCATGCACTTCCATTACCATCCTCCGTCTTAGCTGGCCTCGCTTCTTAGTTCATGGAGAGCACTGAAGCAGTCAAAGGAGAATACCCACAACTCCCTGCCCGCATGCAACACCTCCCGTCTTGGGCTCTTGGTCCTATCTCACTTCCCCAATCAGAAATATGCCTTGAGCAATGCCTTTCCTTTTTCTCCTATTATCAAATTCTCTCTCTCTAGTGGACCACTTCTATAAGCAGTTAAATGTACTTTTTCTTCCTTTAGAAAAACAAACAAACAGCAATAGAAATCTATTGACAGCAATAGAAATCTAATATAATCAGTGGTTTCTCCTGGCTAACTGACTGAAAATTCTAACCACTCTCTTTTACACTCCTATGCCCTCTATCCTCCATTACATTTTTCATGACACTAATTTGTTTTGTTTATTGCCTCTTAAATGGAATGTAAACTCCACAAAAGCCAAATTGTTCAGCTGTCTTATTCACCATTTGTTCAACTACAGTTCCTGGCACATAGTAGAAGTTCAATAAATATATGTTGAAAGAATGATTAAAATTGTTAGATACATAAACAAAAAGACACAATAGTATTTCCCCCAAAATAATCAAGTTAATCATTGATTTATTTAATTTATGTACCCCAAACTTTAGCTAAATTTGAAGTTTAGCTAATACAACATGTTAGTATTTAACTATCTTCTGGATGTGTAAATATTACTTTTATTATAATATTATTTTATTATTAAAACTTTTAAATTCATAAAATTGAATATGAAAAGAAATAATGCAAATGGCA
The DNA here is from genome assembly GCF_006229205.1 of Suricata suricatta. Lineage (NCBI taxonomy): Eukaryota > Metazoa > Chordata > Mammalia > Carnivora > Herpestidae > Suricata > Suricata suricatta. The sequence continues at coordinate 65,218,092 of NC_043708.1, read as the reverse complement.
AATGATTATTTTGGGCTTACTATCTCCCTATTACTTGTATAAATATCTTCTCTATAAGTTTAAAATATTTTATCCTCATAAAAACATCATGAGATAGTTGCCATTATTATTCTCATTTTACACATAGTGAAACTAAAGCACGGAGATGTTTAATCATTTATCCAAGGTCACATACCTAGAAAGTGATGAAATCAGATTCAAAGTCTGGCAGTGTAACTTTAGAGCTTGAGTTTCTTAGCCACCATGCACTTAAACTTTGAGGTTTAAACCTCATTCTGTGTTGAGCATCTGAAAAAACATAACATTTATGTTTTTCTATAACAAAAGTATAAGTAAATTGAAAAGACCAATTAAAAATTGCAAAACATATTTGAACCAGATGACAAAGGGTTAATAGACTTTCATGAAAAAGCCTTAAAAGTTAGTAACAAAGGCACTATATTGTAATAAAAAAGACAAAACAGCACATAAACAGACAAAAGATATGAAAATAAACCATAGAAGAAGCAAAAAAAGTGAATAATCCTTGAAATAATTTATTCAACCTTGCCAGTAGATAAAACAACACACATTAAAACAAGCTTTAAATATTATTTTTCATCTTAAACTGGCAAAAGTTCACATTTAAAAATGGTTCAATAAGACAGACACTTTCATGGATTTCCAGTGTAAGATACGTTAGTGGAACCCTAATGAAATATAATTGAATAATGTGGGACAATTGTCTTTTAGAAACTTATACTGTGAGATCCCAAACATTTGTCCCCTAAAAAGATCTATTACAAAGAAATAATCAGAGTTGTAGAAACATCTCAAGTCACTTTAATGATGAAAAATTAGAAACAACCTAAATGTGAATCAATAGTTATACTGTTCACTGTCATTCCATAAACTAATAGAAACATGTTAATCTATAAGTTATAGTGATTTTCAAAAATCAAAATAGTGATAGGGAAATACTCATGGTAAAACACTGAATGAAAAAGTCAGAACACAATGCATACTCACAGGATGATCCAAATTATTTAAATTGCACCATTATAGCATTGTGTCTATTGTCCCTTTTCCTATTACACATAGGAAAAGGCCTGGTTTTTAAAAATTATATACAATGATAACTGAACTCACCTCTGGGTTTGTTTCAATAGGTAATTTATATTTACTTTCTTCTTTATAATACACTGGGAAATTTTTTATAGTGAGTCTGTGTTAAGCTAAAATCAGAAGGAAGCAAAGCATTTAAATCTTATCAAGTAATATATTTAAAAACATACAATTCTAACTCTCATACAAAGACAGAAGAGACTAGATTCTTACAAGCTGCCCCAGTCCACAAGCTGCAGATAATGGCATGTCTGCCTAGTAGGAGACCAAACCGTAGGACTACACCATAATAAAAAAGACTAGAAATTTCAACTCGGAAAAATCCTCCAAGGGAAGGATGAAGCTTCTCACCCAACAACCCAGAATCAGTTTTATACTACGAAGCTTTTTTCCAAAACATGGACTATATATTTTTTAATAGTTTATTGTCAAATTGGTTTCCATACAACACCCAGTGCTCTTCCCCACAAGCACCCTCCTCCATCACCACCACCTCTTTTCCCCCTCCCCCTTCCCCCTCAACCCTCAGTTCATTTTCAGTATTTAATAGTCTCTCAAGTTTTGCATCCCTCAACATATTACTTAGAAACCCAGAGATTTCTCAGAATCCCTATTAAGAATTAAAGATTTGGGGGGCACCTGGGTGGCTCAGTGGATTAAGCACTCGACTCTTGATTTCAACTCAGGTCATGATCTCACGGTTCGTGGGATCAGCCCCAGTCAGGCTCTGTGCTCACAACTTGGGATTCTCTCTCTCCCTCTCTCTCTCTACCCCTCACCTAGCTTATGCTTACTCTTTCTCTCAAAATAAATAAGCTTTAAAAAAAATAAGAATTCAAGATTTTCCAGCAATTATTTTTAAATGCCTGAGAACATGCTAAAATTTATAATTGTCATATTATAAAGATTTTTTGCTATCATAGTTTTTGGTTCTTCACAATGCTGTTGTCCATATGCATTTTTACTAGATGTGTCTTCCCAAGAAGCTATACCATCATTATACCTGAATCCGTCTCAAAGCAGATAAAGAAATACCACACTGCATGCAATTATGAGATGTACATATTTTAACATGTACATCTGACATGTCACAGATAATTCACAGCACTTGTTTTCCAGTCTTTATGATCTATGAAACAATGGTGCAATTGCAATGGACAATATATTCAATTCAATTAAACAAACTAACCCCTCATCTCTTCCGTTCCATCACTCTGAATTAAGCCCTGATTATCTAAACACAAAACTGCCAAACCCTCTAAAATTTAAGAACACCTTCTAAGTTCAGAGCTCTTTTTGCAAAAATAATAAACTACTTAACTTGATCAAAAAGAATTGATTTCTAGTGCAAAGAACAAGGATGATATATACCAATGTGTTGTTTCATGGAGTTCATGCAAGGAAAGTACTCATGCAGCTATGTAAACATGTTACATGTCCTTTACCAGTTAGCCATGAATGATACAGAAAGGCTATTGACACCTATGGCCAAAATACTTTGTATGTGTCAGGACCAGCTCTGGCTGAGACTCTGAAACTGGACAGGTAAGCTCCATATGAAGTAAGAGTTTGAAACCATGTAAACTTCATATGCAACTAAGAATTACAAGCTGTTTTTCTGGCAACAAGTTTATATATCTCTGGCTGATGGCCCAGAACCTGGGTGAGGGCTATGAAGTTATTCCCGAGGAAGGACAGGCAACTTGTTGCAGCCCTGGGTTCCTGGTAACACCCTCAGAACACAGCAACCAACACAGCATTTCTTAAAAATTATATTGTAACTAAGGGCGCCTGGGTGGCTCAGTCGGTTCAGCGTCTGACTTTGGCTCAGGTCATTACCTCGCGGTCCACAACATTGGAGGCCTGCGTCGTTAAAAGTTGTGTGTATAACTAATGCCAATTCTACTTTGTTATTTTTGTTTTGTTTTGTTTCTAAACATATTGTGTTTCACTTGGGACAAACCCTTATTTCAAACCGACCTGGTAGAGGAGACCAGGGGATGATGCTTGCTTCACTGTGATTGATAGCTCTGCTCTAGGAAAGGAAAAACGGGTTCCATTTGGCCAGTCATATCTATTAGAGCTAATCTGTGGAAAAAAATAAAAGACATAGAAGGAAAATGTAATAAAAACAAAGGAAGAAGACAGACTGAAACAGAGCCCATCATCAAGGGCAGCAACAGCAGGGGCTTCTGTGACAGCTATTTCAGGGGTGGTGAGGTGGCAATCACCAGGCATTTTAACAAGAGAGAAGACTGTGATGGAATCAAAAGATGAAACATCTATGAGGCTGAGAGATCTAGACACTCATCTGCATCAATTATTTTTATAGGCCCATACTATACCCAAAGTATATTTATGAGTGAGTGAATGAAAAACACTGAATACTTCTAGCATACACAGACCCGATCTAACCTCTGATTATGCCTCTCTTAATCTTAATACCAGCATTCTTAAATACATGGAATCATGACGGTGCATTTAGGATAGGAAAGAGATATGATAATACTCTATTTCCTTAAAAAACATTTTGCTTATTAATCTGTTTAATGTTTACCTTTCCCAGCTAAGAAGCAAGCTCAATAACCACAGAGCATTGTTTTGTTTTGTTTTGTTTTTCAGAGGGTTTTCCCTCCTTTTTCCAATGCATTCTCAGCACCAAGAATATTGCCTGGCATATATCATAATATACATAGTGGCTAACAGATGTTTGTTGAATAAATGAGAAAGTGTACATGTTATTTAGGAGCTTCATAAAATTCACCGTATCTTTATAACATTAGAAATAAAGTGTTTAGAGGCACCTGGGTGGCTCAATCGGTTAAGCTTCTGACTTTAACTCAGGTCATGATCTCTCGGCTCACGGGTTCAAGCCCTGCGCCGGGCTTTATGCTGACAGCTGGGAGCCTGGAAGCTGCTTTGGATTCTGTGTCTTCCTCTCTCTCTCTGCCCATCCCCCTCTCATGCTCTGTCTCTGTCTCTCCAAAATAAATAAAAACATTAAAAAATAGATAAAAAATAAAATGTCTAATTTTCCTTAAGACTGTGTAAATACAGCAAGTTCAGAAAATTATGGCCTAGTCTTACATCAGCTGAAGGGTATTTCACCTTGATAATTAAATAGGTTTATACTTCCAAATACTCCAGCACAAATACTTAAAGTCAGATACACTCTTTAACAGCCCATAAACAAACTCGTAGGACGTGAGAGCATGGAATATAAGTGGACACAGAGGGTCCTGGGTTCTGTTTTTCAGTGCCAGAAAAGCCAAATATAATGTGGTTAATAACCTTCGACACCTCCTTTGAAGCCAGGGATGCACTGAGTTAGCATTGATGCAGAAGGCTAGCTAGCTCTTGTGGCCGAGTGCCAGTGGAGGGCAGCAGAGAGCTACTCGAGAGAAAATACATTCAAGAGGAAGATTGAACAGCTCCCAGCTGAGAGTAAGGTCCTTAGCCAGATTTACAGGGCGCTGCTAAAGAGGCAGCCCACTTGGAAAACCCGACCACAGGGTAGCCAGCAGAAATAAAGTTCCCAAATACATGAACACATGAAGCCAAGAAGCAAGAGAGATGGGCAGGAAACAATGCCAGCATACTCAGGATAATCTGGACTCCAATTAAGCACAAGTCCCAGGAGCCATTGATTCAGAGAGTGATCTCTCTCCAGAGCTGCTGAAACAGATGATACCTTGCACTCATTCTAACCAAAATCTTGAATCCCCAAGATCGTTAACAAGATTAAGTATCATATTTTTGGAAAGATGACCTCTCCTGTAGAAAATATAAATACTATATTAAGAATATAACATTAGGAGGATAAAATCATACATGAATGAAGAGTAGCAAGCACAGGCTCTCTCTCATTACAAGCGGTCCCTAGAATCCTCCAAAAGCTGAAACTTCTCAAATATGTATGGTGGAATCTTTGTGAGCCCTAACAAATGGCAGCAGGTTCAATCAGTTACCCTGGTCTCACTGTGAGGGCCCCCACCCTATGGACAACCAAGAGTGACATGCACCTTCTCCAAGGCCAGGATTCATGTTCCTTTTCTGTGTCTAGTGATATGAGCTTAGGTCACCTAGGTGGCCTCTCTAGGTCAGTTTCTTCTCTTTTATTTTTTTTTTAACTTGAGAGAGTGTGCAAGGGGGGCAAAAGAAGGGGTGAGAGAGAGAGAGAGAGAGAGAGAGAATCTAAAACAGTCTCCATGCTTAGTGGGAGCCTGACACGGGGCTCGATCCCTTGACCCTAGGATCATGACCTGAGCCAAAACCAAGAGTTAGCCACTTAACCGACTGAGCCACCAGGCTCCCCAGTTTCCTTACTTGTAAAATAAAATAATATCTATCTGTTCTATGGGGTCTAAAAGGAATTCACAGAAGAAAGCATGCCTTGTTAATTTTATACAAATACTCAGTATTTTATCACCAGTCCGAGTAGTAAGAAGAGCAGGAAGATACTTAGAGAACAACAGAAAAGCATCTAAAAACTAAACCTTTGGGAGACTCAGAACTTTAATTGTAATGAACCTTGTTCTTTCTTTCAATCCAGGTCAGGAGGGTTCTAATTTTTCTTGTATATGTATTCCTCCTGAGTGGGACTCATATTAAACGATGAGTGTATTTGCTTCATGGAGTAATATTTGCCTCTTGTTAACAGTCTTGCTAAATGTGTATAATGATGTTCCAAGCCAGATAGAAGTGGGAGATATTTTACTGCCACCTCCTGAAGGAATTTATTCATAGGGCCACAGAAGCAGGGAGGAAATGTGGGCTGTTTGCAGCCAGAATACTTTGGCTCTGTTCCCCCTTTCTCCAAAAAATTAATAGTAATAATAATCATTACTCTAAGGATATGGGAACATGTTAGAAAAACTCAAATACAGCTGCCTCAGCTTTGTGTTCAGTTTAGTCCCATTCCTATGCTGTGATTTTTCTGGATGGACAGCAAGAGAGAGCTGAGTGCATGCCAATGCCTGAGTGAATGTTAACTGGAAAATCTAAGAGTTTTGTAATTTTATTTTTTAAAGTTTATTTATTTGGAAAGAGAGAGAGAGCAGCAGAGGGGTAGAGAGAGGAGAGAGAGAATTCCAAGCAGGCTCTGTGCTATCAGCCTATCAACACAGAGCCTGATGAGGAGCTCAAACTCATGAACCATGTGATCATGACCTGAGCTGAAACCAAGAGTCTGATGCTTATAGCCAACTGAGCCAAACAGGTGCCCCAATTTGCGTCATTTTTTAAATCAAACAAAGGCAAAGATGGGAGGGACATGACGAAGAAAATTTTGTCAGTTCTTTCATTTCTTATTTCTGATGAGATGCCTAACTTGAAAATTCAGAATTGGCATTGGAGAGTCACAAATGACAACAGAGACACCAACAGAGAATCTTCCCAAATGCGGGTTCATGATAACTTATAGCTCTTTTGACCTACAAGGGACAATGGAGAGTTCAACTTTCTCCTTTTGTATGGGAGGAAACTAAGGTCAAGAGAAGCTGTGTGACGAGTTCAGATTCTCCAAGGTATTAACAGCAAGTCCAGTTATCTCATTAGTTTAAAATACTACATGGCCAAAATAGCTAAAATGCCACTCAATGACCAAACGCCATAATAAAGGCACAGAAGGAGCTGTTCAATAATAAAAGAGAATTAAAAAATTGGCTTCCTTTAAAGCTACAAACCATGGACCCCTGTATTCCAGCAGTCATCAGCTGCTTTGCTAATAGGAAATTAAACACACGCATGCTTCAGTGAGTACATGCACAAGCCACGCCCACACACACGGCCGATTTACAAAGTCATCGGGAAGGAGATGAGTTCTTCTGTTACCTCTGTCTAAATTGTTAAATGCCAAGAAAATGCGAAAATTGTTATTACGAAAAGTCTTGGGCCATTGCTAAGTCTCTACCATTGTTAAGACCTCACCAGTGGCTAGATATTCCATTTCATCTTTGCTATAAAAAAGGGAGGTGGTGTCCATCTGGAAGTGGGGATCCCGTGTCTCTGAACTTCAGAATATCTTGAACTAAGATAATATGGGCAGAGCACATATGTGATAACTTGAAGGAGAGGTTATCTTTAATCTGTTTTCTAATATTGACTAGACAGCAATCTCAAATCAACTAAATGGTGGGTCCAGACCAAATGAAATCTCAGGAATTTCTTCCTTTTCCAATTTTACTAAGTATTTGTGCATTAATACATTTGATTATAATTTGGAAAGTTGGTTAAATAAAGTACAATCTACAAAATTATTTTTTAGAACTAGTCTCCTGACATGGAATTTAAAACATTACAAGAATATTCTTGCAAATTGCAATTGTCTTGTGTGCAGACACTTGAGATAAACATCTTTTCCTTTCTCTATATTATTATCATAATATAAACTCAGTGAAACATCCTTTGATATCAAGAGAGTACTGTTTTCCAGACAATCAAGATTAATTAGAAAAAGCACGGTGTCTCTCTCTCCTGTGAAAACCCATTCCTCAGTAAACTAACCCACACTTTCATCACTACTATTGATTATTACGGTCACTAGATGTCGCTGCTGTCGTTTGAATCAGATTTTCTTCCAGCTTTCCAAAAAAAAAAAATCTTATGATTTTGGGTATTGTTTTTATTGCGGTTGATATTTTGGTAAGTGGATGCTATTTTATATATTAATGAATGCAGATCACTTGTTTCTCAGATGAAGAGAGAAAGAACTAGAAAACTGAAGTAATTTGCCTAAGGATCCATAGGAAGAGACCAGTAGAGCCAGAGTTTTAAAACTCTGCTTTCCTGTCTATACTTCAAAGGCTTTTAAAAAGCAAAAATGTTCCTGATGGAAGCGATGAAAACAATCATCTTTTTAAATCAAAACCCAATGAATAATACTTTCTACATATAAAGTTAGTTTTGTTTTATTTTCTCCCCAATGGCCTTCTCCTTGGAAACTGGATCCAGATGAATCGTGAGAACATACGATTTTCCCAGGCCAGACTTTAAAAGAGTGAGAGAACATGACAAAAGCCATCATCGAAGTTCAGGTGATTCCCTCCTTCAGAGAGTCTCCTCCATAAAGTTATTAAAACTAGACAAACATCCACGGCACACAAACAATCCTCTACAGAGAGCATCCCCAACCCGGCTTTCCAGCCATCAGCAAAAGAAAACCAGTAGAGTTTTCCTGAGAAGGCTAGAGCTAAGAAGGATAGAGGCAGCTGTGAAAGCAGCTCAAGACTGCTTTCACAGACTGAAGTGAGGAGGAAGAAAGGAGAGATGAAGGCAAGTTAACTGACAGAGGCAGCCAAGTGCCATGGCTGAAGCTTCCAATTTATTCCTGCTCCTAAGGGAAAACCAAAAATTCACAACCCCTTGGGTGGGTTGACAGGCAGGAGATAGAGGAGAGGGCTCTCACACACCCGCTCAAACTTGTTGGACCCTCTTTTACAGTCCCCAGAGGGGGAGGGAGGAATGGACGCGCCTGAAAAGAAAAGAAAAAGGAGCCAGCACCGCGACCAGCCTTGGGAAAATCTCCACAGACGAGCATTTTTGTGCGTTAAGTGGCCCGCATTAGCAGCCTAAACACGTAGGGGAAGGCTAACATCGCCGGTTAATATGGTGCGGGAGCGCAATGATAGACCTGGCATTTGAGAGGGGAAGCGCCAGTTTTTACCAAAAACAAAATGAAACATTTCTGAGGGTTTAAGTTCTTAGGGCTTGGGTGGAGTGAGTTTTGGGGGCGAGTCTCATTCCCTGGGGCGAGGCGTGTGTACAGACTGGGTCATCAGTTTTAGAGGCTGGTTCTTTTATATATTATACACACAAACACACACTTCTTTCAACTATATTAAAAAAATAATAATTTCCACAGTATGAAAAAGGCTTCTTAGTCCAAGGTTCTGCGGTCCCCACTGGGAGAGGGGACAGAAGGAGTCAACCCCGAGATGCCTCCTTTAAACTCCCGCGTTGGGCCGGAGAACAGACGAGGCGGTTCTGGAACTCTGCACAAAAATGGTTACCTCCACCCCTTTCAAGCTGCCTCTTTTCTCTTACACCCAGAGAGACCGGGATAGGGATACCGACAGGACTGTGGATAGGGACAAGGGACGGGGTGGGGGGAGAAGACGGAAGGGGAAGGAGAGAAAACAAGAAGGAAGAAAAGAGAGAAGGGGAAACTGATGAAATTACACCCAATTGAATTCCAATTATTTATGGGTTTTCTTTCTCCCCTAAAACGAATTAACCTTGCTTGTTCCTTCCCTGCCTTTCTAGCAGATTTTCAGCCTGAACAGTGTTCTTGATACATAAAGCAAAACAAAACAAAACTTTGGACGGGTGGGGGGAGGGGTAGAAATGCCTGAAAGCCGGCGCGCGGAGGTCAACTGGCAGCTTGCTCGGGATCAGCCAGTCGTGGAGCGCACGGATCGCCCTGGTTCCTTTTCTTTCCAAAACCCCTTTACCCTGCCTTAGCATCTCCTTTCTCCAAGAAAGGAGCCAGGGAGCAGCCGGGCAAGGACCGGGAGCGAGGTTGGCTTTTTCTGCGCAAGAAGCCGATAGGATCCACCGAGACTAAAATGCGGGAAGGCCCCTTGTCCTTGTGGGCCCAGCCTCAGATGTTCCCCGCGCACTGTGGAAGTTTCTCGAAACTCCAGGACTCAGTGTGAAGACCTGGGCTTTCTCCTGGGCTGCTCTCCCAGGCCACAAGGGTCACCCCTCCAAACCCAGCCTCCCCTCTAATGCCTTTACCTCGGTACATCAAGCAACCCGTATGGAAAATCAAAGGCCCCTTTGGGCTGGGAGAACTAATTAGAGGGAACCGGCACCTCAGACCTTCGTGTTTGGGGGCGGAGGGGAGCGTGGACTGAGGAGAAGTCGGGGGAAACCCCGCGGTAAGCAACTGGCCGACAGAGGCATCCGGGCTGTTTTCTCTGAGGAAGCCCTAAAAGAGCACTGGGATGTGGTGGTGTCGGCATCAGACGTGGCTCTAGGAGACCCGAATTCAGGCTGCTCTGGACGGATTTTGGATAAAGATGGATTATCGCCGCAGACCCAAATATTCCCTGACCTGCTTCCCAAGGCGCTCTGGCGCTTTGCTGGGAGAGCACCGCGCTGCCGGAGGCTTGGCGCTTCCGTCAACTGCACGGAGCAATTACTAAGAAAATATTGTGACGATGTTGTAGGGCGGAAGGGGATGTGAGGGGGTGTGGGAGGGGGGAGTTAGTTTGAAGAGCGATTTGCAAAGGAATATTAAGTTTGATTCCCGAGGTCACCGCGGGAAAACGGGTTGGCGTTGGGTGAGCTGCAGACCTCTTCCTCTAGGTGGCGGATGTTGGTACGCAACAACAGGCGGGTGCTGACTCCAAACACAGGATTAAGCTTCTTGCTGGTTAAAAAAAATAATAATAATAGTAATAATATAGAGGTGTGGGGCTGTTTTTCCCCCCTTTTGGATATTTATTTATTATAGGGAAAAGTCATTGATTTTCCTAAGCAAACTGTGTTTCTCCTTCACTTGGTGGAAAATAAAAACTGTTTGAATAAATAAGTTATTTCTGAACATTTTGTTGTCAAAGTGTTAAATGTTCCCGTCATTTTTATTCAAACACTAACATGATTACAGCCAATTATATATTCACCAGTGTTCTTTATTTTAGAGTAATTGTACTTGTCACTAATAAAACAGAGGCATAATGGATCGCTACTGTTCTGGATTTTCAAGCAATTTTGTGTAATTTGATTGAATTATACATCTTATCTGCTACTTTTTTATTTTTATATTTGGGGATCCTATTTTCTTGAAAATTGCAGCTCTATGCTTGTTTTGTTGTTTCTCCAGTAACGTACACTTCGGTAACAGTGATAAATAGAAAGAGTCCCTTTGAAATGTCAAAAATCAGCTGTTTCTTTCCCCACCCCTCCCCCCACCCCCTCCCTGCACTTCAGCGCGGGGAAGACCTGAACTCTGGCTGCCAGGCAGTCTGAGCCAGTGGGTGCGCTTACCCGAAAAGTCCAACGCCAAGACAAATTCCCCATTCACCCCAAAGGCAGCCGTCTCCCTGCCTGGAGTCTTTGGGGGTTTTGTCTCTTTCCTGTAATGATACTGTTGGGTGTCTGGAGCTTTAAACATGCCGAGACAAGCCGATCATGGGTTCAGTTTATGTGGAATATGTATCAAGGGAAAGAGTATGCACAGCACAGCCGAAAGATAAACTGTATATATTACTCCAATTACACAACCCCCAAATGTCCCATCTACCCAACCACCACCGCCCGGCAACCTCGACCCAGCCGTAATTACAATTATCTGTCTACTGGCCTATGTTCTTTTCGGTTTCAGATATACCTAGAGGACTGGAATCAATAGTTTCTCCCTCCTTTTTTTTTTAAAAAGACAATTTCAATAAAAAGATACACTTAAAAGACACAAGCATCCACCCAGGGTTCGCAAATCTCAACAAATCAAGAAATAAACGTGACAGCAGGCAGGCAGGACATGGGATTTTAAAAGACCATCTCTGCAACTGAAGGAGCAGAGAATGTGCAATTCTTCTCCCAGTAAATCCCTCCAGTTCCTAGGACTCGACTCAAACGCCCCGCTAGGAGCTGCAGCTGCGAGATTGAGCCAAAGGCTCTGACAAGTGCCTTGTGTATGACCCAATATTTATCAATAACAACAACAACAAAATCAAGTGAAACCAAGGCTGGGGATTTTGAACTGCTTCTAAAGCCCTGGCGTGGATACGCACGTGGGCGAAAAAGATCGCTGGAGATGAGTTGGCTCCGTTTGTCTGCCCTGGGGAGCAATCTTGGGGCAAAATCCAGTGCTAATTGATCCCAACCAGCCACACTATCAGCTGAAAATGTTCAAGGAGACAAAGAACGAGGAGTGTGTGCTAAAGATACCCTAACCATTTTTTCCCCAAGTAAATCGCGGTGTGGGATCGATTGCGTGTACATGCATACAAATAGGCAAAGGGAATTACTTCTAATTAATGAGAAAAATACGTTTCATGTGTGACTCCGGACTTGTTTAAAATCTAGCGTCCCCGTCCTTTGTCCTTTGATTATTTGGTGGTCGGGCTTGCAGCCTCCTCCGGGAAAACCTGCGGGCCCAGTTTAGTGTTCTGAGCTGGAGAGCAGACGCTCAGCCCAATTAGGGACCGTTTCTCTCATCTTCTGGGCTGTTTACTCCAAGGCCAAAGGGTAGGCCTCTTGGGCAGCGATCCCAGCGCAGCCATGGGTGTCGCCGTCGGCCGCCGGGGCAGGAGCTGGGACAGCTTCGGAGCGAGTCCTGAGCGGCTCAGCTCCTAGACCGCGAGCAGTCGCCGTGTGCCACTCCGCAGGCTGCTCTCCTAAGGGGCTTTTACAGCGTTTCCACTTTTCGTGGCCTCATCTATCTTATCTAACAAGTTCATGCTCCAAAGAGAAAAGAGAAAAGTGAGAGAGGAAAGAAAGAAAGAAAGAAAACCTCTTCGCCGCGGTGATTCATAGTTCACACGCTCAGGAGCCAAACTTGCCGACCAGGTTTTTTTTTCATTAGTCTCCTTCGTGCCTTAGGACAAACCCAGGAAGGAGGACGATACTAAAAATTGGTAAACTAGAATCTAGGATTGTTGTTAAAATAAAAGTGACTCCCCCACCCCCACCACTGCCTTTCTTGCAGATTCAGAAACGGGGGAGTCTGATGTTTCTGTTTTCCCCGTGCTAACGGAAACTCGTTCCTGACGCCATCCCGCGTCTGGCTTGCCCGGGCCGCGCCTCTCCTCCCTGCACGCGGGCTTCTTCCGAAGGGCAGGGGAGAAACAGGGGTATAATTGCCCTCCCCGACTGGGTTCAACATCCCGCACGCGTATCTGAATATTCCAATGGCCTTCGCTTACACGAACCCTACTCTTTAGCTCGGAGCTGCGCTTTATACAAATAATAAGCTTGAAACCAATAACTGGTCTCTCTTTTTTTCCGCGTTCCCCGTAGCAGATGACCCCTTAGCCCAAAAATATTGATCTGTGTGTGTGCTTCCGGTGTGATGTGCAAACACGAGACATCTCGTCTGCAAAGGTAACTGTAAGGGGGGGAAATCCGGAAATGAAACCTAAAAGCAGGTCCTCTAAACCTGACTGCGCTCGGCAGGCTCCAGCCACAAAGGAGCGCGGCCAGGCGCGCGGGTGTGCGCGGGCAGGAGCCGCGCGCGGGCCCGGGTCCCTGCGACGGTCTTCTCCGGGAACTGCCCGGGTGCTGCAGCCTCAAGGGGGATGAGCGGGGAGGAGGAAGATCCGGACCTTTTGGAAAACAGCAGCTCCAGTAGATTCTCCAAGGCTGTTAGGAGGGGGAGGAGGAAGATCTTCGGGAACCGCAGTTCGAGAGTGAGGAGGCAGGTGGGTATGAGGTCCGCAGGAAGTCAAAACGGGCTCAGTGGTTTGTCCATTTGGAGTTTCAGAAAGGGAGGTGATGTATTGGATTAGCAAAGAGTTTACTTTCTCCCGCTTGACTTTCCCGTGGAGATGAGGGACTTTGTGATGGGAGGGTTCTCTGCGTGCCTCCTTGCCTGCCCACCCCAGCGCTTGCAGTTTTTTCTCTTCCCTCATTCCTTCACACACTATTAGTAGGTATGAATGTGTTTCCTCAAACACACTCATCACTCTCCAATACGGTCGCTGGGCTGTTCAGTGCTCTTCGTGCACCTTTGAGAGTTGACCACCTAAAATCCGCGACTGAGTGACACCGATCCATCTTTCCTCACAACGACTTGAGTATGGGGGGGACTGGAGTATGGGGGACCGTTTAGAAGGGTGCTTCAAAATAGACGAGAGTGGATGCACCACAGTCTCTGAAGACTCCCAGTACACTTCCCAAAGTAGATTATTCAGGCTCCTACGGGAAATCAAACTGAAGCTCCAACTAATTAAGGAGAACAGTGACAGGATAGTTAGGAGCTCAGCATTTTGAGGCCTGTAAGTTCTTCTTTCAGCCTGATATATATTTATGAAGTCTTTCTTTTTCTCCCTCTTTTGGTGTCCCACTGATGGAAAACCCATTATCCTGTGCGCTGACTTTTGCCAAATCTCAATTCCTCCCTTTCCAGATAGACTCCTGAGTGAAAACCAAAGACCTCCATCATTCTTGTTTACCATCACCCCTCCAACTCTTTGTCTTTCTCTTTAGCATTTCCTGACCCCTTTGAAGGATGAGCTGCGCCATTTCCTTGGGCAACTAAAGGAGAGAACCGGACCTCTCAGAGGTTTTGCCCAAAAGGTGTGAGATCATTTCTCCCAATTGGATCAGGTCAAGAAATGGAACATGCCTGCTACCCTCACATTATCAGGGACTCAACTCCTAAAATGTGTCTACCCTGGAAGGTCTTGAGCAGGCTGGTAAATAATGGGAAACAAGTAAAGGGTAGTGGGCATTTCATATTTATAAAAAAAATATGTAGAATATTTGAAAGGTTCAGAAAGACTTTGCAAAAGTCCTTTGACCCTAGGGTGAGACTATTTCATTGGCGAGCTCTGTGTCTCTCTCTCCACAGGGCTATATTAGGAAGAAGCTACTCCCCAGTGTATTCTGTCGCAGATCTCCTGCAGTTCCGTTGGATGAGTATGCACTTGCCGTCAGAGAGCTTGGGACCTCTGACAGCATCACAAAAACCTGCTTGGGGAGTCCCTGGGGTCCCTATTCAGGCCTTCTTCTTCTTCTTTCTTTCTTTCTTTACCTTGGACTTTCTCACTTCCAAAGCTTGGATAGCTTATACCAGTTTAACATTTCGACTCTCAAATATGAGACTCTCCCATAGTTTTTTTTTTTCTTCTCGAGGTTCTCAAGCAAAATTGCCTGTGCCACAATGTTATGATGGAAGGATGCTGAAATGACAGGCCTAGTAGACGCTTGTCTTAATCATCGGCTTCTTAATTTAGTTTTAGTGCGGTGTGTGTGTGCGTGTGTGAGCGTGCGCGCGCGCACACACACAACAGGCTCTCATACATGTGCGCGCCCCCGGGGATATTGGGGGTGCGCGCCTGCGTGCTGACAGCAGCCGCTTGACAACCTGCAGCTCCCTAATGAGTGACGAGGCAGGGCTGCTGCAGAAAAGTAACACTTCCCTGGTGTGAAGACCTCTTACTGAGAAGTTTAGTTCACTACTGTTCTCGCAAACCTAATCGTGTAACCTGTAACCAAAACCCACAGAACAAGGATACAACACGCTAAAGAGTAACTTATAATCACTAAATGTTAGCACCATTACCTGCTGTTAGGAAGCGATTGCAGACCTCGCTCATCAGTCTCTGGAAATACCTGGATGCCTCTGCATGAGTTCCACTTGTTCCCAAACGTCATGGGGTCAGGGACTCCCTATGCATCTGCAGGAAGAGAGCTTTAGCCAGAGCTTGGTGCCACTCCAAGGACACCCGGTCCAGGGAGCCAAAAGCAAAGCGGATTTTAGGTAAAAATGGCCCGCCTCTCCTTTAACTAGCAGATACCAAGGGGAGAAAAGAAGTGAAAAAACCGACAGAAAGCAGGGGGAAAAGGCCTTAAAGAAGACTTCATGTAACACTGCCAAATGGAATAACTAAGTGTGCTGCTCCCTACTTAGATGCGATAGGCTGTGGCGCCTTGGTTATTAATTAAAACTAGAGATGAAATCATCTAATTCATTTCCTAAGCAATTCTTCTGTTAGGACTGCTCACTCTTTATGAGGCCTGTCCTCTTTTCTGAGGAGGTGGTGGGGTAGGGACTGCAGACAGAGAAAGAGAGATATTTACCACCATATATACCAGAAAATTACGTTTGCTCTCACTTCTGCTTTGATTCATTAACAGTGTACATTTCTAGATGTTTGTGTGTGAGAGATTAAGATTAAGCTAATATGAGAAACTAGCAGAATGATACACAATTTGTTTTAGACCTGAGACCACTGGATGCCCTCTGTCTTCTGAAAGTCATCATAGAGACTGAGGTGGAAACACAGAATTGGGGCTTCCTGTGTTTAGGACCAAGGTCCTGAGATGGACATGGGCAGTCCTTCAAATCCAATTTGCACCCAAATTGACCAGTAGGATGTACAAAGCTCCATCCAGGGACTTTCAACCTGCACAATGCTCTGCCCAAGAACCCCCTCCCTCTCCATTTCATCTAGTAGCGGTTCTAAAAAGAAGCCATGGCTGAGACAAATGTGGGCTGCTGAGTAAATAGTGCATGTTTTGTTGAACAAGCCTACCCCCCCCCCACATACATATGTGTGTGTGTGTGTGTGTGTGTGTATAGATAGATAGATAGATAGATAGATAGATAGATAGATAGATAGATACAGTGCTCTATCTCACCATAAGGTCCAATTAAAATTATGATAAGGATAATAAAATCACTTCCCCCCAAATTGCAAATGACCTGTGTCATTAGGAAATAGATCTTTAGAGTGATTATATTAAACTGTAATCTATTCCTATACAAATAACCTATTTTGAAACTTGCATCCATGCAATTCTTAAAATAATATAACACATTCTAATTTGCATGCAAAATATTTTCCCAGTCAATATCAGCTCCTGGCACATAAAACCAGATTATTACAGCTCTCATTAGCAGACCCCAGTTTTTGCCTTTTGAAAGTAAACAAAAGAAAAACTTATTTTCACCTGCTAAATTTTTATGCAAGATCACAAAACAATGCACACTCAGCTTTGACCTAAGAAATACCTTAAAACATTAAAAATTCATCAGTCAGTGCTGGTGTTGTATTCAAGGAATGCTCCTCCAGTTTGCTGCTGAGCTCAGATTTGAATAAAATGTCCAATGTTAACAAACAATACCCACGTTTGGCACTTTGTGTATTAAATTGATCAAACAGATTTTAAGAGGCACAATGCACAATTTGTACAGACCTGATTGAGTTAATATAATATCAGCAAATTTTACATCGAAATGATTCTGTTTCTTTTCTTTGTGTTTAAAACCAGCACAGATTACAAATTTTAATGATCTGAAAATGTTTGGTATACAAAATCATGCTTATTTCAGTATTAGCAAAAACACAAGAAATTTTTCAACACAAACACCCAGCTGTGTCTATTTTAAAAGCAGTTCAATGACAGCTTGCACTTATGAGCATGCAATCAGCTAATTTCGCTTTTTTTTCTTCTGTGTTAATCAACACTTTCCTTCCTGCATATCAGAGTACAAATAGTATAGTTACTCCACATCAGTAAATGTTTACGTAACCTGTCCTTTCCCAAGAATCCGGTTACACCGAATCATTTCACGCTAGACCGACTACGAAAACGTACCGGGCCGTCCACCTCAGAGGGAGCCCTTGTGTGCCATTATAAGTGGTGATGGGAAGGGGGGTTGTGGGGGGAGAAACGGGGAGGAGTAGGTGGAGGAATGGAGTGAGGGAGTGGAATAGATAGAGGAGAAGGGGGGTGGTGCGAGCAGGAGGAGGGAGGAAGAGGGGAGGAGGAAGGAAAGTGAGTTGAGGAAAAGTAGGAATAACAGGCCTGAGGAGGGAAGAGAAAGGAAAGCAGGCAGAAAGAGGAAGGCTCACAGAGCTCTCCAGCCGGTCCACAAAGCTCATTAGCTCATCCGGCTCTGTAAGAAATTGGAGCTTAGAAGTCAATGTTTGGGGCCATGCCACTACCAACGTTGATAGCTGGGACCCTTGAACTTTCCCACATGTAAATATAGCTTAAGTAAGGAGATATGTAGAAATGGGGGTGGGCTTCATACAGTAGAATGGGTAGATGAGGTTAGTCCAATGTTTACGGTTTCTTTTTGATATTCGTAATAGGTATTTTAAAAATCACCAGCTATTTGTAACGGTCTGTTACTCTCTTCAGAGTTTATTCTCTCTTCCTCAGGATTTCAAGGTTGGGAGTGGGGTAGGGAGAGTGGAATAACTCCATATTAACCTGAGTATTCTTGTTTTCGTCAATTGCATTCTTCATATCAGAAATGAACTTTAACATTCCACATAGGCATCGCTTTTTCTTCCTTTTCTTAAATACTCAATCTGCCAGACAGTTTGAGAGTTTATCAAAGTGAGTAAATGTTTACATTTTATGATTATTTATTTTACAGAGGAGGGGGAAAGTGCCTCTCATTTATGCTTCTCCTCCACCTCCCTCTTCTCTAGGGCTACATCCTCCGTAAAATGTGGTATGTTTCGTACCCATGTGGGATGAAACAGCCTTTGATCAGTGTGCTCCACACCAAATTCCAATCCCTGGGAAATGCTGGGCCTTAGCCCTGCCCCTGGCCACGGGATCCTTTTAAAGCCCCCGAATCACGTTCTCCCCACTCACTTCAGCTCTCAACCGAACCTTCCCAGTTCTAAAGCCCAAGAAGCTGGGATTGTGGGACCCACGCACCCAAGGCTTCTAGTTGCCTTCCATCTGCATTCAGGGTGGGAAAGGGCTGGCTTCAGCATGCGGCTATTTCAGCATTAAGGCCCGCACAAATCAAAAGCATTTGAGAAACGGAAAGAAAAAAAGAAAAGAGGGGAGTGAGAACAGGAAGACTTAAAAAAAAAAACGGAAAGAAACAGCCGCCCACCCTTATTTCCCCTCCAATGTCAACAAGCAAAATGAAACATTTCCAGGGTGATCGCTCGCGGCTACTCGCTTCCAATTCGGATTAGAAGCTGAGGAGACGCTGGAGCGGCGGCAAGGAGAAAACGACACCGAGTCACCCAGCGTGTGAGCGACGATCTGGAGCAGGAGAGAAGGGGAAGGAAGAGGCACATAGACATAGCATGTGTTACCTGGTTTATTTCGAGACTGTTTGGTATTGTTTTCTGAGCACCCCTCATTTCGGAAGGCTATCCTAGGCGCCCACCACTGAGCTGCCCCCGCCCGCCGCCGCAGCAGCGCCAGGAGCCCCAGGCCGGGCTTCCTGGCGGCGCCCGAGCACCGGGCTCGCCGTCGCCCGGCCGCAGGAACCAAGTAAGTAACCCCCGTTTGGCCCCGCGCTCGTCAGCCCACTTCCTCCTCCTCAGCCCTCCGTTTCCAAAGCTCCTCCAGACCCTCCTCCCCCAAGGTGTAGGGCACACCCCCGCCCCCACGCCAGGGGTGGGCCTTTCCTCTCCAGCCCTCCAAAGCCTCGCTGCAGTGTTACCTACAAGGGGCACAATTTTCCTATGGGCTCAGAAATGCCGCAGCCGGGCCTGCAGGGCCGACTCGGGAAAGTGGCGCCTCGCCTCTTCCTCCTCCATTTCCTGCCCTCTCCTTGCATCCTCTCCCTGCACTCCCACTCTTCCCTCCACCACCGCTGCCGCCGCCGCCCCCCGCTTTTAAAAATAACACTGAATACAAACTTTAATCAATAACGACCCATATTGACGCTCAAACGAAAATGACCCAATACAGTGGGGAGGCAGCCGGAAACAGGAGCTATTTGCCCTAAGACTGGGGGATTTCGGTTGAGTCGACCCGCGGGGTGGAGGGGGTGGAGGGGGCGCAGCGAACGGCCGCGGCGCAGCGTGCTCCCGGCGGCGTATCCCTACGCGGTTCCGCGCGGCCGCGAGGCCCAGGCCCGAGGCAAGGGGGAGGCGAGCGCCGAGGGGGCGGGAGCCAACGGGCGGGGCGGAGGTGGGTGGGCCCGGGTCCGCCGATTGGTCGACGGCAGGAGAGACGCTCCCGCACGCCGCCGGCTCTGATTGGCCCAGCGGTAGGAAAGGTTAAACCAAAAATTTTTTTACAGCCCTAGTGTGCGCCTGTAGCTCGGAAAATTAATTGTGGCTATAGCCGCCTCGATCGCTGTCTCCCCAGCCTCGCTGCGGCCGCTCCGGGACGCGCCCGCCCGCCGCCCGGCTCTCCCCCCCTTTGGGCTGCTGCTGCTGCTGCTGTGACTGCTGCTGCGAGAGGAGGAGGAGGAGGAAGCAGCAGAAGGGGGGGGGAGCGGGGGGTGGGGGGGAGACCAAGAAGTAGAGTTGGGAGCGAGGGAGCTTCACCCCCGGGGCGGTGGTTGTTTCTTTCTTTTTTTTTTTTTTTTCCTCTTTCTTTCTTTTTTTCTTTTCCTTTTTTTTTTTTTTCCTTCTAATTCCTGAGGGGTGGTTGCTGCTTTTGCTACATGACTTGCCAGCGCCGGAGCCTGCGGTCCAACTGCGCTGCTGCCGGAGCGCTCAGTGCC
>NC_043708.1:65180396-65197780 GCF_006229205.1 Suricata suricatta | reverse complement strand
GCCCTGGACGGGGCCAAAGCGGACGGGCTGGGCGGCAAGGGCGAGCCGGGCGGCGGGCCCGGGGAGCTGGCGCCCGTCGGGCCGGACGAGAAGGAGAAGGGCGCCGGCGCCGGGGGGGAGGAGAAGAAGGGGGCGGGCGAGGGCGGCAAGGACGGGGAGGGGGGCAAGGAGGGCGAGAAGAAGAACGGCAAGTACGAGAAGCCGCCGTTCAGCTATAACGCGCTCATCATGATGGCCATCCGGCAGAGCCCGGAGAAGCGGCTCACGCTCAACGGTATCTACGAGTTCATCATGAAGAACTTCCCCTACTACCGCGAGAACAAGCAGGGCTGGCAGAACTCCATCCGCCACAACCTGTCCCTCAACAAGTGCTTCGTGAAGGTGCCCCGCCACTACGACGACCCGGGCAAGGGCAACTACTGGATGCTGGACCCGTCGAGCGACGACGTGTTCATCGGCGGCACCACCGGCAAGCTGCGGCGCCGCTCCACCACGTCGCGGGCCAAGCTGGCCTTCAAACGCGGGGCGCGCCTCACCTCCACCGGCCTCACCTTCATGGACCGCGCCGGCTCCCTCTACTGGCCCATGTCGCCCTTCCTGTCCCTGCACCACCCCCGCGCCAGCAGCACTTTGAGTTACAACGGCACCACGTCGGCCTACCCCAGCCACCCCATGCCCTACAGCTCCGTGTTGACTCAGAACTCACTGGGCAACAACCACTCCTTTTCCACGGCCAACGGCCTGAGCGTGGACCGGCTGGTCAACGGGGAGATCCCGTACGCCACGCACCACCTCACGGCCGCCGCGCTCGCGGCCTCGGTGCCCTGCGGCCTGTCGGTGCCCTGCTCCGGGACCTACTCCCTCAACCCTTGCTCCGTCAACCTGCTCGCGGGCCAGACCAGTTACTTTTTCCCCCACGTCCCGCACCCGTCAATGACTTCGCAGAGCAGCACGTCCATGAGCGCCCGGGCCGCGTCCTCCTCCACATCTCCGCAGGCCCCCTCGACCCTGCCCTGTGAGTCTTTAAGACCCTCTTTGCCAAGTTTCACGACGGGACTGTCCGGGGGACTGTCTGATTATTTCACACATCAAAATCAGGGGTCTTCTTCCAACCCTTTAATACATTAACATCCCTGGGACCAGACTGTAAGTGAACGTTTTACACACATTTGCATTGTAAATGATAATTAAAAAATAAGTCCAGGTATTTTTTATTAAGCCCCCCCCCATTTCTGTACGTTTGTTCAGTCTTTAGGATTGTTTATTATTCTAACAAGGTGTGGAGTGTCAGCGAGGTGCAATGTGGGGAGAATACATTGTAGAATATAAGGTTTGGAAGTCAAAATTATAGTAGAATGTGTATCTAACTAGTGACTGCTTTGCCATTTCATTCAAACCTGACAAGTCTGTCTCTAAGAGCCACCAGATTTCCATGTGTGCAGTATTATAAGTTATCATGGATTTTTATGGTGGACGCAGACCTTGAGAACAACCTAAATTATGGGGAGAGTTTTAAAATGTTAAACTGTAATTTGTATTTAAGAAGCATTCGTAGTAAAGGTGCCCAAGAAGTTATTTTGGCCATTTATTGTTTTGTCCTTTTCTTTACAAAACTGTTTTTTTTTTCTTTTGTTTACTTTTAGACCAAAGATTGGGTTCTAAAATGCACTTGGTATGCTAAGTATTAAAAAAAAAAAAAAAAGGAAAGTTGTTTCAGTTGGCAGCACTGCCCATTCAAATGAATCGGAAGGGGACAAAATTAATGATTGCCTTCAGTTTGTGTTGTGTATATTTTGATGTATGTGGTCACTAACAGGTCACTTTTATTTTTTCTAAGTGTAGTGAAATGTTAATACCTATTGTACTTATAGGTAAAACCTTGCAAATATGTAACCTGTGTTGCGCAAATGCCGCATCAATTTGAGTGATTGTTAATGTTGTCTTAAAATTTCTTGATTGTGATACTGTGGTCATATGCCCGTGTTTGTCACTTACAAAAATGTTTACTATGAACACACAGAAATAAAAAATAGGCTAAATTCATATATATCTTGATACTTTTGTCTCTTTTATTAAGTAGAGCTAATTTTTAAAAAGACCATTAAAGTTCCAGGGAATTCAAAAGGCTTTTTCAGCCAACTAAAATGTAACTGCTCCTTTCTTTTGAACTGAGACTTTAAAATTGAAAATAGTAATTTTTCCATTGTGGAATCAAATTTTACAAGGAGCAGGCCTATTTAATAAACACTAGCTTTTAAAAAAAAGCATAGGCTTTTCAGCTGGTATCTTCAAGTTTCTGTAGATATACAGCAAAAAAAAAAAAGCCAATAATTTAATTTTATGTGCATAGCTATTTACCTTGTGTTTATTTTCAAATCAGTTGATAGAATGCTTACTTTTTATATATTTTGTTTCAGGTATCTTGTTTATAGCATTTGGCAAATTATAAATAAATATATGTATATGGTTAGATAGAAGTAAATATAATGCACACATATGTAATATATATATAGACCCACAGAGCCCTTCAGTTCAGGTACAATTTGCGCTATGAATGCTGCAAATATTTTTGTTTAAATATTTGTATTTATACTTTCTAAGTCAGCATTTATTTTTGTGGCTGTTTACCCACAATGAAAGAGTTCTAATAAAGATGTGCTGAAGTTGCAATATAGATTTGCTGAAGTGATCACCTGTTGTAATGACTTGCAAATCAATGTTTATATTTTATTTTTAATTATAACAACTTAAAATTCTAGATGTTCAGAAGAAGTAAAATGCCTCTCTCTCCTTTTCTTTCATATTTACAACATAGAGGTATTTATTTGATTCCCTTTTCAATATGTCTGTATAATTTAATCTGGAGATTTGTTTCTTTTGCTTACAGTCATAATTTGGTTTTAGCTTACAATATACATATGCATGCATAGATGCATATATATCAATCTGAAACAAAAGTGAAAACATTTTTTGAATTGTTTCAGTATCCCAATTGCTATGACTCCAGAAAATAATTAGAAAACCTAAGTAAAAGATTTAGTAACTAATTGGATCCTGTGGAGAGTCTGTGGAGGACAAGTTGTTCATTTGTTACAATTGTATAGTCTGAAATGTGTTCTGCAGTAATGCAATAAGCTGGCTACTTCTTACAATGGGCCCAATGAAAAATAATCTGTCCCCAAGATGTTATCGGCAAACACTTAGAGAGTTGCTCAGGGAAAAAAGAAAAAAAAAAGCCTAGGAGAGAAGCAGTCTGCCTCAAATAGATTGAAATAGAAATGCAGAATAGTTAATATTAGGACATAGGAATGAGTGGGTTGTGGAAGGGAGAGAAAAAGGGAAGAAAGGGAAAGAGGATTTTTAGCTGTGGGGGGAGAGCATCTCCCCCTACCAAAAAGAAAGAAAGAGAAGGAGAAATGCTATCTAAGAAAGATAAAGTCCAGGAAAATTAAAAGAGCTGGAACCAAATATACACAAATGGGAAATCGATGAAAATAGACCAAGACAGCTAGTTTAATTATCTCCTTAAAGCAGACTGGACATGATTTTATTTTCTTAGTATGAGAACAGTTTCATCAGAGTTCCAACTTTCTTGAAATGTAACCATTCTTCAGAATGAAGCATGAAAGAAAATTCCACAAGTAAATTGCTTTAGAAACCAATGTATGGCTGATATTAAAAATAGTAATGAGTCCAAGTGAAGGAGGTTAGGTAAGGGAAATCCCCATTACAGATTTGTGAACCAAAACAGCTCAAAGAAAAGCATGTGTTTAGACTGAAAAAGGTGATGATGTATTGTTTGCTTTTACCATGGATTTTATTTGTGGAATGAGGATGTACTGGCACAGAAGAAATAGTCTTTTGCCTGTCAAAAGTTAAAAAGAAAGTTGAATTCTTCTATTGAGGCAAAGGGACATACACATGCAAGAGTTCCTCCATGAGGGTTTTTTTTTTTTTCTGGTCATATTAAATAAGTGTACTTATTTGTGATAAATGTTCATTTGCATGATTGAGAAATAGAATTTCAATGGCAAACTTTATTTTGAGGTCAAGCATAAAATTGACTTCTTTGAACTCATAGGAGCTAGGTACTGGAGTGGAAGTTCTATTTGGATACATCTCCAAGTTACATATATAATGGATGTGACTAGATGTAAGAATGGCTTGTTGAATACGCATACAAGATAAGGAGGGGGATATGCAGAGAGAGAAATTTGTGAGGGCCTCCTAAAGCCCAGTATGAACGTTTCATTTATCTCAGCCTGTCCTATCATCTTTCAGGTTATCTTTTTCAAAAACATACAATATTCTAGCATGCCACTTAATAGATTTTTTTTTGCAACAAATTGGTTGTAATACTGTGTTGATATTTGTTGTTACCAACCTTTACCAGTGAAAATTAGCTTATGCCAGAAAAACACTTCAAAACTTTTTGAAGCTTTTCTTCTTTCATACTTATAATTATTTTTAATGGGATGAAGGTTGCTCTTTTTGAGATGTTGGAACTGAAAATTATCATAACCTAAAACTAAAAATCCCAAATTGCAGTTTATCTCCAAGTTTTAAGTATTTTGTTTGAATTTGCCTGGTATAAAATTAATACAAATCAGTAATATATAAAACATTGAGAAAGTGATTTAAACTAGAGCAGGGAGAGAATTCTTCCAAATATGCTTCTTCAGTTTGTAACAAAATTGGATATCAAGGGAACATAAAGTCCAGAACTAACAAGATTCAATACAAGTATCTTTATAGCCATGGAAGATTTCATGTGGTTTATATGACTTGCACAAAGTCAGGTGTAGAGAGACAAAAAGAAAATGAGCCATGGAGTATTTTGGTACAATTGTGTATATTTAAGTTGGTGGATGTTTCACCCAAACAGGTGGATAAATCAAATATATTTAGAGCTCTCAATATATAAATGTGGTTTTTGAATAGTGTGTTTCCTACGACATTGTTGAGGTATTTGCTTGTGTTGAAATAATTTTGCTTTTGAGAAATTAATTTTATAAATAGCCGAGTGGCTACTTGTGTTTGGAACTAAATGCCTGTTGGAGAAATAGGCTAACAAAGGGTGAAGGTGAAGATCATTAGAGGTTTTAGAGCTGGCTGAGAGGGTGGCTGGGGTTGTATAACTGTGCCTAGAGGGCGGGGTTCCTGTACATTCCTACTTCACCAGATAACCTGCCCCCGACACCACTGCAGCTTCTGCCAGACAGATGGAACTCTCCAACGTGAAAATCTGTGCAGCCATTCCAACAAGCAGGGTAGGTGAAACCTGAATTAGAATTCTCCCCTCTTTTTTTTTTTTTTCTTCTTGAAGCCAATCGAGGCCGGATCTTGGAGATATGGAAAGAATAGGGGTCATCTAGATTTTCCTTTGGCGCGCGCGTCTGCATTCTTCCCAAGAACTACCTACCTGTAAGAGTTCAAAGGAGCTTTCATGCTAGATTTTTTTCGTTTCCGTGTTTTTCTTTTGCGTGTTCTCATTACAATCATCCCCTCTTTCCCCACCCTCCTTCTAGGGCCTCCCCTCCCCCCACCCAACCACCAGCAGTTAAAATAATCCACCTCTTCGTTTTTGGCCCCCAAACCGACCTTTTCCCCACTCTAGCGGTCAGTTCGCCCAGAGCTTGTCCTGAGGATGTAGGCCACGGTGACTCTGGGGAATGTATGATGTAGTGCTATGTTTGAGTCTCTTTTCTCCCTTCCGATCTCTATTTTGTTTTTCCTCCCTTAACCCAAGACTGCCTGGTGTTGGCCGAAGGATGCTGAAGGAAAAGATGTAAGGACTGGGACACTCTAACCCCAAGATTGGTAAGTGCAAGTGCCTTTCGGAGGGAAAAGAGCTATACGCCAGATTGCTTTGGACTAACGCTTAAACCGCGACTTTGAGGTCTGGGGCTAAAATGCTCCTTCCCCCCCCCCCCGAAAAATTTCCTTAGCGGGCGCGCTATCAACAGAAGTAGCTGAGAGAATGCATGATTCTTCCACGTCGGCAGAAAGTCACCAAAGATCCCTAAGTAAAGAGGAGGAAGACGTGGCAAAGAGGGCTGAAGAGAAAACGAGACGAATTTATGGGGAGGGAGGAGTATGGAAGACTGAAATAGGTCCCAAAGTGCAGAATAATTCACATCATGGAAATAGGATTTCTGAGTCTTGCCGCAGCTTCGAGAATACCCTAACGGACCTTTCTTAACGTTCAAACTCCTAGGCATTTATTCTCCCTATTTGAGACAAAGCTCTTTGCTCCAAAGCCTAGGATTTGCCTAATTCTAAAGTTCTTTTTAATTTTCTTCTTCTCCCTACTCCCCCCCCCCTTTTTTTGGTAGACCGCCCCTCCTCCCCCGATTTTCACACTAACTTTGCCTGGCTCTCCCAGATCTAGCCCTCCGCCCCCAGCTCCTAGGCCTGGGTCAGGCGAGGGTCCCCGCGGGATTTAGCGGAGCTGCTCCAGGTACTGAGCGGCCGGCCGGGGGTGGAGGCTTCCCTCCGCCCGTTCGGAGGACTAAGGAAAAGAGCACCGTTCTGGGCTTGACTTTGTCCCTGCTGGGAATATCCCAGTTCCCGGCTTTGGGAATCTCAGGCAAATAATTGATTGTTAATGCACACTTAGGAGACGGCCGCGTGAGCTCGAGAGCCTGGCTGTCCCGAGAGTGCCTGCGAGCGCGCCAGGCACAGGTTGGCTTCACTCGCGGCGGATCCGGGGCCCTCGCCGCGGCTTCCTATTAGCCTTCCCCGCGCCTCCGGGACCCGGGCCGAAGCTGGACGAGGGCACGGTGGCGGGAGGAGAAGCCGCCGCGGCCGGGACCCAGCGCGCCGTGGTCTCGGCTTCGGAATGCAGGAGCACGGTGCTCGAGGCTGCCGAGTCCGGCGGCGCGGGCGGCCGGCGGCCGGGGAGGACGGGCGCTTCGGGAGCGGCGGCGGCCGCGGTTCGGCGGAGGGGAAGCCCGACGCTGAGCGGGGAGCAGCAAGGTGAGGGCGCTCTTGCCCAGGACAAGGAGAGCTGGAGTCTGGTGGCTCACACAGGCCGACGCCAGGGAAAGCGACTCCTCAGCCTGGGCTGGCGCGCTTCCCCACCGTTCCTCTCTTTATTCTCGTCCCTCCGCCCCCGCCCCCTTTCCCCCTGCAAGTTGTTTCTTTTTGTTTACCTGGTGCGGTTTCAGATCTCAGCACTTATCTACTAGTTGATAA
Organism: Suricata suricatta; assembly: GCF_006229205.1. Taxonomy (NCBI): domain Eukaryota; kingdom Metazoa; phylum Chordata; class Mammalia; order Carnivora; family Herpestidae; genus Suricata; species Suricata suricatta. The sequence goes on along the minus strand of NC_043708.1, from coordinate 65,190,583 downwards.
AACTGTTTTCTCTGTAATAGACATCTTTTCTCATCTTCACTCCCTACTCCTATTCTATTTCGCTTTCTACCCCATTTTCCCTTCAGTCCAAGCCTGTGGTCCAAGGTGAAGGGTTCTTAAAGGAAAAGAGCTAGCTAGCCTTGGGATAGGAGTTCCCTTAGCACTAAGGGTGGCCCTGAGCTGCAGAGAGGGAGGCAGGGATTTGGGTGGGCAGAGAGCATCCCAAGTGTGCGGTAGATTCTGTGGTGGTGATCTTCAGCCTTGGACAGAGGACGGGATGAAAAGGACAGGCAGAATAGAGCTCGTCCACTTCCGACTGCCCCCCACCCCCCTAAGACCCAATGTCGATGCTTTAACGCCATCCTCACCTGGTCCTCTATCAAAACTTGAGGTAGGCAGAAATCTCGAAATTTTTGTGATTAGAAAAGGCATTTAAAATAATATCAGCTAAGTCTCAAAATTGTGACTGTGGGGGTGGGAAAGGAGCTAAGACGCCCCCACGTCCTCTGGGGGGTCAGTTGCTTAACACCTATAGTTCTCTCCCCGTCTTTGGCCTTGCAGAAAAGCTGCACGGAAGGAAAGCACTTTGCATGTTGGGAGACTTGGAGATTTGTGTCCGAATGAAAGAAAGTGTTCCATTGCCAGACATGTTTGGGAATTCATTTTTGTCTTAGGTTGAATTTTCCTACACGGCTAGCACTCCCTGAATTGGGATTGACTTCAGTTTTATTTCCCCCTTTCTTCTGCCCTTCGTAGTCTCATTCTTTGAATCAGAATAGCTTTAAGGTGCAAACATATCTTACTCCACGTCGTTCCCTCCGTTTGGCAAGACGTTGTTGATTCATGGATTGGGCAGAAAGACCAAAAACTGTAGTGGAGTTAGAGTTGTTTCTCAGTTCTTTCATTTTCTCACTGCTCTGAAATTTAATGACCTGATCATTGTTGTTTGAAGTTAAATTATCTGTTAAATTAGCCCTAAACAATAACTGATGATATTTTCCATGTGGGTCTGGTTGCCCCTGGAGGGGAAGGAGAGGAGTCAGAGAATCCTTGATCACATAGTAATATAATCAAAACCCATATTTAGGTGCTATTATGTAAGAAAAATCAGTTTCAAAGGAGCTGCATTTCATAACTAAGAAATTCTTTTAAAGGCCTGTGCTCTAAAAGGACAACACTAATTCAAGAATGAATGTAAATAAGCATCTTTGTTGATTAAGAGAAAAATATGAATGCCGTATTTTCATTACTCTATAGAACCTAAATACTCTAAATCATCATACTCTGGTTCTTGCTAATCTAAATGAATTCTGCCCTCCAAGGATAAATAGTCTCAAAAAGGAAATTTAGCGTTAAGCAAAATCTGAGCCATTCTAGATGTGAATTTCTAGAAATCCAAGGCATATTTATTTCTTTGAGTCAGACACTGTTTTGCAATCATTGTATGAAACAATTTTGGAATAACGCAGATGCTTTTTTCCCCCTTTCTTGTGTCAGATTGCTTATATATGCAAGCATAGGTGTGAGAGCCTCAGGGTATATTGAGGAAATTACATTTTCCTTATTTGTTTTAACAAAAAGGCCTAAAGAATCTTTAAACCCAAAAGTATCACAGTAGTTGGAAAAGTAAGCACTTTAAAAATAATAACCACTACTGTGTTTTTCCTATTAAAACATGCTGAATGAATAGCAAGAGGCTGTTATAAAGGTGGAAAAATTCAGAACAAGAAAAAGGAAGTCATTTTTCTATTTGAAATTTTTATCATTAATAATGTAGTTTTAAAGTTAGAAAAAGTGGAGTACTTCTTCCATGCCTTCAGAAATACTCTAGATGGAATAAAGTAGGATCGGCTAGAACTGGCAGCAGGACTTGTTTATTTATTTTTCTTCCAGGAGTAGCAGTAGTAGTGGTGGTGGTGGTAGTAGTAGTAGTAGTAGTAGTAGTAGTAGTAGTAGTAATGGTAATAGTAGTAGAGTTGAAAATTTTACTTTTAATTATACATTGCAAGCTCTGATGGCAGGTTAGAAGACTAAAATCGATCATTCCTACATCAATAGTGTTGTCTATTACTGCATTGATTTGTGTTTATTTATGCAGAGACTTTCAGTTATTTACTTACATATTTCAGCATCTGCCTCTTGATTACTTTTGCAGGTTGGTTTTAATGAAACAGCTTACATAGGAAACACATTTGACAGATCAATTTTAAGTAAACTTGATAGTGAATTGTGGCAACCCAAAGAGTTTACAAAATTCCTTATTCGTACTTGCTTTTTAGCGATGAGAAACGTGTCTGATTAAAACCTCATGTTACTAGAAAACTTCCATTCTTCTCTACACATATTGTAGTGATGTGTTTCAATAAAATAGAGAAACAGATGATTTTATGATGTCAGATATGATAGAGTGAAACCGATGAATGAGCCTTGTCTTTTTTCTGTTGGCATGACTTGGTTTTTCTCAAAACAATAAGGTGGCCGCTGGGTTTACTAAGGATGTAGATGAAAAGTCAAGGAGTAGCGGGATCTGAATATAGAAATTGTATTGTTTAAAAAGATCTGTTAACTTTAGTTATGGGGGGGGTACTCATGATATTCCCGGGTTCTTTGGTGTGTATTCAGTGCATATATACTCTCAGCTAGTCTATCATTTAGTGTACATGTGCGATTATTCCTTAGGAAGACAGGCATTTCTCTTGAACTAATAATAGCTCACATGTGAATGTTCTAAATCAGGTCTCATTTAAGCGAATACAACAACGAAAGACCACGGGGTGTGTCTTTTGTAGGTACAAGACAATTGTGGGAGATTGAGATGCATTCATGTTTGTTCTTATTCCCATCTTCACAAAATGTTGAAAGATGACTTGGAAATTGGGGGGGGGGTAGCCTTATTTATCAAGGGCTATTTACTCCTCATTTTATAAGATTTTGCTTGCAATTTGGACGACGAAGCTTTCTTTCCTAGTAATTGAGAATACACCCACCAAATATGGTTAACAGTCATATTCTTCATCTCTTGCACACACACCCCACTCCTGCCACCCCCTCCAGTATCTGAGAGGAATATAGAGAGTAAAAGTAACTGAGTTCTTTCTTGAGAAGTAAAGCGCCTTGGGAGATAGAAAGGGAATTAATCTCTTCACCCTGGCGAATTTTCTTGAAACTACTTATCCCCAGCTTCCGCGATGTGAGAGGTGGAGCCTGGCAGTCCGGCAGCTGCAGGCAGAAGGTGGGCGAGCCTGGGGACCTCAAGCGTTGCAGAAGGTTAAGAGGAGGAGTGGAGAGAGCGATTTGAGTTTGTTTATTTGGTTTATTTTATTTTTCTGTCCTGTGCCAAGCCCTTGAAGTTAACACGGCAACATAGCCTTTTAAGACCAAGCACTCTTGGCATTCTTTCGAGATTGAGATTCCAGAGCATCGCATGAACAGGACTTATAGCTAAGGCGTGCTCACCCACCCCTCCCTCCTTCTCTTTACGCACGCACCAGCTCGTCCTCACGTGCACGGGGTAGTGGACAGTGTTGACTTGAATTGCTCTCGCTTGCTCCAAGCCTTTCCTGTGAATGAACCCGAAAACACTCGACAGGTCGTGAATAATCGTTTTAATGAGTGTGCAAAGCGTGCGACGGAGTGCACCGAGCTGTCGGGTTAAACAAACAACTTGTACCCTGACCAAATCCGATTGTTAAAGTGCAAAGTGATGTCAGTACCATTTCCATTGCCCTTCGGAAAACCACAGATCTGACACGCGGGAGTCCAATTTTCCCCATTAAAGAAAAATAACAATATTTTCCAACTGTGTATGTGATCTTCTTTAATATTAATCTGAGCCAAAGGAAACCTCATTTGAGAGTCAGAGAAGCAGTCCTCTCACTGCCTCAAAAACAAACCGAAAGGGAAAATGAAGAAGAAATCAGAACAAATATAAACAGTCCGAGGGAGGATTTCTTCTTGATAGCTCACATATCATTGCTGATCAATACTGTAAAAGATATTACACATATGAAAAACTTTATTGCTCACTATAAGCAAATTTCAAATTAACTGTTTTCTAACCAACTGGGATTGGTAGTTTAGTTCTGCACTAGGATTGAATTTCTGAACCTGTGAAAACTTTTTTCTATTGAGTATGTAACTAAAATATTTGCTGTTTATATATTAGCCTGTGAGAGAATGAAGGGATAAGTAATTTCCACATTTATGCTCTCAAGGAAAACAATTTGGAGGACAGTAATGGGAAAGGAACCCTGATGGGCCACCATCTAAAACAATAACAAAAAGCACAAGTGAGCTCTTGAGGGATCACAGTTCTCTGCACAACTGCACTGGGGAAATATTTTTGTTTCTTTCCCATCCAGTTAAAAGGACTACTCGGGGATCAGCCACATGTTCTCCCTTCCTTGTTCATTCTTTTATCTTCTTTCACAATTCCAAACACCAAAAACTATGTGAAGAGTATGAAAGTTAAACCTCAAAAGATATAAAAGAAATCCCTTTTGCATATCCCCTTTAAAAATGTTGTGAAGAGAAATGTGTAAAATGCTTCCCCTGACAGCACCTGGTATAAATTCACGAGTTCAGTGTATTAATTCCAAATAACTAGCTTCTTCAACTCATTAACAATATAGGAAGATTAAGGTTTGTATTTTCATTGGATTAAGTATCATAGATTATGTGTTCTTCCTTATTGAATACTGAAAATATGTCATGTCCTTCAGTATGAAAGGTTATGTGTCCTCTTATAATTGTAATCAGCTTGTAGAAGTGAAACGTTAGGGATACGGCACACTTGAGTATGGAAGTTCAGCAGCATGTGCTCACTTAACTCCTCCTAGCCATGTTGTCATCTACATACATATCTTTCTTTTTGACCATCTATTTCACATATGAATATGTTAGTATGTAATTGATGGCAATTGAATGAAATAATCCACCTAAAACATGTAACTGAGGTGTTGGATGGAATAAGCAATTTCTTTGGAAATTATTGTAGTTTTGCCCATTATAGTTGCTAGTTTTTATATACCTGCGTTAATTTCACACCAGGTGGAGAAAGTAGAAGGCAGTTCCATTAGTAAAACTTGGAAAAGACAACCAGTAGCTTAGGACAGTGTTTTTGTTGATTTTGACTGTTATCTAGTGAATGTCTATATGAGAATATCAATTCAGAATATCTTTCATTTTCTAGGAAATTTGACAAAAAATGACTATCAAAAACGAGGGGCTTGAATTTTTTATTGTTTTAAATATTTCTGGGCACACAACAGACTGTGCAGTTATTACCTAAACAGATTTCTTCTCTGTGGGCTGGCTGAGTTGAGGAATTTTAGGAGTCACTGAAAGAGCCACATCCATTTCTGTTTTAAATGCACAAACAGTGAAGCTAGAGGGTGCGTCTGTTTTTGTGTGTATATATGTAGTTAAAGAACTTCACTATCAAAACATTAATTATATTTGAAAGAGAGCAGAGAGCTTGTTGTGGAGAGAATTGCATTATTGAATTTATATTCCATGGAATCTGTCTGTGGAGAGAGGGCTGAAATTGTATACCTGTCTTATATGATGCACCATCTTCAGTGAGGTGCAGAACAGGAGCAAAGAGAGGCAAACTTGGAGGGGAGTGAGCTTAGGTGTTTGGAGGGTCCTAAGCAAAGAAATCCACGTGCAAATGCAAATCACATGAAGAATAAGCATGGGGTCTTTGTTCTCTGTCAACAAAAGCAAATATAGTATTTTTCTCTATCAAGAAAATCACAGAATGATTTTGGAGCTGAATTTGGAGGAGTGGGGAGAGGTTGAGTGACTAAGACTATTTCAATTATCATATTTCTGATCCCCAAGTCCTGTTTATTTCACAGCTGCCAAATTTTATATCCAAAATTTAGAATCTCTTCCTCCCAAATCCTACATTGCTATGAATCATCCCTGATCATTTTTAGTTTTTTGGCTTAATTACCAGTTTTCAGCTTTAAATTACCAATAAACTAATTAATCTGACTAATCTTTCTAAACTTCTGTTGAATAGTATAATAGCTGCAACAACAACAAAAATAAAATAACATACACTGCAGCAATAATGACAGAAATAAAATGTTAATAATAATGCAAACAATGGTAGCAGAAACAATTTTAAAATAATTTCTCTGGTCGACAGGATGAAGATTCATTTCAGTCTGAAATGTGTTTCATGGCTGCAATCGGGCATTCCTCTGATTTCTTGTTTCACGGGTTCGATGGATGATCCAATCCCGCCCAACTCAAGTGTTCTAATAAAGCCTCCCTTGGTCTCATATGGTAGGTCTTTTTAATGGCCCTAAGTACTTTTGTACCCATTCCTCTTCATTACTATAGGCATGTCTCCCTTGGACACCATTCCCAAGTAAATCAGTCTGGGATGCAGACTGGGAACAGAGGCAGATATATGAAGGGATTCTTGGGTAGAAAGACCTGGTGCCTTCTGCTGATGAATGGATAAGCTGTCATATTGGCTGAGGAGTTTGAGAAGGACAAAGTGACTGAGGTTCCTTCGAGTCCGAAGAGAATAATGGCCCTGAGCAACTCAGCCCAAAGGGCAAGACACAAAAATTAGGAATTAGGGCCCCTGATGAACTCTTTTGACTCCTTTAGGGATGAAGGGACAGAAAGGTGACAATAAAGTGAGGGAGGTAGAAGTGAAAGGAGACCAGGTTGAAGATGTTAGTAACCAGTGGTTACAAAGCTAAGCCTCTGTCTCCCCTGGAGGAGGCAGAGTCGCTTTTGCCAACTGTAAACCTGCCAAGGTTCACTGTTCCACGAGCAAGAATAGCCACCAGTTCCTGAGTCTAGGCTGTAAAGAATCTGCCAGTGAGGTTTTACCTGCAGGAATCTAACTCTCCTCTCAGCCGCATGTTCTCCCCATCTCCTAAGCCCCAGTTTCTCCCCCAACCTCCAAAAAAAAAAAAGAAGGGAAATGAAAGAAAAAAATTGGATGAGGAGGGAATGAGACTCAGTGTTTGTCAGGCAGATGTTGGGGTTAAAGAGGGTTGTTTGATAATTGCCTTCATTTGTGGAGGGGAAAGAAAGCTGGATAGAAGATGAAGGGTGGGTTATAGGACAAGAGAACAGAGACTGAGAGAGAAATTCCTTAGCAGCCCAGTAGCTGAGGCCAAATAAAAACACATCTTAGTTATAGAACAGTTTGGGAGCAAGGAAGGGTGGCTGTTAAATATTTCTGCTTTGTTCTGTTTTCCTGCAAGTAAACGTAGCCCTGAAAATTTATGAGAGAACAAGATCTGCATGCCTTGTTAAGAAAACAAATTACAGAGTAAAAGCATAACTATCAATAGCCAGTTTGTCCTCTAGAAAACTTTTTTTGTTTAGATACTGTCTTCAACCTCACATATACGCCCAATTCGTAACTAAACCAAACAGTAGTTGGAAGGGAGGGGAAAGAAAGAAGGGCCAGCTTCCCTGCTGGTAGTACGGGGTGCATCTATCTCCCCACCCTTCACAGCAGGGAGGCTGAACACTCGTTTCCGTTTGTCTAGTCCTTTCATTTAAAAAAGTATCAACATATTCCAGTTCATGAGAATAGCATTTCACTAAAAATGAGCAATGAATGAGGGGCTTTCATGTCAAGGGATAGATTCACAGGGAAGATGCTCACTCTGCAACGGGAATAAGGCGACTTGGGCTGCAGTGTTCACCGTTCTTTAGTGGTACCCCAGGCTTTCTCCGTGCACTCATCCTAACTAGTAACTGCTAAGTTCACTCCAACTCTTCTGGAAGTACAGCTCTGCAACTTGAAATCAAACTGGAGCTTTCCATAGAAAATCCAATTCTAATTCAAGTCATATTTTAAGGAAAATAGACTTAGTTATTGGACTTTTTATTGGAAGTTTTCCTTTGATTCAGAGACAAGTATTCATTGTTTCAGTAAGTAAATCAAAAGAAATAAATATTTCCAGTGAAAGTGCCCCCAATCCTGTTATATAGACCCCCCAAAGTATGGGGGTCTTTTAAAAATTTATCTTCTAACACTGTGGTTTTAATTGTATATAACTGAGAGCCTCTGAGTCATTGGAGACATGCCTAACCAAAGAAACTAAGTTAATACTTTTATAATGGGAATATCTGAAAGTAAAAACACAATTAAAGCAGTTATTTCACAGAGTGGTGAAAGTCAGGCAGACATTTGCACGCACTCACTTTATACTTAAACAAAACCTATTAGCTTCTATATTCCAATATCTTTAAAAATTTTTAACATAAACCAGATATTTAAATGTGTGTGTATACACACACACACTTTATATATACCATGTTGCATGTAGCTCAAATATGTATGTTCATTTTGTGTAGAAACTAAGCACTAAACAACTTCAACTTTTATAATTTCTTAACCGCCAATAGTTGGGGTTTATTTATGATCTGTAAACAACGAAGGAAAGCCAGAACCACTGTATTCTGCTTAGAGTGTATTAAGAAGCAAATAAAGGTTTCTTTCTGTCTTGTAGTGTGCAAGAATAAGGAATTTAGGGATGAATGGAATTACAATCTATATATGTTTTCAATAAACCAAGATGTAGTAGTCATTTCATTCTTTAAACATTAACATCCTACTATTAAATAAAAGAAATATATACCTCTCCAGTTTCAAAGACTGGAGAGGTAAGCCTAAGTCAATTGATGATATTTTGAAAAGAATGGTTTCAAAAGATGCTAACATTTTTTTTTCCAACAAAGAACTTTTCAGGGCAGATACAGCCAGATCTGTTGCACAAGTGGCAAAGCAAATATTTTAGAAATGGGCTGTGGGGGGATTTAATGGACTGACACACTTTGAATATTTATGAAGAGTAATATTCCTTTGAAGAGGGTTGTGATTGTCTATCATGCTCCTTAGAAATGGAGAGAAGCAAGAGAGGGAGGCTTGTTCAAGCACCCTGACGATTGCTAATGGTGAAAGGATCTGACCTGTGTAGAATAGGAAAGGATTCCATGCCCTGAGAGAAGCTGCAAAACTATTATTGATCCTATCATGTTTAGTCTCTTTCAGGTACACACTTAAAAACATATCCTTTTCCCTAGGCTCTCATCTGTAGTTAGGGCTCACAGACAGCAGCCAGTTTGTATTAAAGTGTGGTCCAATGCATCACTCCAGTTTTGAAAAGAAAACAACATACAGGAAAAATAAAGGTACAGTCTTATCAATGACATTCTCATTGACAGTTGGAGAACAGGGAAGAGGGAGGATTCAAAACAGGGTGGTGGGAAGAAAACAGTACTCTTTAGGTGAGTTTTGGGAAGATGCTAAGTAAAATGCTGTTCAGAAATTGGGATTAATCGAGCAGTTTAAATACAAATCTGCCGGAAATCATGCTCTGTGCGAATGAAAATGAAGGAATTTATGCATATTCTAATTTTCCCTCTTTGGCTGCTATTTTGGAGGAAGAGACTTCTTTTGCTGATGGTGGGACTTTTTTGTTCCGACAGGAAATGTGTAAATGAACACAAATGTTATTTTTTTTCTCCTTTCCATTTCTCTCCTCCATCCCTCCTCCCCCTTTTCAACAACCATAACTTGTTAAGGTCCTCGGGTGTGTGGCCACAGATACCAGAGTTTCTCCCCATTTCCAGGATGCTAGGGTGCAAGAAGTGCAGGGAAGGGGGGGTTAGGGCTCCCCTGGGCCCCTAGACCTTTGGAAATTAGAGCTTCCATTCCACCTTTGGACATTCAAAGAGAGAGTTGAGGAGTCGTGGGTTTATCAAAACGTTCATCTCAAAAGCTATTTCCCTTCACGACTGAATTCTCAAGTGAAACTGGGTTGAGGAGAGCTTAGAAGTGATCTTATAACCCAAGTTGTGAAGATCTATTGACCTTCAGCGCCAAGTCGAAACATTTTCCCTCTCCGGCCTCTCCGGGAATAAACAGTACTGGTGCACTTTATATTAAGACCAGCAAGAAACTCTCTGGCCGGCCTATTCTCATGTTAAGTCGCCTAAAGCTGAGATGAAGTCAAGGGGGACGCAGTGGTCGTTTTATGGAATATATAAGGGACTCCTGAGATGGTCCACCGAACTGCTTGGGGGGCGATTCCGTCCAAGGGTAGAGAAAGAGGGAGCGGGAGACGGAGAGCTTGAGACCGAGGAAACGACAGGTGCTGTCTTCCCTCTGGCTCCCGCCTGGGCAGGCCACGCAGAGA
>NC_043708.1:64812891-64829053 GCF_006229205.1 Suricata suricatta | reverse complement strand
TTTCTTTCATTATCTACTCAAAGCCATGCCTACTGCACCTCTAAACATTTCATTAAATCCAATGATACAGCAAACACTCCCAAAATAAACTTAGATTGTATTGCAGTTTCACTTAACAGTATATAAAATGCTGTGTTGTGACAGGTATCAATTATCCATTAGATACTGAATCAATTTTTCTTAAGCACTACTAACTGCTTGCTTTTCTTGAAGCTAGATCATTCTGAAAATTTCCTGTTAGACCTAAATGCCCATCACCTGACGACTGGATCAAGAAGATGTGGTATATATACACAATGGAGTACTACATGGCGATGAGAGGGAATGACATATGGCCATTTGTAGGAAAGTGGATGGACCTTGAGAGTGTGATGCTAAGTGAAATAAGTCAGGCAGAGAAGGACAGACCATATGTTCACACTCATAGGTTTAAATTCTTTTTTATGTATTAGATCCTGATCCTGATCCAATCAGGAATAAACTATTATATGACCTACTCTTTAACATTTTGTAGAATTGATCTATAATATCATAAAGAACTTTGCAGTCTTAAGAGAGGGTATCTACTGATTTCATTTGCTTATTAGCATTTTATATGGTCAATTGACACCTCTCTATTTTTTTCTTGAACCAATTTTGGCATTTCATGTAATTCTAACTATTAGATTACAATCTTAAGATCCTTTACATAGTATTAATGCTTGTCTTTGCTACTCATTAAATCAGTCTTCCTTTCCTAATTTATAAACAAGGATATCACCACTAGACCAGTATGTCTCACAGAATTATTGAGTGGGTCAATACTACAAGAATACAAGTATTGTAAATAACTGCATGCAGCCAAAGACACATTATCATTTCACTTCAAATCAGAAATTTGGTTACCTAAGTGATTAATAAGTCATCATTTTAACAGTGCGAGCTATAAGGCATAATAATTGCTACTAGAAATTCTGAGTTTCAGTTTCATCATCTATGATGACAAGGGTTTTAACTAAGTTATTCTTAAGTTTTCTTCAAATTCTTTTTAACAAGTGTTTGATTCTTCCTAACAGATGAATTTTTCAGTAATGGGTTTGGAGCATTCATGAGTTACTCAAGTGAAGATGTACAGTTTCAAATATGTAAGAGTGGTCCTTAGAAGTTGAGTGTTTAACTCTTGATTTTGGCTCAGGTCATGATCTTATGGTTTGTGAGATCAAGCCCTACATCCGGAACAGCAAGGGGCCTGTTTGGGTTTCTCTCTTTCCCTCTCTCTCTGCCTCTCTTCTACTCTTTGTTTTTTGCAGCTTATCTTAAATGAATACTATTTGGAAGTCAAGTGTCATAAAGAGTTATATCAGCTTGGGAAAAAGAAGCTTACTACGCTGATAACTTTTCATTACCTGGAATGTTGTGGAAACCACTAAGCTGACTATATGAAGCAGAGCAGAACTTAAACTCAAACTTTAGTTTACAGCTTTCCTGTGTCAAGAACATTTGTTTAAGTAATTATATTATATTAATATTATGATGCAGCCTGAATATAGAGTAAAAATAGGAAGAGAGATCAGATCAATCAAAAAATAATAAAGCTGGATATGTGCTTTAAGCAGACCATATACTGCAAATGCTGTTGGTAAATGTTGAAGCACGATTCCCTGAAGTGTGATAGTCTAGTGTGAGATAACCAAAGGTTGATTATACATGGAAAATAAGTTATAGCTTTGCATTCCCAGTCCAGATTCCTGACATTGAATTACTCTGCAGTATAATGAGAGAACTATTTTAACCCAGCAAGAACTTTCTATTACAAAGCAATTCAAAAATTGAAACCAACTTATTACACAAGGCAAATCCAAATGCAAAATGGAATGAAAAGTAACACAAAGGATAAAATTTCATACTTTGTACATAATGATAATCATTATTACATTAGATTGAATTCTGTACTCAGAAATGTTTCTTTCTTTTCTAATATAAATTTAATTCCTTAAAGGTTTATTCAACAACTTGTAATAAATGATGATCAATGGAATTTTTAAGAAAAGTTTGTAATAGCTTTACTACTGAAATGTATGGTTTCTACAAAGTTTTCATGTAAAACTAAAGTATAAAACTATAAATTGAAAATTTTCAAAGTTGCAAAACTAAAGTGTAATGTGTAAATTTAAAAAGTTTGCTGAAAATATTTTAAGTTTTTTAAAGTCCCAGTTTACCTTAGGGCAGATTTATATATTTATTAATTTCTTTTCTACAAGACTGATAGTTATTCACTGTATAATTTTAATGATTGCATTTTTTTATTTACAAAGGTACTTTAGGGGATGAACAAAAGAAACTTGACACAAGTTTCTCCTATAGATAGCTTATTGCACCGTCATGATCAAAAAGCCTGTAGACAATATCTTTCACAGAGTATGCAGAGATTTAGTTTATGTTTGGAGAAAGGAATGATTATTTCCAATTGGTAGCACAAGAGAAAATATCTTGGAGACGGTAGCATTTGAGCTAAACTGAACACATATATCCATATCTGGAAAATAAAATAATTTTAGGAAAAGGAATTGACAAGAGGAAGTCCTAAGCATGCTGTTTGTGTTCTCTCTCTCTCTTATTCTCTCTCTCTCCCTCTCTCCCCTACTTTCTCTGGTCTACCCTCTAGAGACATTAGACTATATAACCAGTTCCTAAACACCTATGCTCCTTTAGAGTTGAGTTCACATTAATGTCTGGAATGCTCTCCCCTTCTCTAAGAAAATATTATATTCAGAAGTCAATCTCAAGTGCTACTTTCCCTGGAGAGACTTTGAGAGTGTTGTAACAGTACTGTGAGGTGATCAGAGCTGTGCTTCTGTGAGTTTAATATGACAGTAGGGTAGAAGATGGTTGGAACTAGGTGATACAGAAATGCAGTTGCATTAATGTGAGGAAGCAGGAGCTACATATTAGATTATACCTGTGTCTAAGAAGAGATAGAGATTGTTGTGAGAGAGATTTGATTGCTGATTGACCCTACTATATTTTGTGCTTCATTATCTTTGAATAAGATGATTCCTTTAAGATAAATCATAAACATAGGAGAAGGGGAAATATTTGAGGCTGGAAAATAACCTATGGGATTAGAGTCATACTGAGTAGGAGTTGTTTGTGTAGCATCTCACAATTGGAGATGCTCCATGACCACCTGGAAATGAGAACCTGGAGCTTATCAGGACAAAAGTATCTAGACTTTGGCCCCATACAAATGATGGCTGAAATAATGATAATGAAACTAGACCAAAATGATAAGGAAGATACACAGAAATGATAAAAAGTTATTACTTTTTACTGTAAATGTATTGTGCATAAATATCAGTATCAGATAACATGGGAAGTGATGAAATGTTAATATCTGAAGATGTTTACAGCCCAAATAGATTCCTTTCTGTGATAGTTCATTTACACTAAGGATTCAGCAAGAACTCACCAAGACTGCTGATTCTAAAGATTTGGACCCTTTGATGATAAAAGAGTTAAATATATAATCTGATGTTAAAGGTTAGTGGGCAAATCCCCCAAAATAAAAGGAAAAATTGGACACACAATCCAATGACCATCTGTGACATTAATGAAGCCATTTTGGTAAATTCTAGGTGCCCTTTTTATGTTGCTAAAAGAGATCTCCCCTAGATGGTGACTGGATTTTCAATAGGAGCAAACATTCTTTATTTGTATGTAGAATAATGGAATCATCCATTTAATAAGTTAATTTTAAAAACTTATATATCAGAGCACCTGAGTGGCTCAGTTGGTTAGGTGTCCAACTCTTGATTTTGGCTCAGGTCATGATCTCACAGTTCATGAGCTTAAGCCCCATATGAAGCTGGAGCCCACACTAACAGTGCATATCCTACTTGGAATTCTCCCTCCTTCTCTCTTTGCCCCTCCCTGCTTGCTCTCTATTTCTCTCAAAATAAATAAACAAAAAAAATAAAACAAAACAAAAAACCTATATATCATGCACAAGCGTTAAATGCATTTTAAAACAACAGAGGTTATTTTACTCTTATTCTTTTTTTAAATGTTTATTTTTTGAAGGAGAGTGAGTATGAGTAGGGGAGGTATAGAGAGGGGGGGGACAGATGATCTAAAGCAGGTTCTGCACTGACAGCAGAGGCCAATGGAGGGCTCAAACGAAGGAACTGTGAGATCATGACTTGAGCTGAATTTGGACCCTCAACCAACTGAGCCATCCAGGCGTCCCATTATCTTATTCTTGTTTAAAAACAAAATAGTTATATTTCCTAATCACACTATTTTCTATCACTGACTCTTACTATAATCAAGTTGCCCTGTTTTTGAAGCTTATATTTAGAATTAACTCAAAAATTAAGACTGATAGAAAAAATGCAGTATTACTAGTATCACCAATATTCAATGTATTGCTGTCACCGTACTAGGGCTGAAGGATTGATCTACTTTGCTCCTCTCAGCAGTCATTTCAATACAATTTCTTTTAAATTGCACTTTCATTGAACACAAAGCATTCATTGTAATAGATTGAACAGTTTCTATCTAAGAAGTTTATAGTTTATCTAACTTAATAATATAGATTTAAAGTATGATTGACTATACCTAACATTGAAGAATCAAGACTTTCCAGTTTTTATCTTCATTTAACTTCATAGTTTAAAAATTGAGTTACCTTCTCTCTGGGACAATTTTCTGCTTAGCACTAGAAAGTAAAATGACAGAATACCCCCAATCTTAGTCTCTGTGGACTCACGATGTGACTTATTTAAATAATAAACAAGATAAATTAGATTTGGAGGGCTAGGACCTAAATATCCATTGCGGAGTTTGTTGTAAAGCTATTTAAACTTTTTTATTCTTCCAGATTAACTGAGACTAAATATTCCATACAGAAGTGATTCAGTGACCTGACTTTGCAGAATGAAAGAAAATTTTCTAACATGTTTAAGCCACATTATCATTTTGAAGAGTCTCAAAAACTATCTCTATGGGGTGCTGAGCTAAATATACACAAATGAGTAAAATAAATATGGTCCAAATACATGAGGAATTTAAAACTGGTCCCAAAATACTGACATATTTATTAGGCAGGAGTTCTTGTTGGTATGACTAAGCATTCAAAGCAAAACCAGTTGAGTGTTGTTCTTTTTCCTTTTAAATAGGTGATGTGAATGTGAGCTAATGTCAACATGGTGCAAGGCAACTATCATCTTATTTCTCATCTATTTGCTAGGTTTTTCTATTAAGAGTATCTTATTCTCCCTTCCCTAAACAATGTGACCTCCTCATGTAGAGAGAACGCTCTGTTTTCTACATCTACTTTTAAACTATGTGAATCTGCATTTACTTAACAACTTCCTGACCACACTTTTTGTTATAGTTTGGTTTTTCTCCAGCAGTGAATGTGAGATTACCAAGGAGAAAAATCAGTTCCACTGGCTTCTCTAGGCTAAAGGAAGAAGTCAAAAGCTGTTTGCACATAATCTTCCCAAGAGTCACTAAGGAGGACATCTCAGTCTTGCATCTAGAGATCAGAGGACTGAGGTATCCCTGAGCAAATGTTACAACAAAACACTCAGGTATGGATATTGTCTTGAAGAGTTTGAGGTGAAGAGGAATTTAATCATCATTTAGATAAGCATTTCCTTCTAATTCGTTGAAGAAAAGTGGGATTGAGAATTTTAACTATAAAGATGGCTACCCCTGGATTTGCAAAGAGACTCCTTGGCACTTCCAAGGGCATTTAAATAGATAGCAGTGAAGTGATTCATCTGTATGTCTAATTTCACTTCAAATGTTGCAATAGATGTTTAGCAGACATGATTACCATCTGTCTTGACTCATATATAAAAGAAAAAAAAAAGAAAAGAATCTTTTCCTGGCCTAAGTGGCCTTAGATTGGAAGGGAAAAAAAAGGAGAAGGAAAGAGAGAATGTGTGAATATGCCTGAGAAAGACATTTCCAAAAGCAGAATAAAATGAACTAGGAGAGGAACAAGAAAAAAATGGAGAGAATTTGTCCAGGAACTCTGGACTAGAAATCAGATATATTCATTGGAATGAGACAGGTAGTTGGAAACAAAGTTAATTCTAGGAGCTGGTAAGAAGTCTGGATATATAATACCAGGCAAACAAGTTAAGCAGCCACATTTACAGTAGGGTTATGCCAGGTGTAGAGAATCAGAGGCTCAAGCATTGGCAGCATATAAAACGGCTTATAGGCAGACAGGACATAGACACTGATCTGGGATACTGAGGTTGCTAGGATTCCACCTCTAATTAGGATTGAGATAATTAGGTAGAGCTCCCCACATAGAAGAAATTCAGTATAATGCAGGTTATCAATACACGATCTTAGGCCACAGCTTAGCTAAAACAGTACGGGTAATTTATCAATGGAATTGCAGTTTAAGGTAGGGACTTGGTCACAGGAATAAGAAAAGCTACAACTGATGCTCATCATTAAGGGAGAACAAGTGGCAAGCTGGACCTGAGGCAGATTTCCTAAACCAGAATTCTTTTATTCTCCACTGACTGGGACAGGATTAATTACATACATTAGAGGAGCTCTGTGGTTTTATGTGGAAGTTAAGTTGCTCCAGGTGAAGTCATGTAGAGGGAGGTATGAAGAACACATTTTGTATTTTATTCATTAATGTTTTATCCAATTAACTATATCCTATAATCAAAGCTCTGAGCTAAGCAGAAATGTTAAAGTATCAATCTAACATCAGAATATCTAAGCTATAGTTGTGAAGCAGATAAACAGATGAACTCTGAAAAACGTACACCATTTTTTTTTAAGATTATGGGAATACAGGAATTCCAGTAACTAAGTTGGGAGAAGTCAAGAAATATCCCTAAGTCAGTGACATTTGAAATGAATCTTAAAGGTTGTTTTTTTTTCCTAGCTGAAGAAACTGGGGGGAAAGGAGAAGGAATAAAGTATAGAGTAATTAACAATAATAATGTCTGTCACTTAGAGTATATATGTCATCTTATTTAATCTTCACGACCCTGTCATATGTACCAATATCTCCATTTTGCAGATGTAGAATCTGAGACTCTAAGGGGTTAAGTCATTTACCTAAGTTCTTAGAGCTACAAGTGAAAGAGCTGGGTTATTATTGTTTATTTTTGTTTTTTTTTTAATTTTTTTAACGTTTTATTTATTTTTGAGACAGAGAGAGACAGAGCATGAGAGGGGGAGGGGCAGAAAGAGAAGGAGACACAGATCCGGAAGCAGGCTCCAGGCTCTGAGCTAGCTGTCAGCACAGAGCCTGACGC
Source organism: Suricata suricatta (assembly GCF_006229205.1). Taxonomy (NCBI): domain Eukaryota; kingdom Metazoa; phylum Chordata; class Mammalia; order Carnivora; family Herpestidae; genus Suricata; species Suricata suricatta. The sequence goes on along the minus strand of NC_043708.1, from coordinate 64,821,773 downwards.
AGGGCTCGAACCCACGAACGTGAGATCTGACCTGAGCCGAAGTCAGAAGCTTAACCGACTGAGCCACCCAGGCGCCTCATGTTTATTTTTGTTTTATTTTGCTTCAAAACACCTGCTCTTTCCATAATTGTGCAAAAAATGCTTCTGACCTGTCCTAGGAAGCAATAAAATTGAAATATGTCAGGAGCATACACTTCATGGATAATGTTTCATGGGAATTGGTTCATTTGAATGGCACAGCTAGAGTGTGAAGACCTTTGAGAGACTAGGCAAGAGAAAAAGAACAAATTATGTGTCAGAAGAAATCTTAGGTGATATGGTATACTGAGATGGTAGAATATTCATCATTAGGATGATGAAACTTCATTTTATTCTAAGAGTTGTATTTTTGGACTAGAAAGAATTTAGAAAGTTATGTGATTCAACTCTTCAGATTTATAAGTAAAAAGACCAAGACCCATGTCAAGAATATAAAATAGCCTGAAATACAGGCTTCTTAAGCTCTTCTTGGGAGTTCTACTGAGGCTGCACTTTCCCCTTGTAGTGTAAGTGATGTAGGGCTATGATCAGAGTAGAGAAGTGAACTAAATGAAATGAGTTTGAAGGAAGACAGTGTGTAAGGCAGTTGAGTATCATGAATAAGGACTAAGAACTTAGGTAGCTACGTACACATTCCTCTGATTTTATGACCCTTCCAAGTTGATGGTTGAGATCTCACCAGATTATTGGGGCCTGGAGAGTATAAAAGAGATTTTCAGGTCATTAATAATGGCAAAATTAATTATGAAGTTGATTTGTAAGTGACCAACACAATAATAGAAAAGTCAATTCCCTAAGTATGTTCCTAATATTATAGCCTTTAATTCTAGGATGATTTTGATAACTACAAACTAGTACTAAAGCTAAGAATAATTTATGTTCTTATTAACTAAGGACTTTCTCATCAAAAAGAAAGATGAGTTGACTGTAAGTTGATCTTAACAAAAGAGAGAGAGAGAGAGAGAGAGAGAGAGAGAGAAAGAGAGAGAGAGAAAGAGAGAGAGAGAGAGAGAGAGAGAGAGAGAGAGAGAGAATGAACGAACAAAAGAAAGAAAGAAAGAAAGAAAGAAAGAAAGGAAGGAAGGAAGGAAGGAAGGAAGGAAGGAAGGAAGGAAGGAAGGAAGGAAGGAAGGAAGAAAGAAAGACTTTAGCTGTGTCCTAACTGTAGACTTTTCATTACTGTTGACAATGATAATGAGAGTTATGAAGAATACAGCTGGAATTTTAACTCAAGTTGAGATCAAAGATTTGGCAGTTAGAAAAATCATCCCTTTGACTTGTAAACAAAACAAATCTTATATGGATGTCAGAATAAATAAAGTATTTCTTTTTTAAACAGTTACTGTTTTGGCTAAAATGTACTCATACCTATTAAAAGATTTAAGGTAGAGAATTTATCACTCTTATTGCCATCCTAACCTCAGACACAATTATTTAAAATGAAATAAATATATACTTAGCAAACAAAAAAGATATATTACTAATTGTCTACTGGGCAGTCAATTGCCAGTTAGAGTAGCCACTTGTGTAAACTCTGTCAAACATGCTGACCCAAACACGTCTCTAGCGATTTCCAACATCTGGCTTAAAAGCTTCCCTGTAATTATTTTCATTTTGCATAAGCAAAACTCACTAAACCCTACATCTGTGTGGTGATACACAAAACATATAAATTTGGAGGAATTCATTAGATAATGGTGAAGAAAATGCACCAATGGCACAACGCCGTTTAACTCCTGTACTTTTGGTGACTTAGCCACCAGGAAGGCCTTTTTCTCTTCAAAAGTTTACATAGATTATACATTGCTTCTTGAATTTTTTCAGCTATAGTTTTGCTGGAGTGTTTAATACATAGAAATTGACATGTAGAAAAGTTACAAACATAAGAGTATTTTTCTTGATGTCTTTGCCATTTCTGATTTTTTATAGAAGAAAACAGGTAATAAGATGATGCATATATCAGATACATAGATAGGAGGTATTACATAGAACTTTTGCTACTATAAAGCTATGAATCTTATTTTGGTATGATTTTCTTGGGAGATGCTTCAAACACATGTAACACATTATTTTATCAAGCAATTTCCAAATTGTAATGGTGTGCAAACATACAGATTAGCAAAAGACTGCAGATAGTTTAAAACCCTAAATTATAGATGTATATAGATGGAGAATACATATTTTTTTTGATCTACAGAAAACCTCCCCATTATATCGTAACTTGTTCTAAACATGCTGTATTCTAATTGTATGTCAGAATGCCACAATAAAATATTACTTGATTATACTTCGACTTATTAACCTCAGTTAAATATACTCATCCATAACAAAATGTTCAGAATTGTTTTGGAGATGTTTATTTTCTTAGATCTCATATTTGGTTTGCTATTTTTCTCAACCTGTTCTAGGGAAAGTGGAATAGTCTAGGTTGGATAATGTATATTTATTAGCTTCAGAACCACATCTGTGTGCTCAGATTGGAGGAAAGGTCATAAACACAATGAATGTTGCTAGGAAACCATGCCTTTTAGTCAATTTAGTTGTGAAGATGAAAGGGTTTTTTGGTACAAAGATGGGCTATTTGTATAGCACAATGAATAATCATTTTATTTTGATCTTTGAATTTATCATTTAAAAATAACACTTTTCATTAGTAGCTTTTCCTATTTATTACTTACTTGGATTTCAAATGTTTGAAATTCAAGATGTGAATGTAGCTTTCTATGAAAAGAGTTATTGAAATTTTTGTTTAAAGAAAATAATCTTGTTGGTGAAATTTGGGGATATCTAATCCTTAGAGAAAGACACACAAATCATAAAAAGCTTAATAATCAAATAATAAGAGTCAAGGAACAAGTAGCTAGGTCCCTGGAAATAACTATTAAATTTTTTAAATTCAAGTGCTGTGAACAACCCTGATGCTTCTTTTTGTGTTTCAAAACTATGGGGCTACAATCTTGGGAACTTTTCACAAAGATCAAAATAAAACAGACATGTTTTTCTAGTCAACAACGATTAGATAATCCTTGGACACAACTATATATTCTAATCCCATAGGGCTGTATCAGCCCACTTAAGTATCTAATTAGAAGATTATGTTGGCTGTGCCTGCATCTATTGATTTTGAATCAAAATGTAACTTTAACCATGTAATTTTTAATTGGCCCCGTTTCACCTGAACATTTAAGCAGTATTTGGTGGCACAGGTTATACTGATGGTGACAAATCCATCAGGTTAGGACTACAATAGACATCTGACTTTTTGAGTTTGTGGCTTATATCCCTTCTTTTTAATACTGTTTCTCCCATTCTATTTGATACTGGAGGCTCTGTAAATCACTTGGCCTAATCTTTCCCTTATAGGAGCATGTACGTCACTTAGGCCAATCAGAATAATATGTTTGAGGTCACATGTGTTTGAGGAAGAGAAAGAAGACCAGTGTAAATAGAGCATAATCAAGGGCAAGGTGATAGGAAATGACGTTGTAGGGACAGGCAGAAGCCAGACTATACCGTCTTATGGGCCAGAATAAAAAGCTTTGGTTTTATCTAAGTATAATGGGAAACCAGGAGTTAGGCAGAAAGGAATGTGACATGATTTAATTTATGGTTTTGAAACCATCACCAAAGGGCCAAGCTAGCATTTAGGAGGCTCTTGTGGTAGTATAGGTGAAAAATGATACACTTGCTAGGGTGGTAGTGATGGAAATGGATAGAAGTTGATGGACTCAATATAGCTTTCAAAGATGGAGCTAACAAGCCATGCTGATGAACTGGGAATACAGTGTGTGGTTAAGGGTGAGGTCAAGAAAAGTCTAACATTATTAGCTTGAACAACAAAGTGTGGTATTGAACAATTTGGCAAGGTAGAAGGGAAAGCAGTAGTGAGGGTGCAATTAAGAGTTCTGTTTTAGGCAAATTACATTTGAGTATCTCTGAGTGAACCTGTTAAATAAGCAGCTGGCTATGACATTTGGAAAGACTTCTTCAGTATATAAAAATTTTTGAGTCAATGGCAAATAGTTAATATTTAAAATCATGGTACTGAATGAGACTATCTAGGGAGAGAGTTATCCATAGGAGAAAGAAAAGGATGGCAGAGTTCTTTAAACAACACTATTTAAAAGACATTATATGATTAAAGTAATTATGATCATGAAACAAAATGCCACTTTTTATACTTATTTACAAGATGCTTTGTTATATTGTCATACACATCATATTAAATGAAAATTTGCTAAGTATTCATAGTACTCTACTCTTACTACTATATGGATGGGAAAAGTGAGCACTGACAGACTGATTATATATCAAGATTCAAGACCTCACTGCTGGTAAGTGATGGGGTTAGGCCCAGAACAGAGACCTTTCCAACTCTAATACATTACTTTTTCTGTTATGCCATGTTGGAAACTCTTCACTTTCAAAGATGCAAGGCATTACGGGGGTTATTTGTCTTTACACTAGCATCCCCAGTTTACAGTTCTTGAGTTCCAATGTCTAATTAGTTTTCTATCCTCGCCTTTGTCCTCTAGTGTCACTTTGTGCTGTAGCCTGCCTCAGAGAGGTTCTTTCTCCAGTGATCTTCTGTTATTATGCTATGAGCTGTGAAAATAGATAATCAAGACATAAAAGTATTATGAATATAATAAGTTAAAATAGTCTTTAAGAGACCCTGATTAGTCACATGCCATGACTTTTATGCATTGTCTTGAAACATATATTGGGGCTATTCAGGTCCTTTCACTTACTTATTATCTCATTATTATTATATCTTTTGCATATGTGTTATGAAGTGGTCAGCTTGTCAAGTAAATGACTTCTTTGGCTAGTGCAACTTTTAACATTCATGCAATTTTTCCTTCGACCATATTTCATCAGTCCACATTGATAAGAGTCCTATAGATAGCTTTCATTCTCAATTTCTGAGATATCTGGTCTAAAAGATCAAAGGGAAGTTTTGATTTTTCTCTTTAGACAATGGAATTTATAAGAAAACAATCCTAAGCTAGGACTTCACAAAGAAGGCTATGTTAAAAAAAAATTGCCCCCTTTGTGTGTAAATTGGATCTTCCAAGAAGCAAGGTTTTCTCTACCCATTCAGCTTGGGTGTTTGGGGGGCTAGTCACTACTCTTGCCTCCTTGATTCTTCCTAAAGCTGATCTTCAGTTTCCTCTGCTTTTTCCTTTAGCAGGAGGAGTCTTGTGCTTCCACCGTTACATTCTTCTCATCTCTCCTGGAGTCTAGATCATCACTGTGTTTTATAGTTGTTGATGGCCAGTCCACCCTACCTCCTCTCTGTAAATAGACTTCAGGGTCCTGGATTTGCCAGATGCTTCCTCAGGACATCATCAAGAATTTCACTTTTGTTCATTTGGTAATAGGGAGTTACTGGCAGAATTTCAGCAGAGGAGCAGCATCATTTTGCACAGGCTATGTTGGCAGCAATGTAAATGATGATTCTGAAGGGATGATAATGGAGGTCAGTAGACACTTAAATGGCAGAGTTTCCAGTGAGAGTTGAAAAGGGTAAAAAACTACCCAATAATAATCAGGATAGATAGGAAAGGACATATTTTAGGGTTTTTTAAAAGATAAGTAATGTGGGACTTGATCATTCATTGGAATGTGGGATGAAGAATAGGGGATAATTAAAATGACTCCACTTCCAACTTGAGTCAGTAGTAACTCACGTCATAAAACATGGTTAAGATACAAGGGTAGAGATGGGGGAATAATGGGCTGGTGTAGTTTGAAGTGAGTCTGGAATTTTGGAGACAGTTCTGGGGGCCAAAAAAGAAATTTGGGAGAAGTGCCTGGGTGGCTCAGTTGTTAAGCGTCTGACTCTTGATCTCAGCTCAGGTCATGATCTCATGGTTTGTGATATCGAGCACACCATGTCAGGCTCTGCACTGTCAGTGTGGAGCCTACTTGGATTCTCTCTCCCTCTCTACCCTTCCCCAGCTAGCGTGTATATGCACATGTGCTCTCTTGGTCTCTCTCAAAATAAAATAAAGTAAAAAAATTTTGGGAGACTTTAGAATATAAATGGTTATTAAAGTCATCTTAAACAGTAAGATTACCCAGAGGAAGTATTTCAAATAAGAAGGGAGAAGATGGAACACTACAGAAAGGCCCCTGTAAGGTAGCTAGGGAAAGATTTTACAAGTGATAGAAAGTGAAGAGAATCAGGAAAAGTGGGTCACACAAGCTAAGGGAAGAGAGAAAATAAAGGAAAGAGTGACCACTAGTGCCAAAAGCCTTAGAAACATAAGACAGATGAGGACTGAAAATTATCCACTGACTTGGTCAACTGGCAGATGAATCCTTAGGGAATCTACTAACTATGGGGTGGGAAAGAATGAAGTCCAATTATAATAGTTGTGAAGCAAATAGGTTTAGGAGTTTAAACAAGTCTAGATTCTTTGAACCACTGTTTAGTAAAGGGAAGGAGAAAGACAAGGCTATGGTTACAGTGGGAAGAGAGTTAAAAAGGGCTTAGTCATTTTTTTCAATTTCTAGATGGACATGTTTAATCTTGCCGGTGTGCTGGCAGAGGCAGTAGAGACTAGTGATAGAGTGGGGTGTGAGGGACAGGAGGGATGGGATCAGATGTACAGAGAGAGGAATTGCCTTGTATAGAGGAAAGGATATTTCATCCATGGAAAAGGGGGGAAATGAGGATGGGTACAACTGATGTAGCTTTAGGATGAGAAATGAGAGATTTCAGCTCTGATGGCATACATTTTACTCAATGGGAGATGTAAGAAGTAAGGTCAAGACCAAGCAACAGCTTTGGGTGTTCCACCATTCTCAAGGTTCCTAGGTTTTGTAACGCAGGTTATAAATACAAATAATTGATTTTAAATGATGAAACCTAAAATAATCAACCTTTGCATTGTTTAACGTGCTAGAGACTATAGCAAGTTTAGAGTATTATATAGAAAACCTTGGATTGTGAGTAACTTGTTCTGTGGGTGTTCTGCAAGACAAGCACATATTTCTAATACATTTTACTTGATACTTGAGCGATGTCTTGCAATACAAGTAGTGGGTGACACTGAATGTCATATGATAACAACTGAGCCAACTGTTCTTTCTCTCTCTCTCTCTCTCTCTCTCTCTCTCTCTCTCTCTCTCTGAGGCTCCCTCTCATTCTCTGAGGGATTGTGGGTGATTGTCTTCCATGCTTTGATGCTTGGTCTCAGGTCAGTGTTTGGCAGAAATCAGTGATGTTTCAGAACTTTGGGAAGTGCCAGACCTGGCACTAAGCACCTTCAAAGCATCTATGGACAGTCCTTTGCTTTTCCATGCAAGAGTAAGCTGCTATGCAACAGTCCTTTGCTTTGCTTCATTTTAGGTCAGGCTGCCTGCAAATACAGAACCTTTCCTCTGCTGCCTTATTGCCACTTACATTAAATATAATATATGACAAGAGTGTATTAATACAGTACTGTAGTCAATATTCATCTGAGCATATACAATGGCTCCCATATGGAAAAAGGTTGAAATAAAGGTGGTAAGGAGGAGATGATAATTTTGGAAGTTAAGAAGGAAATCATTGAGAAGTATGAACGAGGTATGTGAATGGCTGAAATGGCAAGATTTTATAAGAAGTTACATCTGCATCCCTTTGCAGAGGAGGAAGAGGAAAAGGCAGAGGAACCCCTCACTTCAAATGAGATTAAGATGTGCAGAATGTGGGAAACAGTGCAAAATTCTGTAGAAAAGCACCACCCAAATAAGGCTGTGAGAGTGCCTTATCAATAAGTAAGCAAATGAATCATTGTTTAACAACAATGCAATGTCACATTTCCATGAAATACTCAAAAGGAGGCAAAAGCAAGCCTCATTGGATAAGTTTCTTGTTAAAGCTGCACACGCACACACACACAATTCCACTGAGCCAATAGATAGTAGTGATTCTGTTAGTGATAGTGAAAATTGTCCTACATAATAATCTTCTAACTTGTCTCCCTCACACTAGCCACAAATGTTTGCCAAGGTAGATGCAGGTTAATTTAGTTTTCTTTATATTTTGTATTTTCTTTATCACTTTGTTTTATATTACAGTATTGCAATCATTTTTACATGAATATTTTTGGTTTGTGGAATGAATCATATAAGTCTCCATTATTTCACTTTGATGGGGAAATTCACTTTGATATACAAGTGCTTTGGATTACAAGCATGTTTCTGGAATGAAGTATGCTCATAAGCCAAGGACTGTATATCAAATCTTCCCTGCTAATTCCACAGAGCATTACTGATATTGATTATATCTATAGTTAAGTTCTGGGGTGATAAAGTTATCTTTTTGCAAGATCTTTGCATAGTAATCAACTGATGATAGAAATGTCCATCTTTGAGGGGCACCTGGGTAGCTTAGTCTGTTAAGCATCAGACTCTTGAATTCGGCTCAGGTCATGATTGCATGATTGTGAGATTGAGTCCCATGTTGAGCTCTGCACTGGGCATGGAGACTACTTAAGATTCTCTCTTTCTCTCTACCCCTTCCCCTTGTATACTCTCTAAATAAATAAAATATTTTTTAAAATGTCTATCTTCAATTTTATCTGCTTTTAAGTTAAAATTAGACTAGGTATGCAATTTAAGAAATAAATTTACCCCAGTTTTATTTTAGTCATCATTCAAACATAGAACTATAGAATGTGGATGCAAAAGTAATTTTTTCTTGTAAGTTTTTAGTCATATGAATTCTGATGAAATAAATATTTTAATTCAAATTTTCCAGTTATGGACTGCAATCTAATTCATTTATTTGTTGCCCACCTCCTTAATATCTGTAAAGCTGCTTGCAAATTAGAAAACCAGGAACTGTA
>NC_043708.1:64808416-64812791 GCF_006229205.1 Suricata suricatta | reverse complement strand
CTTCCTTCTAAGCTTGATAGGAGTGTTTACATCATTGTTACTGTGAAAAGATAATTTATGTAAAATCTTGATGAAAATTTATGTAAAATCTTGACATAGTAAAAAAAATAATCAATAGCATCATTTAATAACCACCATAATGAAATACTATAAACATTCCTGCACAGAATAAATCTAATATGCTCAGTCTCCCAATGAAGATATGCCTTGTTATTCAAACTTCTAGTCACTCACTTCCAAACTAAAGTATAAAGAAAGGTAAAATCTTCCAGGAATGGAAGATAAGCTCTATGAAAAGTCTTTTGATTTTGATCTAGAGAAGTATTTTTTTTTAAATGACAAAGAATATGGAAAACTGTAAAGTTTAGGGTTTTGTGTATAAACTGGTAAAAATGCTGTGTGTATATGTGTATGTGCATGTATGTGATAAAGACAGAAATAATTTATACTGTTGATGAATTTACAGCAGAATATTACAAGAGATATATACTAATGAGAAAATCAGTTACACAACTGTGTTTCTGAGAGATCAGTATTAATAATCTTAGAGAATATTATGAATTACCTATAATCAGTTTTTCATTGTAATCCAATGACCTTTCACTGCACACAGAATCACTTTTAGGATACAATATAAGCTTCTATTGATTAGTCTATACCAATTTGGATAATGTGGCTCTTAAAAGAAGTCTATACATATAGGTATAGTTCTAGCATCTAGAACTAAGGTGCGCTAGGCCTAGAACATTCTCCGGCATTTCCAGGCAGACATTCTTCAGTAAACACAAGTATTTTTTCCAACAAGGTATTTGAAGTGGAGGTAGCTGGAGCTGTGTCATGTGCACTTTGGAGTTATAAAGAAATGATGTTATCTCAGTAGATCAAAACCTCCAAGAAACAGGACTTCTGTCTATCCTGTTCAGTCCTGTGTCCTTTGTACAATGAACAGTTGTACCCATACAGGGGCTCATTAAATACGTTTTTGACGAATACATGAATCTATACCCTCACTATAGCCTTTGAAGAGAGAATGGCTGGTAGAAGGTGGGCAGTAGCATGGCCCACTCCCCAGCCATGCAAGAACAATAATGAGAGAACAAAGGCTGGCTTTAAGTACCAGCAGGAACAGAGATACATTGGCTACATTCTTTTAAAAGGGACAGAGAGCACTTAGGGAAGCATATAATATTGAGGGCTTATAACTTTTCTTTTAATTTTATTTTAGAGAGAGATAGCACCAGTGGAAGGAGAGGGGGGAGAAAGAATCCCAAGCAAGCTCCACACTGAGTATGGCTCTAGCCCACAACCCTGGGATCATGACCTGAGCTGAAATCACAAATTGAATACTCAACTGACTGAGCTGCCTACATACATTATTAAGTTTTAGTTTTGAAAAATGCAAAGACACCAAACACTAGCATCAGCCCACCAAGAAAATTAAGAAGAAAACAGAACTAAAGAAGCAGGTGACACAGAAAAATAACTAGCATTTTTTAATGTGGACTTCATTTCCAGGTGCTGATCTGAGGACATTACCATTCTTTTATTTCTCATAACCAGAGAATGAGGTGGATGCCTTTATTTTACAGAAAAGGAAACTGAGCCATAGAAAGCTTAAGTGACTTTCACAAGGTTACCCAATTAGGAAGTGGGGAAGCCTGGGTCTGAACTTAGGTCACCTGGCTTTAGAATGTACAATTTCATCTCACCTGTCTTCCATACACACAAAAGGTCTTCATGGTCATTGGCAAAGCTTTCCTCATAAATAACTCACTCAGTGGGATGCAGCACTACTTGGCATGTCCCTGTGCTTTCTGCCACTAAGCTGCTGATAGCTAGACAAAATGGTAGTGTCTCTGTCAGTTTCCTCATCAATAAAATTACTATTGTCCAGACCTATCCAGGCTGCTTTGCTTGGATATTGTGTGAAATAACCAATCAATAATCGTAAAATGCTATGAAAACATAGAGTGCTAGATCCAAGTTCAATATTATTATATGAGTTTACAGTGTGACAGCACAGCCATAAAGGTCAAAGCTATTTTGAACTGCATAGAGAAAGGCATGCTGATGTGGAGCACAGAAAAAAATGGTGTCTTTATAACAAGGGGGCTAGGAACTGAAAACATTTTAATGGAAATACTTCTCTTATATGTAGGTTTTTTGGAATTCCCAAACAAGAAAATTCTTTGGAAGACAAAATAAAGGGAGAAGACAGCACCATTGCATCAGGTAGTTAGGGACAAGAGTAATGTAGGTTTAGGATGAGGAGCCAGAGATGTTAACCTGGTTAAGTGAGAATCCATAGTGAGCAGGCTAACATCTGCAAACATCTGAAGTGTGGAAATAAAAAGAAGAGGACTTTAGCCTGAAAGTTAAAGGAATGACTAGAAATAGAATAGAAAAATGAGAGGGGAAAAAAAAAGAAAAATAAGTTACTCATATTTGGCCCATAAAAAAAGAAATATTTACAGAAGCAACTCCAATTTGATTTGATTCATTTTAAAGATTATGAATCACTGACCAACCAAGTTGGCTTTGGTGTCAGCACTGTCAGGTCAAAGACCGGCAAGTATGGCTACGCACAATCCGGGTCATCTAGAGCCCTAGCCTCAACTGACGCAGGTTCCAACATCCAGAGTAGCTCATGGGATGTAAGTAAGCCTTGCCATACGGAATAATGAAAGAAAGTCTGGAAAAGGAGCCTGAAATTGTACTATCACAAAGGATTTCTACACTAGCAGAGCCAATTTGTTAGATAACTTTTCCATCTGCCTTATATAATTCCATGATCTTGTGAAACAGGCACTATGTCAAACATGTGAAAAGTCAGGGTTCCAAAGCAGTGATTCTCAATTCCATGTGGATGTATCCAAAACACATGTGATAAGATCCGTAAGATGGTTGGTGCAAAGATTGTTTCTGAAGCCTTATATGTCAGGACCTTTATATGAGATCACTCATTTTATCTTCAAAATACTCTTATAAGTAGTTACTCTCACTAACCCAGTTTCATAGATGCAGAAACTGAGGCACAAGGAAGTTAAATACCTTGCCCAATGTCCCAGCTAGACATAGAGAATCCAGGAGTTCAATTCTCAAATTTTTTCTACCAATGATTTATGTATAATTTAACTTAAACCTAGAGATGATTTCAGGTCAGTTCTATAAGAAGAGCATTTTTACAGTAGAATAGTATTACCAGAGGCTGGTGGTAGAGGATAAGATAGTGATCAAAGGGTACAAACTTTCAGATATAAGATGAATCTGTTTGGAGATCTCAAGAATAACATGGTGACCACTGTGTTAACTAAACTTATTATGGTAATCATTTGCAATGTATATGTGTGTATCAAAACATCACACCTTAAACCTACACAATGTTATATGTCAGTTATATCTCAATAAAACTGGGAAAATCAAGTTCAAAACAACAATGATAGTAATATATTGTATACTTAAAGTTTGCTAAAAGAATAGATCTCAAGTGTTTTACCACACACACACTGTGTGATGTGAGGTGATGAATGTATGAATTAGTTTAATTTGGACAATGATTCAAAATGCATACATATATCAAAACATCATGTTGTATACCTTAAGCATATACAATTTCTATTTGCCAAAAATAAAAAAATACATGAGAAAATTGTCATTGAAAGTGAGAAACTTTTCTTTATTCTTTAAAAAAATTTTTTTTAATGTTTTTATTTGTTTTGAGACAGAGCATGAGCAGGGGAGGGGCACAGAGAGAGAGGGAGACACAGAATCGGAAGCAGGCTCCAGGCTCTGAGCTGTCAGCACAGAGCCCGATGCAGGCCTCAAACCCAGAAACGTGAGATCATGATCTGAGCTGAAGTCAGAGGCTTAGCCGACTGAGCCACCTAGGCGCCACCCCTTTATTCTTTTTAATCGCCTTAAATTTGTATTTCTGTTCCACTTTCTCCATAAAATTTTCTCTTGTATTTTTATTAATAAAATATATTTATATATAACCATATCAGATTAAAACAAAGGAGATGAACATTTATATTCCATTCAAGTTGCTTATCTGAATAGGAGGTTAAGCTAGAAATTATCCAAACCCAGTGGAATTATCCTAGGAGTGCCTATGTCATGGCAAATCTTTTATCCATAGTTTTATGACATAAAGTCCAGAATCAGGAACCTCTAGTCCATAAAAGCAGAAAGTATTCTTATTTCACAGTGTTTTCATATTATTAAAGTCTATTTACCAGTAAAGAAACATTATCATCCTTAACTGATGTCCTCCAGTCTCCCCTACCAAAACTGAGACCTTAATGTTTCAAAGGAATCTTAATTCAGTAGCATGGCCACGACTCAGAAGGTGATATCTACAGTCCCTGCTTTTAGT
>NC_043708.1:64755916-64803416 GCF_006229205.1 Suricata suricatta | reverse complement strand
GAGTTCAATATGTTGGCTTTAAAAAAATTAGGAGCCCAAATCTTTCATCTAATATTGCTCAATAGACAGACAGAATTTTAACCAGAGCAAATTCAAGTACAGCTTTCAGACCAGCCAAACCCAGGAGACAGGCAGGAGGTCTGCCCTTCCTCAGCCGTTCTTCTGTCTGCATTAGCCATTCTTGCTCAGGCTCCATCGACCTGTCAGAGCCATCACAGTGATTGACTGCCCCGGCAGATGTGCTGCTGTAACAGGTAACTTGATCATCCAGACCCATCTGTCTCTAAGTCCTCTTCAATTCACACTTTGAAAAATATTAGAGGTTGGGAGGGGTTGGATCCTTTGTTGTGATTAAAAAAAAAAAGCAGGCTATCTCTATTTCACAAAAGGTTATCCTCTCTTAAGTGAATGGATATATATAGTATTTGAGTTCTTTAGGGAGATGAGCTGCTTCTAGGGCATAATACTATCAACATTTTAAATGGGCCAATGAGAACTGAGAGAATTTGAAAACCTGATTTCCAAAACAAAATCCAAAGTTAAGGACCAATTTTAAAGAACCATGATAATAATAGAATGATGTTTCAAAGATAACAGTTTCCGAGCGAGTGAGACAGATGGGCTGTTTGCGTAGAGAGAAAGGAGGGGAACCTCAGGCAATGGGAGCAATCCCGTGTCTTCTCTTCAGTGCCCACAGCCTGGCAAATGTTGTGACATCATTAAGCTGAATTGCTGATTTCAGATGGGTCTGGAACAAGAATGGGCAGGGGTAACTCAAGCTTCATGCTGAAATGCAGTTAACTAATTTACTAGTGTCACTATTTCTGATAATTACTTTTCACCAAAATATTTTGCTGTGCTTGTGTGCAGAGGATTTCATTCTACAAGTCAACACCCCAATGTGGAGCTGTTCAGGATCTATCAACAGCTTCTATTAAGAGAGAATATAATCCTGGTGAGATCAGAGGCTAACACTTTTCTATTTCTCAGTAAAGTCTATTGCCTCCTCACTATCAAGGGATGCATACTGGCCGAGAATGACATGGCTCAACGTCCAAGGGGAAGTAACAGAGTGAAACAAACAGAACAAGGTAAAACTCAATGACAACTGACAACTGACAAGAATAAGAACTCAATTTTTTTTCCAAATGAGAAGAATAAAAATATGCTAAGTATGCAATGATACTTGTACAACCTGAAGATTCAAACGCGTGAACGTGGAGAGAGATTTAGACAAAGCTATTCATTTCTTAACAGAACTCCCTTATAGTTCTTTGGAGGCTAGCTCATGACCACACAATTCGCCTTGGAATTACAATATGCCAATATTCATACTACTTCTGCAGATCAAAAACCAACAATAAATACATTCCCACAAAACTCTCTCTCTCGGCTTAGGGATCTAGATTGTGTTCTAGTCATAGTTTGGCACTCTAATCTACTAGATTCTACAAATTCCATGGTCTGCTTTAAGATTCTTCATAGAAACGAACATACGTTTTCCCCTTCAATCGGAGATAGAAATATAGTACTTTATTGTTTTAAATTAGCAGTAACTATTCTTCCCCCCCTCCCTTATTCTGGCCTGAGGGAGTTCAATTTTGCTATTGATATTGCTTTAAAAGGCAGTGAGTGGCAAACAGTTGCTTGGTTTTAGTAGAGGTACTTACTGCATGCTTCAAAGCGTTATTTACCACACGAAGCTTTGGATGATTAATTCAGCTAGCAGTGCTCACTCTTCCCCTCCATTCCTCCATCCAACCCAAAGTGAAAAAAAGTCATATATTTGAAACACAAATCTGTCCAAAATTTAATATGAGCTGAGAACATGATGACACAATTAAAAAAATCAACAATGTCCTCATGAAGTTATATTTAAGAGTGTTTACCATTTTTATAATAAAAAGTTAAATAAAGGGGCCGTGCTCACTATTTTAGCAGTGTTTGTCATTGCATACTATGCAATTATTTGCTCTAAAGTCCTTTTAGACGGAATGGTATTTGCAAGCCACGGAGATCTTTAGTCCTTGCGTGCCATGAAATCAGATCTGTAAGTATTCCTGATATGGAACAAGAGATTCTTTTTTAAACTCTTGCATTTTCATCTCCTTCACATCAGAGAACTCACATTCTTAAAAAACGACTGAAGATTTTTCTTATTTCCATGTGGTTCCTGCTTTCTAAATTCTGTTGCTTGTTTTCTCCTTGGAGTTCTAAATGTTGCTTTAACATCTTTAGGTGTGATATAGATAGATTTAGAGTGATGTAGTTAGCACGTCTCAAGCTGCAGCTTTTAAATACATTTGAAAACCTTCTTCTGAAGGAAAACAAGACACTCTTATGGGAAAGTTACACTTTATTTTGGAGGCATCTCTCGCAACTTTTCTTTCCAAAGATGCCGAATTTACTATGACTATTATTAACACATGTATGTAATTAATTCTCTATTGCATAAGCTTTTTCATGTACAGCTAATTGAGGCTAGTTTATTCTTTGGACAGCATAATTACTAAATTTTTAAAGGAGGGATGAAGGTCCATTTTCCAAATCAAATTCAGTGGAATGTTTCAGAGAGGGCCCCTTTCCATGGTTTTACACCATATGATGTGTTGATCCTCTTGGGCACAAGTTGCCTTTCTATGATCTACCATGTAACTATCGTCCTGCATTCATCTCCACCCTGCCCTTGAAACTTTTTTTTGCAACTAATTATATCCATAGAAAGAGTTCAGTGTAAATATGGTTTTAGCAGTTTATACCAAGAAAAGTGGTTTCCACTTATTTTAAATTCAAGTTCTGTATATTCAATTACTGTTAGCAAGCACTCCACCTACTGGCTCACATGATGCCAAGCAAGCAGACCGGGATGGGAATCAAATCAGCAGTAAAGGATATTTTCAACTCTGCCGACATGAAAAGGATTTCAACTTCCAGATTGTCAACCAGGAGGATCAGGCATTACTCTGACTTGCTGCTCACTGGTGTGAGGACGATACTTGGTATTGTCCTGACCAAGTGATAACATAGTTGTGAAGCAGATTCACAAGATCAATGTGGTGTACGAGGGGAGGATGGCTCAGTGAGAGGTGGGTTTTTGTAAACGCGACAAAGAGGCAATCATATTCCAGAGCCTGAAAATGCCTTGTGTGCATACTTTGAGCAAATATACATGCATATGAGCATAGGTATAAAAAGTATTTTGGTGTTTAAAACCTTCATAAAAAAAACAGGAGTTCAAAATGAGTTAGGATTATAAACATTGCATACGGCTCCTTCTTGTCCACTGAGATGTCAATTTTAAAAATGTAATATTGCAGTGGAAAGAGTAAAATAAATGCTTGAAAATTCCCTTGATCACTACCCCCACCTCCACTATCTTTTTAGCTTAGTAGTCTTAGTAATGAATAATTATATGACAGAGAGAGATTAATTTTAGGCATTAGAGGTGAAATCAAGAGAAATTGAACCAGCTCTGTTCCACAATGTCAACATAAAGTATAAATCATAACTTTTTGCCTCTCGCACCCACTCACCCACCACTACCCATCTTGACATCTTTTTTGAAGTACAGATTACTATGTAATTATTGCCACTGTGCCCATATTATGGCATGTTTGAATATGGCAATAAACAATATGGCAATTAATGTGAAATAATACAAGAGCAAATCAAGGCACACAGGCTAGATATAGAGGCAAAGCAGCAGGAACGTTGAAAATAACCTTAATGGGCTGTTGATGTGGAAATGCTTTTCCTAATATTGTCTCAGGGCGTTAGTGAGAGCAGAGCTAGAAGAAAGAAATGCTAAAGGGAGAACGTCTAACTATATGAAAGGTTTCTTGGGGTCAACTGGATTTTATCGCCAACGTTCCATCTTCTCCAGGACTGATGAAGAATCATCATTTGCTTTCAATGCCATGGGAAGGTCTCCTGACTTCAGAAACCCTTGTGGTTTGCAGCTAAACCAGGATACAATACGGCCCTAAGTAATAGAACCTATTCTGGGCTGATGAATACTTGTGCACTGATACTGGAATAGCTTTATAACTGCTTTAGTAAGAGCCCAGTAAACTGCTTCCCAGATGCATGAATTTCTCTTTCGGCTTTGCAAAGGAAGTGTTCACAGTTAAGGAGAAAAAAAAAATCAGTTCCATTAAGCATTTACCCTGCAAAACAGAGATTGCGGAATCTTAGCACGTGACGACACAACAAAATTTACCTGACCCTTCCAAGCTAAGGAAAACAAGACAGAAGGTCCTCTTGTGAGGCTGTATCATATATATGTTCTGAGGCTGTGCTGCCCATATGTTCAATAGGACTGTTGAATCTCAAAGTTATAATAATTTGCAACGAGGTGCCAGAACCAATTATTAAATATCATATGATCCAACAGAGATGAAATAAAAATATACAGGGTCGATTTTACTGGCTTTGACTATTATAAGGCATTTAAAGTACTTTGAATTTACAGTGTAACTTGAGGGTTGTATTAACGACTTCCTTATGCTAGAATTTTGTTCCCAGCTGAATATCATAAGCTAAATGCAGATGGCATACTTTTCCAAGGACAAAGGGAGTCTTGGCCTTATCCTTTCTTTTTGATTTGTATATCAACTCAAGAAAAGAAGCTAGGCTATTATGATATCTTCCACTAATGTAAACCTTTATTCAAAAGCGCAAATGACAGCCAAAAGTACAATTCAAGTGAGAAAAAAGGTAGTTGTGATAGTATCACAGAACGATACGATCTCAGCCAAATCACTGCCTATGGTGTAGAAAAAGGAGCCTCTTAGTCTTCAGCATAAACACTTATAATTTATTTACCATATCTCTAAAACACAAATGACTAAATGTTTTAAATACTGGTTCTGATCTCAAAGCCAAGGTCAGTTCTTTCTCCCTGATTGCTGAAGTTCTGCCCTGAGCGAAACCAAAGGCAGGTGGATTGGTGGTTTACCTCCAGCAAAGCAAGACAGACAGAAGATGAAGGCATCTCTTGGGGTCTTCCTGCTACTGTTATTTCAAAAGCTCTAGTAAAGGTTTCAGTTAAGTCCTTGGAATCAGAAGTAGATTGTCCTACCCTAGGAACTTATTGCCAGAACGAAACCAACTCTCTGAGTGGATTTTCTTGAAAATCAAAGTTGAAAGGCAAGCTCCTACAGTTTTGCAGGAAATAGAAAACGTATGGCCTCTTCTTCCATCTCAGCGTAGCATGACTGCTAAGTCCTCAGTGTGATCACTTCGGGAGATTAAATACTGTCTTCCCTCAGTCACTGAAGCGCTGCAAGCACAGGACCATGTTTGTCTATGTATGTTTACAGCACCTGTCAGTCGATACATGAGAAACAAGAAAAGTAATGTAAACTGATCCCCCCTTTTGCTGAATATTTAATGCAGTTCACCAGAAAGAAAAGCCCAAACATTCTACTTTTCCAATGCTTTTCTTCCATGCCTTCTTCTAATATTCTCTGGGGAGAGGTGGGTTTCAATCTTGGTCAAAGCAAGTACCCATTTATTTCAGAATCTTCACTTTCTTGTCTCGGCTTCCTTCCTGTCTCCTAAAATGAAATTTATTTTATTTTAGCCACCTCTGAGCAGACTTGTGTGTATATATTTTCAGATAAATTGGATTGTCCATATGGATTTTTAAATCAGTTTTCAGATCAAATTCAGAAATATGTAAACTGTTGTGTTGTTGGACCAGGCAGGAGTAGAACATATCATTCAGACGAAGAGCACCCAGTACTATAAAGTGATCTTTAAATGAGAAAACTAGAGTGTAAGTCAATTAAAGGGAACAATAATGGGAAAACAAGTGCCCATTCCAAAGGCAATTGTAAGACATTTAACCCAAGGAAAGTTGCATTATACATTTTTATTAAATTGAGGCTATATTCACACTTACTGTGGTTTGAAACGTGAACCAATATTTGCTATCTTTGGTTTCCTTGCTTTAAGATATCTTAATGCGCATAAGATGTAATTCATAATATCATATGACTGTTTTAAGTTTGCAAGTTACTGTCTCCAAAGTTATAATTTAATATAAATCAA
Organism: Suricata suricatta; assembly: GCF_006229205.1. Taxonomy (NCBI): domain Eukaryota; kingdom Metazoa; phylum Chordata; class Mammalia; order Carnivora; family Herpestidae; genus Suricata; species Suricata suricatta. The sequence goes on along the minus strand of NC_043708.1, from coordinate 64,797,362 downwards.
TAAATGCCCATTAAACTACTGTGCTCTCTCATAAAGCAGTATCTGACTTGAGATTAGTGTAACAAGACCCTGGGATTCCTAAAATCTCAATTATTTGTATTTAACCTTATTTACAACATAACACATCCAATTTTAAAGAGCACTATCATTTAGCACAATATAAAGTATTAGCTTTCAAAGATGCATTCAGTCCTATTTAAGAGCTCAGTCCTGCTGTTTTTCCATAATCTTGTAAAGAGTGAAAGGGAGAAAGACTAAGGTCCAAGTAACAAAAACAAAAAACATAAAAAACCCCACAATTATGCCCACTCAAATCCTTCCTGAAAGGCATACAAAAATGATATTAGTAACCCTTAAAATAGTTCATGGAAAATCTGCCAACTAAAGGAATTTAGGAAAAGGATAAAGAGAACCTCCATAAATCCAAATGGCATAAAAGGGTTGGTGAAAAAGATCTCCACCCACTTTACAAATGGAGGTCTTCACAATGAAAGGAAAGGTAAAATCATGTACCAACAAAAAACAAAAACAAGAAAAGAAAAGAAAGAGGAAGAGATAGAAGAAAATTTCGAGAAAATGTATTAAAACTTTTGCTGGAACAGCTGCACTCATGTCATTGGGGAAATGTCAAACCTCAGAGTGACAGCTTGAAACTGCCACACGTCTATACATTAATCTCTTAGCATCTGACGGTATTCTAGTTTTGCTCTGGGCCACTCTGAAGGGTGTGGCTTCCTTTCAAGCCGTCAGTTACATTTCTCCTGGCAGGTAATCCCTTGTGAGTGAAAAAAATTGTAAATGTGAAAGGGGTTAAGATAAAATATTATAGAACTTATAGAATACATTATATATAGAAAATATTATAGAACATAGTTTTGCCATTTCATGCCATCATGTTTATTAGTAATGTTCAGTATTTAAGCCTGTGAAAGACACAGTGCTAGGTGCTTTCACTATATTATCTCATTAAATTCTCTCAATAATCTCAGAAGATATTTTTCTGCCCATTTCTCATATGAGGTAGTTGAGACATAGGGAGATTTAATGAGTTGCTACAGTACATGGAAGGAACAATGGCATAGAGATTCCTACACAAATACATCTAATTCCCAAATTCATGGTCAAAAGTTAACTCTGCAGCTTCTCATAAATTTCACCCCTTGAGAATTAACCATGTAATTTTGAAACTGGAAACATCACATGGTGAATGAAGACACACAATTCCCAGAAATGGGAATGAAGTCACAAGAGGACAACTTATAAGTTTTGAGGATAAAATGAATCAGTACCAATATAGCATACAATACATAAATGCTATTTATTCCAAGGTGTTAAATACTACTGTTATTGTCGATAGCAAAGCCTCACCAAATCATATGGACTTCAACTGAAATTGTTCTTGTAATGACAATCAGCTCAAGAGAAAGATATAATGACCATAAGGGGAAAATAGCTGAATGATGGTACCTCTAAGTCCTTTCATCTTATCTCTCACACTTTCATTCTAGAGATCAAGAGGACCATGGGGTCCTGTGGTGTGATTCATCCTCGGTAGGTTGATCGTGTTGATAGGAAGGCAGAAAACAACATCTCAGTTTTTACTTACACCATTATCACACTCGGCAGACATAAAGCTTGAAAAGCCTTCTATTCTATTAAAGCCTTAAATTAAAGAACAACTGACAACAAGGATTTATGATCTGCTGAGATTTCTTTTTCTCTTATCTATTTCTTTAAACAGAGAATAGTTGGTCTCTGTTTTGGGGTTTTATTTAATTAGAAATCAAGAAATTATTGGGGCGGCTGGGTGGCTCAGTCGGTTAAGTGTCTGACTTCAGCTCTGGTCATGATTTCATGGGTTGTGGGTTTGAGCCCCATGTTGGGCCCTGTGCTGACAGCTAGCTCAGAGCCTGGAGTCTGCTTCTGATTCTGTGTCTCCCTCTCTCTCTTTGTCTCCCTGCTCATGCTGTCTCTCTCTCAAAAATAAATTAAAAAAAAAAAAAGAAATTATCTAATTCTACTGTTCTTGGTTTGTGTCTCACTACCACCATTAAGAATGTGTGTATGCATTTGTTTTAAATGAAATCAATGGCAAAAATGACTTCAGTTTAATTAAAACAACAATAAAAATAACTATCTCACCTGAGTAAAGCAGAAATGAATAAGGTGTTTTGCATATGGGTAAATAAAAAAATTAGGATCCTAAGTTTAACAAGTGATACAGAAACATGTAATTGTCTAATAAAATGACTTTGAAAACTACTTGGTAAGGCAAGAAAGAGATGAGATGATGATAATCCCAAATAACTTAAAATTTTGAACTTCCTGATCTTTATGAACATTCATTTGTCTCTTTACCACTCAAAGCTCAAAAAACAGAAACCACACTGGATTCTGTTCATTTTGGAGAAATAAGAGGTCTGAATTTCTTCTAGTGTCAGAAATGCTGTGGAAATTGGAAATTTGATGTTCTTACCTCAAAGGTAGATTAGGCAAGTAGCTATGAAAACATGAATTCTAAGTGGTGGAATGTTTCTAGGCCATGGAGAATGACCGGTGTCCACTGCTATCTAGTCGTTATCAGCCCTGGGAATTACAGGGGCTCTACTCAGTCACAGGAGAGTGCAGAGACACTGAACTAGACACTCTATTATACAAGAGGTCCTTGCAGATCTCTCCAAGTAACAGACTTAATTGGTCCTATATTTGATTAAGAGCTTTCTATGACTTAAACAGGTATTTTCAACATTATGCAACTCACAGAAGGATTTTGCCAAACAATTTAGATTTTCCAAGTGAGTATAATATTTTGGAAGTTTCAGATGTTTAGAAGAATGTTAGTCTAAATGATAAATGTTGTCCCTAATTAAACTGACTATATATTTATGACATAAAAAGTTTGACTTTGGAATTTCCAAGGTTCAAATAAGAACGATTTCTTCCTATAACAGACTAAATGAAGGTAGGTACATGCTATATCACTATAATTATTAGAAAATCCAAAACAGTTAAGATCCTTAGTAATAACTATTTTTTCAGTTTATTTATTTGTTTTGAGAGAGAGAGGCAGAAAGAGAGAGGGGAGAGAGAATCCCAAGCAGGCTCTGCACAAACTGTACACAGACTGATGCAGCGCTCAAACTCACAAACTGTGAGATCATGACCTGAGCTGAAATCAAGAGTTGAATGCTTAACCGACTGAACTACCCAAGTACTCTCCACCCTGAGGCAAATGATATTAACCAAGAACTCAGTTGTTAAATAAACTTCAGACTAGATCGCTTTTTTTCTCAAAAGTAGAGATATTACTAAAAGAATTATTCTCAAGTTCCCTTCCTACCCCAATCAACCAAACAACTAAGCAATCAACCACTATAACCAAGACAGGGCTTTTGGATTGTGGTCTGTGTTGGATTGTCCAATGGTTTTATGTGACGTGATCAATGTAGTTTAATCAGTAAGCAAAATGCTTTCTTTGGAAGCAAGGATTCAGTTAATCATCACCAAATGAAAACACCTTATTGACCTCAAAATGCTCAGAAAATACTAACTGTAGGAGTAAATGACACAGATACTGTTTGTCTAGAAGATGAATTCCTCAAGCTCTGTGTATGCCCATATGAGATAGTATAATTTCTTAGACCTGTGTTAAATGAGGAAACAAATAAGCATATGGGAACAATGTTCTTTGATTTACTAACAGTTGGACTAATAATCACACAGTTAAAAAGTGAATGGTTCACCAACTATCTGATATTTGTATCTGTATCAGTATCTACCTATCTATATCTATCTATATCTTCAGATGTTTGGGACACCTAGGAATAATTTTAGCTGCTTGGCTCTTCCATGTTGCCAATGACCAACTGGACCAATGTTAATCCAATCAGTTGACAATACTTATTTAATAGCTGCAAGTGTAAGAAGGGTAATAAAATGTGAATTTAAAAAATATCAAAGCAGGATACTTACTAAAACTTAGACCATATGTTTTTGCTGTATTAAAACTCATTTGGTGTAAAAGGTATGTCCCATCTTTCTAAACAGGAAAATTTAAAGTCTTTTAAGGAGACATTGCATTATATAGATCTTCAGATTAACTAATTAATAAACTGCTTGACAATATGCGTTAGAGAAGAAGACTGACTTAATACTTATTCCTTATACGCAAGTCCATATATGCTCATTTATTTTGAGAACACGTATACATACGCATGCACACTGGTGCCTAGCTTGGTGTCTAGTACTTCGCCAGCATTCAGGATATACTTACTGAATTAACAAATGAAGGCATATAATTATATAACTAAATGTATACTTATTTCTGAAATGTATAACCAATTTTTAACGAAGCTTGCTTTTTTGACCTTAACAGTCTCACACATGGTTAAATATGCTTCCTTAGAATATAAAGTTTGACTATAATGATTTTTAATTTTTAATAATTAATGTTATTGTTAAATTATATATGTACTTCATCCAGAGAGCCAACGCTGCATTTTATTTGTTTTCAAAAAGAGGAAAAGGGGTTCTTGTTCCCTGTTCTCTGCGTCTAAAACCAGTGTGATGCTCTACAGATCCAGTTGTCTTACTGTTAATTCGGGTTACATAAAAGGTAATCAATATATTTTAATTCCAAAGTCGGAGTGCCCTGAAAAAAATCAATAAAAAATATCATTTTCAATGCCATTTAATTTACATGATTTGACTATCTAGCTATTCTACAGTTATGTTTTGTTTTTATTCAAAGGGTTGAATGCTGTGTTTTGTTTTCAACAGATGTGACTTTGAGTGCACTGGAGAACAATTTATGCACTGGGCCTAGAATTTTAAATGAACATACCATCTAATGACTTGCTCAGGATAAGCAGTCACTTTAAAAAGTAGTACTGAAAGCAATAAAAATTACTTAAAGGATCAGTTACATCTAAAATGATGAAATCAATAACAATATTTTCTGTGGGATTCTTTCTCTCTGATAAGCAAAATCTTTGCTTAAAAGCTGCATTAAAATTTAATCACAATCTGTGTGCTTTAGCAATTGATAATTTCTGGACAGCTGTCTTCTGCTTTGTTTAAGTCTTGTTCCTTCTGTTTAAGTTATGCCTTTTAATAGCTGGATTAAGTACATTTTGTTTTAAAATATAATATTAGAATATGATCATATTTTATCATCTTCCAACAGTGGCTTGTGGTTCCATATTCCTTTGCAATAATGTTGAAACTCGCGGGGAGACCTCGTGGATGGTGAAACTACTGGAAACTTACATTATTAGTTCTATCAGTCTGTTTTGACCTTGATATTTTTTTTCTGAATTCCATTGGAATAGATAACAATTTGTGCTAATGATCTTAAAATAAGTAATTTAGCTTTAGACTGGGAGCTGGAATCACCTCTAATTCATCTTTGTTTACCGGGTTCCTGCTATTTTGTCTGCCACATATTCAAGAATGAAAGTATGTGTTCAGCGATTTAATAAATAATTCTTAAGATATTTTTCTTATGTACTTTAAACAGTTTCTTAAAAATTACCCTGAAGAGCCATCTCAGCAATAGCAACTGAATATGTATGTGTACTGACATCCTCGATATTTAAAGGGATAGATGATCACTTTTTAAGTATCAGTACTTCATCACTCAGCCCGGATTATGTAACAGCCAGGTCAGCAGTTACTGCTAGTCCACTGTCCCCTCTCTGTGTGTTTCAAAGGAGGAGAATAAAGATTATCTTTCAAAGTACCTCCTCTGATTACATCCCTACTCTCTAATCACCTAACACAACGGCCTGAACTTGGAGTGATAATGTCGTATTTATTAGAGTATGACGATTTAAGAGAGTCAATATGTTCGATGTTAGGCCATGCATTTAAGTTCTGAAGGCAAAATAGCAGACACAGTGGTCAGATTATAATGCCTTGTGGTGAAATAGTTTTTATTATGGTATTTTAATGTACGCGACTAAATCGATAAGCTTAACTACATCTGTCAGTGTTCAGACCAAAAAAATTTGTACCTTTTCAGTAGCATCATTTATGTGCTGCTATTTACTTTTATCTTTACATCAGATGCTAATTAATTAAATACTTCTGCTGAAACTAATAAATAAGTAATAATTAGATAAACACATTGCAAAAACATCATTTCAAAGAAGCAGATTGAAGTGGTTTGGGAATATAAGTAGCCATATAGTGTCAATTAAGAGAAAAACTGAAATATTCCAAATATGTCCGCAATATGTCCAAATATGTCCGCAATATGTCCAAATATATGCACAATATTGCAAATGTTAAAACAGTATGTATTTTAACATATATAGAAAATGTAACATAGACCTTTAGAGTGGTTATCTGAGAATAAAAGATTATTGGTAATGTTGATTTGAAAGTATAATTTATATAAAATTTAATCTAAAAGTCAAAACATGTTCTTTAGATAACATAATTTTTGGCATGTATAAGTTATGTAAGACAGGTATATTCTTCAGCCATAAGTGGGTACCTAATTCCCTTGAATAAAATTGCAACTTGGGGGCTGGGGAACATCGAAGTAATAAGCACGTCTTCAAACGCTGTGGCGGGCCCCTTGTACAGTACGCCTCATTTTTAACACTGCATCACAAAGAAATTTACGGATGGTATACAGAAATTTAAAGATGCTTGTTTGAAAGCTTACAGCAAATGAAAACTCGAAAGTGTGATCTCATAAATTACTAATGCTGGAGTCCTTGTAATCTCTGTTTTCTCAACATTATTTTTTATAGGGTTCTTCTATATTCTAGTGTGTTGAAATGTTCAGGAACTAAAACTGCTTTTGCGAAATTACTCTAGAAAACCATAAAAACTACAAATCCTTCCAAGGAGTTAATCTTAAGTAAAATCACTTTAACAAGCTTTCTTTTCCCCTAGTAATTTTCAGAAGCATTTTTTCTAAGATCAAATTTTGACACTATCCTTTTTTTTTTTCACACGATGATGTGACTCCTCCTATTATTTAACTTTACGGTTTGAAAAGTCTTTCTTATTTTACTGCCTCCAACATATTAGGTTACTTTTTTAAGAAAAGGTGAACATATTAGCATTACATAAAATGCTAAAGTGACAAAGAGTTAAACTAGGAATTTTAGATGAACACACTAGCAGTTTGCCATTCTGACAGCAAAAGCCAAGCTAGTGCTTTAAAAAAAATGCAAGTTTGAAAAATGCAAATGGTGTTATCCAAATATGCAGCCATATGTCCATAATACACACATTTTTGGGGAAAAATTTGTAAAGATTTCTACCACAGCATTGTATCTCAAAATGGTGGGAGTTTTAAAAAATATATAGAGTGCTCCCTAGATGATGGTAACATATTGAAATTATCTCTCAAAATCGCCTATATACATTATAGTGTAAAAATTCATTATGTTTAGGTTTACATGGAAATTTGGCTCTATGTTTTAATATACCATTTTGAGTAGGTGATCTACTTCATCTATAACATAGTCAGCAAAATAGTCCAGTAATAGCCAGATTTCAGTCATAAAATTTTCAATTTAGACAAGTAAAATTTAAAATATAGTTTCTTTGAGTGATAAAGTAACAGTCCTTGGAACTCAAGGTCTAAGGGACTGGGAAAAAATATAATTAGTTTGAGTAATGTTAAGCTGTGAAATTTGGATAACCTTTGAGCAACTTTGCTCTGTTGATCACAGCATCAGTAACAATAGGAGAGTGGAAGCCAAATGCAAGTGGTGAAACCACCAACAGGAAAATATCAATTAATCTTCTTCAATAGAGTTGAAGTATGGGTAATCCTCTCATTAAATAGTTTGAACCTTTTTCTAAGTAAACAAAGGAGGGATAATGAGTGATGTGGTCTGTCTTGTTTACATGGAGAATCTTCAAGAGGCTTAGCATAACCTCTCAACACAGAGGTCTTCTTAGCCACTGGTCACTAATTACCCTCTTTTAAAGATATTTGTCTAAGCAAAGAGAGGATGTTTTCAGACTTAATATGAGAATACTATTTAAGTGCCAATATTTTACACTTAAGCCAATATATGAAGTGTCAAAATCTATGGGAGCCTTACAAACAACACAAAAACTGTTTCCCAATACCTATTTGAATAAATGTTCATTTTCTTACAATCCTTGTCCAAAGAGTTACTTCTATTACATGAAATAAGTCATGTCTAACTGCTAGAGATAGGGTATAACTATTGACTGAACGATTCCATCCCCCTTAAGACCTGCAATCACTGAAAATTCTGGCTTGGAAGGGAGAAGGGAGGCCTGGAATTAACATTCCTTATACATCTGCCATTCAGTTTGCCTTTGATACTTAAGCAATTTGAGAGTAAATACATTTTTTAGTTTTCTTGTCATCATTCAAGTGCCATCTAAAAACCACATGATACCTTCAAATTTCTGTATGATTCAAGCCCCAATAGGCATTACTTATTGCTACAAATGTTTTTAATGTACCAGGTACATTAAACAAAGATCCATCTATCTATAATGGACCTACAAGAAGAGAATTTTACCCTTATCTTTAACCAAAGCCCACATTTCTTAACATGCTTATTCATAATGTAGATATCTCAGTGAACTTTTATATGACTCCATATATATGAAAGAAATGAATATTAGTAATGTCTGCAACAGCCTTTTTCTCATTTCTAAAAAGGACAGCCTGTGTAAGAAGTTAGAATTACTAAATTCATCAGTATAAAAATTTGCCATAAAGAGGCAGTCAAAATTATGAATAAGCAACAAGGGAGATGAAATCCTTAAATATTTCTATCCCTAGTAAAATGATTTTCCTTTTTTTGCCACTGACTCTTCAACAATTTACACTGACAGTGCTATGTGGATGCTTTCTCTGGATTCTGTTCTGTGGATTAAAACATGAAAAGGGGAAGCATTTTACAGGAAGAGTTAAGTACAAAAAGTACATTTCCATTTTGCATCTGTGACTTGTGACTGCTGTTTTCTTTATATCTGAAAACATTATTATTTATTTTGAAGTAAAATTTCATTTTTAACATAACAAATAAGCCATGACAACATACAGTTTACACATGCATGGAGTCCTATAAATCTATGATATCCTTGAGGATAAAACTCAGAGATGAACACATGGGAGCAGTCTATGGATTTGTCATTAGTTGTCCAGTGTTTTAGTAATTAATATCTTGTCTGGGGGACAACACTGAATTTTAGTATCAGAAATTTGCTTCTTTTTCCATTTGAGTGCTTTATATGCCACATCAAACTTAAAAACGCTGTATACAACTTTTTGAAAGTAGATATAGCTAATCATCTGATAGTGTACCAGTGGTTTAATTGAAGTTATTTATACAAATTAGAGCAATTTTATTAAGAACATCTCTAGCAACTATTTTAGCTCTATGATCTCTGAATATGGTGTCGATTTTACATGGAAGAATCATGATTTCACTTAACATTATTTATTTTAATATATCCCAATAATTTCTTCATACTCTGGATAGAAATGTTGTATTATTATAAAGGTTTAGAAAAAGTTAATATACATACATGTGTATATATATATATATTATATAAATATAGATATACACAAAACAGGGAAATGCATATGAATAAAGACATGGCATACTTTGAACTGATAATGCAGTTCATGTGGGCAAAAACAAAATTGCTTTTTAATAAAACAGACATAGTAGATATTTGCCTTTAGAATAATTTCTTTGTAGTGAGACCAAAAGCTCAGTGTATGTAGGAAACCTTAGTCAAAATTTACTTCTGTGATGCTTTGTGTGGTTAATGAAATTCCACAGCAGCTAAACACAAGAAAAACATTGTAATTATTAAAATTACAAATAAAATATCCTTCCTGCCATTATGCTTATTTATTTTCCAAGGTTTTATTTGTTAAAGAAGGTCTATTATTAGAGAATTAATTTAGAAATGCATTTACATCTACTCAGTCAACATTTGATTTCCAGGTACTTGTGGTATAGTTCACTGTTTGTTAAATGGGAGGTGCGTTGGCCAATTAGCAGACAGTTGAGTTTAGTTGATTTACATATTTCTGTATCTATTACTAGACATCATTTTCTATGCCACCCAAAATGTTGTTATTAGGTTAGATTTTCTTAGTTGTAGGGATACTTATAATTATGAAATACTATTTATAACAAAGAGAAATAAAGCTTATTCTCTTAAATTACATTTTCTCTTAGGTATTTGTGTTTCTTAAGAACTCACACAACTTCAAAGAATATCAGTAACTTTGCCTATCTGCTTTAATAAGTAGTCCAGAAAAATATATCATTCACAGAAAACAGAGAGGGTATTTGGTATGTTTGTTACATGAATGAGTGAAAACATTTTTGAGTTTTCATGCATTCTGTTTTATAACTGTTAGCATAACCTGAGGACCAATCAGAGGCATTTTTATTTTCTTCCTATTTATAATGCAAAAGAAAGCTTCACAATCCTCAGAAGATCCTCATGAGGCTTGCCAAGCCCATTTCTCCATGACATTTTTAAATACACTATTGCCACCATCGAATCATATCATGTGATATAAAACCAAGAATTATATGCCTACCCTGGTTACTTAAATTCTTATTTCTCAGAATAAATAAACCCTTACATTTATGTATATCATTTATTAATAAGTCTGATCCTTTAGAAAAAATAAATTAGACCATTGACTTTGGGATAGACAATATGTTTTACAAAATATGGTCAAAATAGCAGGAGATTGTTCACTGATCTAAATAGAATTTTTAGGAATTGTTTACCACCATCACCACACACGCACCCACAGATCACAGTTTGACCTCAACATCAGCCAACACCAGTTGCCAGAGAGGCAGAGAGGCTGCCATAAAGTCACAAAGAGAGATGGAAGGTTGGTTTGCACACAGAAACAAGCTCAGTAATTACCTCAAGAATATCAGTAGAAGCAGAGCATCAATTCTGTACCTGATTTTACCATAATCAATCTTGTACATTCTTGAAAACAAAAATCATACTTTGACGTGATAATTACCTTAGCTTCATTATTTAAAGAAGGGAGACTCTGAGAAATCTGGGATATAACCCATTTAGGAAAACCTGTCTTCTATGATCCTTACCTCTCTGCCTTTTCTACACTGAAGAGAGAAGACATTGATATTTTTTCAGTCCCTGTTCTCCATGGCTTTGAGTGAGGGGGAATGAAACACTTTAAGCAGCAAAGAGAAAGAAAAGTCACAGATGAATCACTAAGTGGAATAAAATCTGTGCTTTAATCAAAACTTTCTGTGACTCATTGATTTTTTTTCCCTCCACAATATACCATGGTGAAGTCACTGTCTTAGTCACTCAATCAAGGGAGAATTGAATTTGAGTTCATTTCTAAAAGTGAAGTCATAAAATTTCCCTGAGTGAAAAATGACGAACTATATTAACTCAGTTTGCATACATCCCAAATAAGGCAGGGAAGAAACTTGATTTGTAACTGTTGATGTCACTAGAATTCAAAGATGTGTAAAAATCCTAAGCTTATTTTCCATTCAAAGTTGATTAAAGAAAGTACTTTCTTTAATCCTGTGGACTTCCAAACTTAAGTTGTTTTTTTTTTTTCTTCAAACATAGTAGCTAATTTCTAAGATTTACTTGATAGGGCTAACATATGGAAAAAGTAAGAAAAAATCTAGTAAACAGAATGGGTCAATATTTACAAAATTCATATTCCCACCAAAAATAACATAGCAATTAACATATATTAATTTATCTGTGTCTTTGTAAACAGTAAGAACTTTTAAATTGGTCACTCAGCTCATATAGTCCTCATTGATTTATTTAAACTCAAGTTAGAACTTCAAACCTCAATATTATAAAGTAGAAAACATTAAGATTATATATATAAATGAAAACTACATATTTATTATATATGCATATATACATGTATTATACACACACACACAACTTGCAAGAGCTCATAACAAAAATTAGCAGGTTTCTCAATGGACAGATTTTACTTGGACTAAAAAAAAAAAACCTTTTTATAAAGGTTTTTTTTGAAACTATGGTCAAAACAAAATGAGAATTAGTCATTAAATCAAATAAAATACCATCCTTTGTATATCAGTTGGACTTAAGTTCCATGTGCATGGGATCCTCCATGGGATTGTGGAGGAACTAAGGTATTAATTATAATAAAATGATTGCTCTCTCTAGACTTGTGCAAAAAAGAAAAAGAATTCCTTTGGCATTGTAGGTAAAATAGGTATAATACAAAGGAAAAAATCATTATCATATTCTCTGAATTTAGGTTTATAGATATTACTGAATAGATATTGTTGGTATATTTGGTTGAGAATATAGAAGCGTTATTTTTATGTGTAATGAATGTCTTTTCACATTCTGAGAGGCTAAAACCCCACAGGTTATCTGTAAATAGTCCATATTGCTTAATACAGTTTCAGTCAAATGAATTATCCAGAGTGGTTCTCTACTGCTTAGTTCAGCTGGGAAACTTCCATCAGGGAGTCAAGGACCCTTGTGCTTTAGAAGTTCATTCTGAAATGTCCATTGCTACTTTTAGGAAGTTCAGTGAATGCGACTTTGGGAACTTAATCCCGATAAAGAAAGATCATCTCTTCAAAGTCCAGAAGTGCCATCATTTTGACCTTTGTCACACAGCAGAAAATGAAGAGTAGCACCATGTCCTTTCTCACTCTCTTCCCTCTCCATGTTTCTAAGTTCTTGACCCCTCCATCTTCTTCTATACAAGAGAAATGACCTTATTTTATCTCTGTAATCCCCCCAATAAAGGCACTGAACCCAACTTCTTGGGGTTAATTATCTGATCCTCCCTGACCATCTTCCTACTCAAGCCTTTTGTACTGTTAGAATTTCCCTCTGCTTGTTTTGTCGATTGCCCATTAGGTGGGACCCTAGCTGAGCAAACAACAGGAAAAAAAAAGAGATATATATATGGACTTTTTTCCAGAGTGATATATCCTCCATTTCAATCTCTGCCTAAAATGAGATTTACTTTCCTCTCTAAGAAAGCCCTTAGGAGATTCATTCAAAAGTTGAGCCAAATGGTTTTCAGGAAAGCTATATTACTTACCAGGTTCTCAATTGACTACCTAGATTATTAGAAAATACAATAATATATTCACACACATTTTTTGGCATGTGAGACAGTTGATTTTTAATATTTTCTTTTAAAAATACACAGGAAATTAACTGTTTAAGGCAAAGCAACTCAGGGAAAGAGGAAAAGGATGGCGTTTCAGAGCAAAGAGCAAAAGTGCATCCTTGTTTAGGTTATCACATTTGCATAATCCATTTCCACAAAGCAAGAATTTTACTCCATAGCACAGACGAGCCTTGAAGGGTAACTCAGATATTTAAACTATGCATAGTTTACCTTAAAAATCATACTTTTAAAAAATTAAGTAATTAGTTAGGATGTGCCAAATCTACTTGTGATGAGCAATGGGTGTTGTATGTGATGAATCACTAGATTCTACACGTCAAATTAATGTTACACTTTATGTTAACTAACTGGAACTTAAATAAAAACTTGAAAAAATTAAAATAAAAAGATGTTCCAAATTTTAGGTTTTGAAAAACAGACATATTTTAAAAATAAAGGTTTTACCTTAGTTATGTTGATTTTGGTAGAATTTCCTCACAGGTCTAAGGTATCTAAACATTCCTCAACACCAATGGGTTTTCTATCCTTTACTCAATCCTAAAAAAAAGTAAAAGAAATAGATTAAGACTTAATAGTTGTTAGACTAGGCAAGTCTGACCATTTTCAGGTGAGTCAGAGAGTGCATATTTACTTAATATAAAAATCCTGGGTTAATATTTAGCTTTGTCCATACTACAAGTATAGAATTTACCACTCTGATTCTAACCAATCATGCCTGTAGTCTTTCTCTTTCCCACCACAGAGTAATGAGTAACCAATTGAAGAGTCAGATTGCACAGAGCTATAAGGAAAATTAATCAGACTAATCATTTTCCTCCAGGGTACAAAACTGTGCAACTTTCAGCCTTGGAGCAAAAGAATAATAACAATAATAATACCACTAATAACAAAATAAACTAAGGGTTATATTTCTGATATACACTTCTTGAGAAAATGTAACCTTACACCAAATATTCTCACAGAGAGGCATAAGGTACAAGGAACCCAAATCAGTGGTGTTCTAAAATGGAATTGATAACCTTTGTGGCTTCTCAATGTGACAAAGTAGTAACCCATATTATAGACATAAATTTCTTCAGGACGGGCTTAAGGAGACAGGTGTCAGTTTTGATAAAATTCAATCTTGAGGAAAAATCAACCCTCATTCTCTTGAAATTGGTGCTTATGGGAAACTATGAATTCATTAATATTCTTATATTATATTCCTATATTTAGTTTACTCTAAATATCAAGAGCAGTGGAAGAAGATCGGAAATGATTTCTGAAAAAACAGCATCTTTAGTAAGACTATACATTTGTAGGTCATAGAGAATTTCTAAATTTCAGTGACTCAGGCAAATATTTTTGCTACCATGTTTGATATCAAGTTATGTCTTTGGGAAATCACATTTTTTTAATGTCAGCCTTTATTATCCAAAGGAAAAGAAGATATGGAAAATAGATGAACCACCATATTTTTAATCTAATGAATCACATCCTAAAAAATGACAAGCAAGCACAGTAGAGACATAATAAAGATTTCCTATAGTTAAAATTACTAGTTATTTGCATATTCCCAACATCCGTCTGTTAAAACAATATGTACCCACATATTTTTTGTTTCAAAAAAGAACAGCAGGCAAAATAGCTGTACAGTTAAAATTCATGGATTTGAAAAAATATATATATATATGATGAAGTTTATTTATGCTGAATAAATCCCAAATTTACTTTTTCTTTATTCAAAGTTTGAATATAGAAATTCTCCTTAGTTTTATGCCAACTTTTGAATAAATGAGTCATAAGAGGTAAAGCTATTGGTTGATAACAGAAAATATAATAACTGTACTCACAGTTTGACATTTCTATTGCACCTTTCACCTTGAGAAAATCCAAGGCAATTAACCTAAAAGTCATTTCTATACTGTAGGGATTTGCAAGCCCCAAATGAATCTAGTTATCTTCCAAGCTATCTAAAAGTTTAAGTAGAGCACCCACAGCCCTGTTGGTCTGTCAGCCTACCTTACTGGCATTTGGTACCAAGAGACCTCCAAGGCCTGGTGTATGTACATGACTCTATAAATGATGGCCAGTTTCATTGAAAAGAAGGAAATCCTGCCTTTTGTAACAAAACTCGTGGGCCTTGAGGGCATTATGTTAAGTAAAATAAGTCAGACAAAGAAAGACAAATAGTGTATGTTCTCTCTCATATGGAATCTAACAAAGCCAAACTCAATAGAAACACAGTAGAATGGTGGTTGCCAGGGTCTAAGGTATGGGGAAATGGGGTCAAGGGGCATATACTTCTGACCATAAAATGAGTATACCATGGTGACTATAATTAACAATGTTGCATTAAATACTTGAAAGGTGTTAAGAGAGTCCATCTTAAGAATTAACACCACACATTCATATAAAAAATGGTAAATGTTGGGGTGCCTCGGTAGTTTAGTTGGTTGAGTGTCCAACTTTGGCTCGTGAGTACAAGCCCCACACTAGGCTCGTTGCTGTCAGCACGAAGCTCACTTTAGATCCTCTGCCCCCCTCTACCCACTCATATCTGTCTGTCTCTCTCTTTCTTTCTCAAAAATAAGTGTTAAAAAATGGTAATTGTGTGAGGCCATGGATGTGTAAACTAAACTCACTGTGGTAAAGATTTTGTAATATGTATGCAAATCATTATGTTGTACAGCTTAAGCTTACATGTTATGTGCCAATGATATTCCAATAAAGCTGGAAAAAATAAATACATATATAAATGATGCTACTTTAAAACAATGATGGCCAGTTGGTTATAAAAGCTAATATTATTTTGTACCCAGGAATGAACCATGCAAATTTATTGACTTTATACTTTAGGGCTAGGCATACATAATCATTAAGTAGTTTATTTGTCAATCAAATAGAATATTAGTATCCTGAGGTTTTAAACATCCTTTTATATTATAGAATTCAAATTCTTACTAAGTATAAGAAACACATGATTTCTGTTGTAAAAATCCTCTGTCTTAATATCCTCATTACATAGGCAATTCTAATGACAGGTGAATTTCTACTGTTGTCTACAACCTTTAATCAGTAAACTCTTATTTTTTACACTGCAAAAGACATAAAATGTAGTTATTGCCTTCTGAGCTTTTACAGCTGATAAATAAAAATATACAAACATAATACTAATGGTACTATGTTAAAATATAATTTCACAGTGCAGTAGGAACACAAAGGAAGGGAAAGGCAGATCTACCTGGGCATGAAAATATCAGAAAAGGCTTAAGGGACATAAAAATCACAGATAAATGTTAAGTAAAAAAATCAAATTATAAGATTGTATTTATAGTATTAACTCATTTAAGTAAGAAAAATAGAAAAAATAAAGAGGTCAATATATTCAATATGGTGCTGTTGCATACTGGAATAACGGGTGAGTCCTTGCTTCTTCTTTCACATACCCAGGAGAACATTTAATATTTTCATGTTCAGGGAAAAAACTCAAAACACCAACAAGATGTGTGGCATCTAGAATAAAACACATTGAGTCTACTTGAGGGAGAAGAGAATTTTTTTCATAATTGCCTCAC
This sequence comes from Suricata suricatta, assembly GCF_006229205.1. NCBI lineage: Eukaryota > Metazoa > Chordata > Mammalia > Carnivora > Herpestidae > Suricata > Suricata suricatta. The sequence goes on along the minus strand of NC_043708.1, from coordinate 64,780,619 downwards.
TCTCATTTTAATTAACTAGCTTCAGTAAAGAGTCTTTTCAAAACGAGAAGAGATAAAGAATACTAAATAGATCAACCTGAGAGACAAACTTAACAGTCCTACTCCCACCACAGTCAGGTAACATTCACCGTGTCACAATTGCGTGTTTATCAGCTTCTGAAGTATAGCGTTCAAGCACATGAACCAAGATTTGTTTTAACACGCTCTTTATGGAACGAATTTGAAAGACTTTTCTGAGCTGTCCTGAAAAAAAAAAAAAAAATCAGCCTCCCACAGCTGGCTCCTCTATTTTTGGCTTCTCCTATCCCTGTTTTCATGGCAGCTGAGAAATATTAATGTGAGAAAAGTATCTTTTATTTTAGTCTTTAGAAAGAACTCAACAGAAAACCCTGCATCTTTAGTAGTAGAGGGTTAAGAGTTCCAGTATCATACTGCGGGGAGTACATTCCTGGAACAACATGCAGGAAAGAAAATGTTACATAAAATAATATGTTCGACTTACATATGACTTCCCTAAAGCGTATGCTGTTTACATATAATGCTAAAAAAACATATTTCACCAAAAGTTAATATGTCCCCTAGGAATAATTACTTATAATAGGTGTATAATCAATCTCTTACATAAAAAAGGCAGAGTGGAAAAAAATTCTTTAATCTACCACCAATCAATAGAAACGAAGGTTTACCAGATCCATTTGAAGCTAGGAGGCACATTCAGCTTTATAAAAGACATTTTCCTGACCCTTGCTATTAATTGTACCTACCTATAAAATTAAATGCTTCCAAACATTAATCTTGAAAAAAGTCGTGATCACATTTGATCCAGCAAATTGGCTAAAAATAAAAAAATAAAAAAATAAAACAGTACTATAGTCATAGATCCAAACCACATTTGAAAGAGTAATGACAAGTTACTTCAGTTTTATTGACTCAATCAGATCATATGGTGAGTCATTTCCAGACATATCGATAAACTCATTGATTCCTCTCATTCTTGTAGTCACTGGACTATAGAAAAAAGGATCAGTAGCCATTTGACCTTCATTGTGTATTAAACAAACACCAGATGGCAAGGATTCATTCAGGAAATCCATTCTTTCTTTTTCATAGTCATGTTCACACTGCTGCTTCCCACTGAGCCTTTCTCTCTGCTTGTCATGGTGCCAAAGCTGCCTGCATAGCACCTTTCATGCATCACAGCTTTCAAATCTTGTCCCATTAGTTTCATTTTGTTTCCATCATAAATAATCTCCCACTTTCTCATACACTCTTTCATTATCTAATAATGGTCTGGGTCATTATACAAAGGAGCCAAGTATTAAAGGGTTAGTGAGTACAGTTTGTCCACTTGGTTTCTGGCCAATGTATGAACTATTTATTAAACAGATAAATTTATGCAACTAAAAAAGGAGATCTAGAGGATGCAAACATTCCCATCCTGTTAACACATTTCAGTGCGAGATACAAAAATGTGGGTACATTGGAATCTCAAATTGGAAACTTTAAAACATAATATACCATGAGTGTAACCTAACTCAACCTAATTATTTCAAGACACACACAAAAGCAAATACCCTATCCTCTGTAAAATTCCGTCACAATTCCTCTCCTTGGCCATTCCCTACACTCATTTGGACATCAGCCAGCCATCCAGAAGTGTTGAAATGTTGGTAAAGCATTCACTAGCCAAGTGACTCCATTCTAAGAGTGTTATCCTATGACGAAATTTCACAGAGTCCAAGAAGGGAGATTTGTCTTTTGGGAGAATGTTGTATAGAGACAAAATAAGAGAGCTGGACGTTGTGTGAGTGTTGTTGCCAACACTGAGAAGTTTAGTACAAACAAGGAATGCTCCCTGGGTCTCGGCAGAGTGTCCTTCAGTGTTCACAGGAAGTTAAATATTGAGCAAATAAAGTATTCCTACAGCTAGAATCAGTTTCTTCCATTATTTCAGGAAAAGTTAAGAAGTTTAGAATGCAGCGTGTAGGCTGCTATAAATATAAATATGTCAGCACTGAGTTAAATCATCCTAGCCTATTATTCCCACAGGCAGGCCAATTATCAGCGGATAATTGGACTGATAATGAGCATTCTGACTGGTCGAGAGGTCCCTCTTGGGGTCCAGCACCCCTTCCCCTTATAAGGCTGTCCTCTGTGCCAAGAACGGTATAGGTTATAAATGAGGACATTTAAAAGAATGTAGTACCTTTGAGAAAAATCAGTTTACATAGATTGAAATAAGATGTTGAATACCAAATATTTTTTAATAAAGAAGCAAGGATACAAGCTATTTAGTAAAACACAATAGAGGCAGTGCAATTATTTTGTTTGTTTTTTCAAAAAATATTCCCATTGTGTGAAACTATTTCAACTATGTTTAGAAAAATAGGAAATAAAAGATAAAAAGACCCACTCATGATCTCATCTTGCTAGCAGAGCCAATTTAATAATTTTAGAGTTTGAAATACATATTTACTGCAAAGTCAGTTGTATCATTTGTGTAAGCAATTTTTCCATTATTTACTATTATATGTTGACAGTAAACTCATATTAAGCCCTGCCTATGCCAACATATTAAACTAAATATTTTGTGCCTAGGTTGCTCTTTCCTGCCCTCTTTCACCAGATAAATGCTATTTATTCTTCGACTTCAGCTTAATCTTCACTTCTTAGGGGACAGTTTTCCTCTGACTTCCCAAAGATGAGTGCTTATGTACCTTCTTATGCATTGGTTCTTCCTAGCCCTTAGCATTGTATGTGATTATTTAATTATTACCTCTCTCTTCCAGTGAACAGTGATCTACATGAAGGCAAAGTAATTCTTCTTGTATTTAGTATTATATCCCAGAATAGCACCTTGCACATAATAAGTGCTCAATAAATATTCATTGAATGGCTGACTAAATGAATGAATTTAAGCATTGTCTGCATTGCGCTAGATGGTGAGATGAGAACAAAGAAGAGCAAGCGGTTTGTGTACTGATCTATGAATAAGAATACACATAGCTAATGACAGTACCTGCCCTGATATTTCCATCACCTTATATATCTAATGTCATCAGCCCACTCACCTTGTTTAAAAAGAAAATACTGAACCATGAGTGATTACATAGGAAGGGGGAAAAAGCTGGTAGAAAAAAAGAAACTGCTTACAGATCCCAGAAACCGTCAATAATAACTTACCTTCTACTTTGTTTTCCTTTGAATGGAAGAACTATTTCTTCATTGTTTTCAGGATGGCTCTGTTTTCATATAAATTTCCTGATCTCAGAAAGGTTACAAACCTGAAAAATAAATTAAAAGCACCTTATCATATATGGTTTGATTCCACTGAGTCAAACTACAAAGTACATAACCAACCATTTCCAGTCTGAACCTCATCACAAACCTTGCTTCAAATGTCAGTGCAGACTTTTTGAAAACTCAATTTTCTGCCAGTATTCTCAAGGTTGTCTTGTCTAAGTGTTGCCTCAATTGCTAATACCACTCTAAATCCCACTTTAAAAAAGGACCAACAATTCATTGTTTTTCATTATATAAATTGTAATCCCATTGTAAATCTACATGAAAATAAAGTGTATGTTTTATCTCTATATTTTATAGTTTTAGGTTTTGTGAAAATATATACCTAAAATTCTGAAAACTTAAATAATTTTGACATTTTTCACCAGGATATTTCATTAGGTAACTCAGCCACACCATTTCAATTTTTTATATTATAAACTTACTTAGAACAGTTTTTTTATTCACAGCAAAATTGAACAAAAGTACAGAAAGTACCCATATACTTCCCTATTCTGACAAGTGTCTAATCTCCTTATCAACATCCTATTACCCACATTTGATGAATGGGCGTTGACGCATTATTGCCCCAAGTCCATAGTTTACATTGTTGACTCATGTGTTGTACATCCTGAGTTTTGACAAATATGTAATGACACATATCTACCACTGTAGTATCATACAGCATGGTTTCACTGTCCTAAAAATTCTCTGTGCTTCACCTGTCTCTCTCCCCTCTCCAGTTCCTGGCAACCACTGATCTTTTTACTGTCTCCATAGTTGTTCCTTTTCCAAAATGTCATATAGTTAGAATTATACAGCATGTAGCCTTTTCATACTGGCTTTTCCCCCCACTTAGTAATATGCATTTAGATTTCCTCCATGTCTTTTAATCACGTGACAATTCATTTCTCTTTCTCACTGAATCATATTACATTGTCTTGATGTACCACAGTTTATTTACCCATTCTTCTACAGAAGGACATCTGGGTTGCTTCCAGGTTTCAGCAATTATGAATAAATCTGCTATAAGCATTCGTGTACAGGTGTTTTATTTTCATTAGTGTGAGTAAACACCAAGAAGTACAACTATGGGATAATATGAAATATGGCCATTTGTAGGAAAGTGGATGGACCTTGAGGGTGTCATGCTAAGCGAAATAACTCAGGCAGAGAAGGAGAGATACCATATGTTTGCACTCATAGGTCTAACAGGAAAACAGGAGAAACCTAATGGAGGACCAGCGGGAGGGGAAAAGGGAAAGAGAGTTGGGGAGAGAGAGGGATGCAAAACCTGAGAGATTATTGAATACTGAAAATGAACCAAGGGTTGAAGGGGGAGGGGGGAGGAAAGAGGTGGTGGTGATGGAGGAGAGCACCTGTGGGGAAGAGCACTGGGTGTTATATGGAAACCAGTTGGCAATAAACTATTAAAAAAAAAATAAAGAATAAGGGAATTGTGCAACAGTAAGAAAAAAAATTTTTATTGTTAAAAAAAGAGAAATTGCCAAAGTGTCTAACAAAGTGGTTGTGATATTTTTATTTCACCAGCAATAAATAAGAATTCCAGTTACTTTACATATTTGTTAATCTTTGGAATCCAAAGATTCATCTATTGGGGCGCTTTTCATATACATACTTGCTTTCTCTGTATCTTCTTTAGTCGAAGTTTGTTCAAGTCTTCTGCCCAATTTTAATCAAGTTATCTTATTGCTGAGGTTTAAGACTCTTTTGTGTATTTTGGATCCATTATCAGATGTTTCTCTTCTAACATTTTCTCCCAGTCTTTGGTTTGTCTTCTCATTCTGTTGACCTGTCTTTTGCACAGCAAAAGTTTTTTGATTAAAAAAAACTCAGCAAATCAATTGTTTTTTTCAGGGATCGGGTCTTTTGTGTTGTATCAAAAAGTCACTGCCATATCCAGTGTTACCTAGGTTTGCTCAATTTTATATTCTAGGAGTTTTACAATTTTGCATTTTACAGTTAGGCTTCTGATCTATTTAGAGTTGATATTTATAAAGCGTGTAAGGTCTATGTCTAGATATATATATTTTTTGCATGTTGGTGTCCAGTTGTTCCAACAACATTTGTTCAAAAGACTACTTTTTCCCCACTGTATTGCCTTTGCTCCTCTTGTCAAAGATCAGTTGACTATATTTCCGTGGGTCTACTTTTGATCTGTTCTGTTCCTTTGACCTAGTTTTCTGTTTTTCACCAATACCACACTGTCTTCAATCCTGTAGTTTTATAGTGCGTCACGAGTCAGGCAGTGTCACTCCTCTGACTTTATACTTCTTCAGTATTCAGTTTGCTATTATGTCTCTTTTAAATCTCCATATACACTTTAGAACCAGTTTGTTAATATCCAAAAGCAGTTCGGCATTTTGATTGGGGTTACATTGGATCTATAGATCAAGTTGGGAAGAACTTAACATCTTGGCAATTTTGAGTCTTCTTATACATGACCATATAATATCTCTTCATTTATTTACTTCTTTGATTCTGTTCAGCAGAATCTTGTGGTTTTCCTCACATATATAAGTCTTATGTATGTTTTGCCAGATTTATATCTAAGTATATCATTTTTGGTGGTGTTAATGTAAATGAAATTTTTTATCTCAATTTCCTTTTGTATTTTGGTGGTATTTGAAACGTGGTTTATTTTTTTTATTAAGGTATAATTGAAATGGAATGTTATTTTACTTTTAGGTGTATAACATGGTGATGCAACAAGGCTGTATGTTATGCCCCTCTCACCAGAAGTGGAGGTACCATCTGTCACCAAACAATGCCATTACAATACCATTGGCTATATTTCTTCTGCAGTAACTGTTATCTCCATGCCTTATTCATTCCTTTACTGGAGGCCTGTATCTCCCACCCTTTTGTGACAGCCATCAGTTTATTCAATGTACTTATGGATCTGTTTCTGAAAAGCAAATGACACTTAACCTTGAATCCTGCAAGCTAGTTATAATTCATTATTACTAGTTATAATCAATTACCATTTGAGTTTTGTGTCAGTTCTTTTGGATTTCCTACATAGACAATTGTGTAACCAAAAGTTGTGTTCTATTTATTCTCTCAATTTTTGTGCGTCTAGAGAAGTCTTTACATCTCCCTCATTTTGAAAGGACAATTTCACAGGGCACAGAATTATAGAGGAGTAGCTTAGTTTCCCTCAACACTATTTCTTCTTACCTGTGTGGTTTCTGAGGAGACGTAGGATATAATTTATACCTATGTTCCTCGATCGTAAGATGTTTTTGCCTCTGTCTTCTTTCAGGACTTCTTTATTCTTAATTTTCTAAAGTTGAATACAATATGCTGAGGTTCCTGATTTTTTTATACTTATCTTGTGTATTATTCTCTGTGCTTCCTGGATCTATGGTTTAGTATTTGACATTAACTTGGGGGGAACTCTCAGTCATTAAGGCTTTAAACGATGTTGCCATTATATATATGCTACACTTTTTACTGTTGTCTTATATTTCTGGGATATTTTTTTCAGTCTTTTTCTCTTTGGTTTTCAGTTTTTAATTTTCCATTGCCATATCCTAAAGGTCAGAGATACTCTCCTCAGCTGTGTCCTATCTACTGATGAGCCCACTAATGCGACCTATCTTGGTTACACTGTTTTTGAATACTAGTATTTCTTTTTTTTAAGTTTATCTATCCCATTTGTTTCTGAAAGAGAGAGAGAGAGAGAGCGAGAGCGAGAGAGCGAGCACATGCACGTATGAGTGTGGGGGGGAGGGGTAGAGTAAGAGGGAGAGAGAATCCCAAGCAAGCTGCAGAGTCCTTGTTCAACGCAGCTTGGAACTCAACACAGGGCCCAGTGCCATGAACCATGAGATTGTGCCCTGAGCTGGAACCAAGAGTCAGAAGCTTAACCGACAGAGCCAGCCAGGTGCCCTCTAGGATTTCTTTTTAATTCTTCCTTATATATTGTATCTCTCTGCTTACATTATCCATCTATTCTTATATGTTATCTCCTTTTTCCACTAAGGCCCTTAGCATAGTAATGAGAGGAAGTTTCAAAATTCCCGTTCTGCTAATTCCCATCACTAGAGTATAAGTCCCGTGAAGTTAGGAACTGTATCTCTGTTTCTCTGTTGTTTCCAGAGCCTGGTATATAGTAAGTTTGCAAATATTTATTGAATGAATGATTCCCTCAGAAGTGAAAAGGATTTTCAATCAAATTGACTCTAAGTCTAAGATGTCAATCAGTTTGGATAGTTTTAAAACTCAACTGACTTATTTTATTTGACTAGCAAAAGCATGCGTCAAAATGTCTGTATGTAGACGTACTTTATGTGATATCTTCTAACATAATTATATGTAAAGTTATTTGCATATCCCCAAAATATTTATGCAATGATACAATATATTCAAACTCTAGACCACAATATAGAACAAAGTACCCGACTGATATAAAATTAATTATTTGGAGGCTTTTTTTTTCTATTTCATGTGTATTAAGTAGCATACTTGTTTTTAGTACATTTCAGATTTATGGAAAAATCATGAAGACCGTAGTGATTTTCATATACAACTCTGTACCTCATCCCTATTGACATATTACATTAATATAGTATATTTGTTACAATTAATGACTCAATATTGATACACTATTTTTAATTGAAGTCCATAATTTATTCAGACTTCTTTGGTTTACTTAATGTCCTTTTTTCACTGTTTTTCCTGAAACCCATCCAAGATGCTATGTTACATTTTACCACTCGGGTCTCCATAGGCTACTCTTTACTTTGACAGTTATCAGAGCTCCCTTGTTTTTGATGACCTTAACAGTTTTGAGGAATACTGAAAAGTATTTTATAAAATGTTCTTCTACTGGGATTTGTCTGATGTGTTTCTCATAACTGGTGTTACATGCTTTTTGAGGAAAAAGAGCATAGAATTGAAGTGCCATTACCTCATATCCTATCAGTCTAGATAAAAGCAACAGGACTGATCATTGTTGATGTGAACCTTGATCATCTGAGGTATTATTTCTCAGGCTTCCCCACTGTCAAGTCATTGTTCTTACCCTTTCGATCCTGCACTTTTTGGAAGGGAGTCACTATGCACAGTACTCACTTAAAGACTAGGGAATTATGTTTCACTTTTTTGAGGGAAAAGTGCAAATACAAATATTTAGAATTCTTCTATAAGGGATCTTCATCTATTCTCCTTCATTTGTTTATTCAGTCATTTATTTATATCAATATGGACTTATAGTCTTTACTTTATACTTTGGATAAATTCCAATGCTACATTTTTAAATTCTCTGTTTGTGGTTCTAGTCCCAGCTCTTGGGAGCTCTTTCAGGTGGATTCTGTGTCCCTTAAACATACCCCCATCAGAGTGTATGTGTGTGTGTGTGGGTGAGCACTTCTCTACTTTCTGGTACTATAAGATGATCCAAGCTCATCTTGTGTATTTTCTGCCTCACATCTAGAATCAATCATTTCTATATGGTACTCTGATTCCTTTTATTGGAGAACGGTATTAGAAACCAAGATCTGGGCACTAGGTGTGCTCTTCGCTAATAGAGTGTAATTTCTTTTAGGCACTCAAAGCTGTCAGAGCAAATAAATATTTGTGTGGACATTAATCTATACATATACAGATATCTATTAATACCATACATGATCATCTATATCTATATTAAGCTAAACATAAGTTCAATCTAATGTCTTCAACTCTAATCCATTACCACAATGATCATCTATTTTTCCTTTATTTGTTAATTTTTATTCCAACACTAAGAAAGCTGACTCCACAATTCACTATTCACTTAATTATTAAATTCTAATATACGTGTATGGCAGTTTCAGAAGTGTTAACCCATAGACCCATGAGAGAAAAGCATTTTATCAACTATAGTTTAGTGCTTATGGACAGTTCTTCTGCCTTTAGACTTACAGATTCTATTTATTTCCAAAGTTACTTAAGTCAGCACCTTTTCTCCCCACCACCTTCAATTAGGTTTCATATACTGGTAATAAATTTATAATTTTTGTCATCTACTTCATTCTATCCTGAGATCTCAAGATCACCTACACAATTTTTTTATTTTCCTTTTTAAAATTTTTTAATATTTTATTTATTTTTGAGACAGACAGACAAACAAACAGATGACAGACAGATAGCATGAGAAGGGAAGGGTGATACAAAATTCAAAGACAGGGAGATACAAAATTCAAAGACAGGCTCCAGGCTCTGAGCTGTCAGCACAGAGTCTGATGGAGGGCTCAAACCCACAAATTGCGAGATCATGACCTGAGCTGAAGTTAGATGTTTAATTGACTGAGCCACCCGGGTGCCCCTAATTTTTAAAAAAATTTTCATACATTGTTTTATTCTTTGTATAGCATTATTACATAGGTTTTGAAAAATGCAAAATGTTGTATGTACACCATTGCAGATTATGCTCAACAGTTTCACCATCTTAATAAATACTTTGTGCTTTACTGATTCAGTCCCTTCCCTCCCTCCTTTCAGCCACTGATATTTTTAGTGTCTTTAGGTTTGCCTTTGTCAGAAGTCACATGATTAATTATATAGTATATAATCTTTTCAGATTGGCTTCTTTCACTTAAAAATATATATTTAAAATTTACTGGGGTTCCCGGATGGCTCAGTTGGCTAAGCATTTGACTCTTGATTTTGGCTTGGGTCATAATCTTACAGCTCCTGAGTTCAAGCCCCACACCAGGCTCTGTGCTGACAGTGTGGAGCCTGCTTTGGATTCTCTCTCTCTGTCCCTCTCATGCTCATATACTCTCTCTTTGTCCCTCACAAAAAAAAAAAAAAAAAAAAAACTTTAAAAACATTTAAAGTTTATCTTTGTCTTCTCATGGCTTGTTAGTTTATCACTGAGTGATAGATACTCCATTGTGTAGATATAAAACTGTTTATTTACTTATTGAAAAGCATCTTGATTGCTTCTAGGTTTGGGTGATGACAAATAAAGTTGTTACAAGCACTGGAACAAGCATGTGGAATAAGTGTGCACAAGAGTTGGATAAATATCTAGAAGCATGACTGCCTGTTATATAATTACATAGGTGGGAATATGTTTAGTATTATAAGTATTTATTATTTAGTATTATATGTTTAGTATAAAGTTCCCACTGTTTTCCAAAGTGACTGACAGTAGCATTTTACCACCTCACCAGTAATATTCCTCCAAATTCTCAAGGCCTTTGAGGTATGTAGTGGTATCTCACTGGTATTATAATTTGGAATTTTCTTTTTTTTTTAATTAAAGTTTATTTATTTATTTTGAGAGAGAGAGAGCGAGCCAGCAATGGGAGGGAAGAGAGAGAGAGGGAGGCACGGACAAAGAGAAAGAGGGAGAAGTAGAGGAAGATAGGGAGAGAGGGAGAGAGGGGGTAGAGGGGGGGAGGGAGGGAGAGAGAGGGAGAGAGAGAGAGAGAATGAATCCCAAGAAGACTCTGTGCTGTCAGTGCAGAGCCCAACACAGGGCTCAAATTCACAAACCCTGAGATTATGATCTGAGTCAAAATCAAGGGTCTGTTGCTCAACTGACTGAGCCACCCAAGTATCTCTAATTTGGAATTTTCTAATAACAAATTATACTGATCATCTTTTCATATATTTATTTTCCATCTGTATATCTTCTTTGGTGATTTTTTTTAAACTTTAAATTTTGTTGTTTGTTTTCCTATTTGTGGAATTTTAAGAGTTATTTGTGTATCTTGGATGCAAGTTCTTTTCAGGTGTGTGTTTTGCAAATACTTCTCCTGGTCTGTAACTACAATTATTATTCTCTTAATGGTATTGAATTCAATTTGCTAATCTTTTGTTAAGGATTTTTGATCTGTGTTCATGAGAGAGATTGATCTATAATTTTCATTCCTTGTAATGTCGTTGTTGGCTTTGGTATTAGGGTAATGCTATATTCAAAGAATGAACTAGGAAGTGTTCTCTAGCTGTATCCTGAAAGAGATTTTGGAGAATTGTTATTATTTCTTCCTTAAGTGTTTGGTAGAATTCACCTATGAAACTATCTGGACCAACGCTTTGTTGTTGTTTTTTTTTGAAAGGTTAGTGTTAGTTCAATTTCTTTAATATATACAAACTACTCAAATTAGATACTCACCTTTGTAAGTTTTGTTATCTTATCTTTCAAGGAATTGGTCCTTTTTTAAATTCAATTTGGGGGCATAGAATTGTTAATAATATTCTTTTTTTTTCTATTAATGTCCTTGGACCAGTAGTATCCTTCTTTCCTTTCAGATACTAGGAACTTGTTTATTCCTTATTTTTATCTGGTTAACTAGCCTACAGGTTTATCAATGCTATTGATCTCTTCAGAGAGCCAGCTTTTGCTTTGATTTTTTTTCTACTGATTTCCTCTTTTCAATTTTAGTGATACCTGCTCTAATTTTTATTATTTCTTTTCTCTGACTTGATTTAGGTTTACATTGATCTGCCTTCTCTAGTTTCCCAAGGTGGAAATTTCAATTACTGGTTATAGATTTTTAAAATTAATGTATTCAGTGCTATGAATTTCCCCACTAAGCACTGTTTTTGCTGGATGCCATAAATTCTGATAGGCTGTATTTTCATTTTCATTTAGTTCAAAATATTTTTAAATGTCTCTTGAGATTTTTACCTTGATGCATATGTTATTTAAAAGTGTTAATTAGTTCGGGTTGATTCAAAATACTATTCAGTTCAGCTATATCCTTACTGATTTTCTGTCTGCTTGACCTATCAGTTACTGACAGAAGGGTGCTGAGTTATAATAGTGAATTTGTTTATTTCTCCTTGAATTTGTGTCAGTTTTTATCTCACATATTTTGATACATTTTTCCTGTGGGGTGTATATATGTGTCTGTGTGTGTGTGTGTGTGTGAGACAGTTAATTGTTATATCTTTTTAGAGAATTGGTCCTTCATCATTATATAATGCCTACCTTAATTCCTAGTAATTTTCCAAACTGAAATTAGTACAGCTATCCTTGCTTTCTTTTTGTTAGTATTAACATATTAACATGATATTTCTCTCTCCATCCCTTCACTTTGAGACTAAGTCTTTATACATAAAGTGGATTTCTTCTAAATCATTCAGTTTTGTCTTTTAGCTTATTTTAAAGATTTTTTAGTGGTTACACTAGAGTTTGCCATGTATGCTTTGAATTAATCCATGCCCATCTCAAATAACATAATATCACTTCACATGTAGTGCAGAATCTTTGAAATAGTATTCTTTATTTCTTTGTGTCCTTTATATTGCTGTCACCAATCTTACTTATCTATGAGCTATAGTCACACAATATATTGTTACTATTATACTAAGAACAGATATTTCGATTAATTAAAAATAAGAAAAACAGCATATTTTAATTTTAACAAAATATTTTCATTTCTTTCTTCTTTAAAATGTTCTTCCTTTCTTCATACAGATCTGTTTCTGAACGATTTTATTTTCTCTCTCCCTAGAGAATTAAAAAAATATTTCCTTGCAGAGACCTATTAATGACACATTCCTTCAATTATTGTTTGACTGACAAAGTCTATATTGTTGAGAAAGTCTTCTGAAAAATAATTTCAATGGATATTTAATTATAGGTTGAGTTTTTTTACTTTAAATATTTTACCTCACTCTCTTCGTGCTATCATAGTTTTAGAAAGGATTTATGCTCTTTCTTTATTGTTTCTTCTGTAATTAAGGCATTATTTAAATTGTGACTTTTATTCTCTTTGTCTTTGATTTTCTGTAGTTTGAATATGATTTGCCTACATTTGTTGTTGTTGTTGTTGTTGTTGTTGTTGTTGTTATTTATCTTGAATATATTTTCCGGACTTCCTAGATCTAATAGTTTAGAGCCTATTATTAATATTGGAAAATCCTCACCATTATTACCTAACATATTTCTTTTGTAACTTCTTTCTTCTCCTTCTGGTATTCCAATTGTATGGAGGATATACTTTTTGTTACTGTACCACACTTAATGGATGCTCTCTTCATTTTTTTCATTATTTTTCCCTTTATACTTCTTTTTTGAAAGTTATAGTAACCTACCTTCAAATTTACTTATTTTCTCAGCTGTACCAAGTTTATTGATGAGCCCCCCCCATTTGTAAAATGTTTATTTTACTTTTTTGATGTTTATTTATTTTCGAGAGGGAGAGAGAGACAGAGAGACAGAATGTGATAGGGGGAGGGGCAGACGGAGTGTGAGATACAGAATCCTAAGTAAGCTCCAGGCTCTAAGATGTCAGCAGAGAGCCCTATATAAACCCAAGAACCGTGATATTATGGCCTGAACCTAAGTTGGACGCTTAACTGACTGAGCCACACAGATGCCCTATTGATGATCCCTTCTAAGGCATCCTTCATTTTCATTACAGTGGTTTGGGATCTCTAGCATTTTCTTTTGAGTCTTTCCTAACGTTTCCATCCCTCTGTTTAACCATATATTCCTGCATACTGTCTACTTTTTCATTAGCACCCTGAACATATTAATCATAGTTATTTTAAATTACTTGTCTCACTTGTGGCTTAAGAGTTTGAGCCCTGCATCAGGCTCTGTGCTGACAGCACATCTGTGTCATATATGAATCTGGTCTGATGCTTGCTTTGTCCTCAGATTGTGATTTTCCTTTGTCTTTTAGCATGCTTTGTAACTTTGCTGAAAGCCAGACATGATGTTACAGGTAAGAGAAATGAGGTAAATAGGTGTTTGGTGTAAGAGTTTATGTTAATATGGCTTGGAGTAGGGCTGTATTTAATGTTTGCTGTAGCTGTACCAGAGGCTTCAAATTCCTATAATATCCTTGTTTTTGCCTTGTGTGCTTTGGCTTCCTTAAGAACACTTCCTTAGGTAAAGTCTTTCAGTTCTTTGAGCTATAATACTATTATTATACTGGATCCCTTTTGATATGTTAGAAGGGAATGGGGAAGAAGAGGCATTGTACAATATTATGATTGAATCTCTATATTCTAGTGGGCCTGTGCACCTGGGATGTAACCTTCACAAGTTACAGTTCTTAGATATTTTCCCCTTAGGTGTTATTGGGAATCTATAGGAGGGTAGAGCAGAGAAAATGCCCTTCCCTTAGGTAACTAAAACTCTGGTGAAGTCTTTCCTCTGAAGAGTAGCCCTTTGTTATGAGAACACTCTTCCAGTATTTCACAATGGCCACTCTTCCCCTCCCTTGTGAGAGCCAGAAGGGTATCTTTCTTGGGTCTTCAATGTGAGAACCTGGTATAATTCCTCTAGTTAAAACCCAAGAAATTGTCAGGAGCCCCCTAAGACAACAGCCCTCAGAAACCTCTCACTTTCAGCCTCTAATAACTCATCAAAATGATCACTTAAGTGTTTTCAATAATGTGTGACTCCAGGAGCTTCTCCTGATGGAATGGAGATGGAGATTGAGTCTTCATTTGCCTCCTTCTAGAGTTCAGAATGCCAGTTTGTTCTGAACCATAGTCCTCTGAAAAGTCCAAGAAAATTCATTGATTTTGTTTGCTCAACATTTTTTTTTTTGGTTGTAAAAATGGGAGTGACAACTTCCTAGTTTTTACATGTCAGAACTGAAATCAGTATATTGATTTCTTCTTATTTTTAAATCACTACTGCTAGACTATGTTGCCTGAACAAAGTCTCAGTACCTCTGAAATTAACTAACCAAGTCTGTTGGTCTCATAAACACAGACATCCATGGATGGGCTTGCCTCTCCCAAGGCAACAGAAGAAATCCATGTGCCAGAGGAAATTTTAGCCCTGGAGTCATTTTCAAGGCTCTGGAAACCCCCATACTTGAAAATATAAAATTGATATCATCATCATCCAAGTTTTTATTTCACTGCTTTTAAAAGTAGTGTAATATATGCCACAATATGTCTCATTCTAAAGGTTGAAAAATTTATGCTATGACTATAATGACATCATCCTGCCTCCCACAGAAGGCTTTTGCTTGGAGAGTTCAGCAAAAGAACAAAATTAACAGGAAACGTCACTTTCACACACAGATGGAAAAAAATGTTAACATCTCCTGAATTCTATGACAGTCTCCTTGATGGGAACATACATGTCACCAGAACGTACCAACAATGTGCAAACACATCTTATGAGCAGGTGCTAAACTGAGGTCACTGCTGGAAGATGGGAGCTTTGGCAGGACTGAGAACAAAAGATTCCTCCTAGGTGTCGTGTGAAGCTAAGAAACAAGAATCATGCATAAGGAATGTTCCAGGCAGGATAAAACTTGTGAATGCTTGAGTGACAATGTACTGAGGAGGCCTCCTCTTACTTCTCTTCTACCTTCATTTCGTGGATCATGAAAAAATCCCACTCATTTCTTAAAGATTTTGTGGGCTAAATCTAAAATTCTCTACTGGTTAAATAATGTTGTGATTGTTCCAAAAAGAAAAAGAAAAGAAATATGTGACTCTTCTCTCTTTTTGAGGAATGACTTTGATAACATTAAATTATGAAAATTTATAGTACAGAAATACCTAGCAGATTTATTTTGCTCAAAGGTTCCCTATGTATTCCCTAAATGGTCTAACCTCTAAAATGTATTCCATGTTGCCAGCATACTGAGAACAAAAAAGAACAGCCAAAAGCATATATGGCTATTTCTATGTCTAGGGAGTATATTAATGTGAAATTTCTATACATAATATAAAAAACACAGTTCTTTTCTTTCCCTATTTAATTTTTAGAATGTTTTCTCTTTAAATGTTCACAGGACTATGGCATAAGGTTTTTAAACAAAATATTTGTGGGAATACAAGTAAAATGAGACCCACATAAAGTTACAGTGAGAAGAAGACAACATTCTTGATCACAGGAGAGGTATATAGGGGTATCAAACATTAAGGCTTATAAACCTGAGTTATTGTTCCAAGAATTGAATCTGAAATAAAAATATTACCATATTACCATGATCTACTCTCTTCATCATCCACATCATATCACATATATACACACACACACACCACACACGTACACACCACACACGCATAACTATACAAGTATCTTCTTCTAGTACTCTGCCCCATTAATTCTTTCCTCTCTATTGCCTGTGCAGCATGTTACTTCTCCTGTCTCCCTCCTTCAGGCTACCAAATTCTTTTCTCAATTCTACTTTCTTTTCAAGCTATCTTCTTCCTTTCTATCTTCTTCCTTTTATAACTCTTTTGTTATTCCCTTCACATTTGAAGTTGAGGAAAATTTGTCTGTATTAGACAATCAAGTGCACATCAAATACAGAGATGGGGAATGGAAGTTCTTTACTTTTTCCCTTTAGCAGGATCTCCCATCTCTTCCAAGGAGAAACATGAGAAAGTCCCTTTCTAACAGCTTTCTTCTCGTTTGCCATGCTTCTTCAATGCCCTCTACCCCAGGATCCTTCATCTTCTTTTCTTAAACTTCATCCCAAGCTGTCCTAAGTATTTCTGGAGTATAGGGGAAGGGATAAAGGACCATGGTTATCTAGCAATATTCACCAATTCTCCTCAAACTATTTCATTAAAATCATCAATAAGACTCTGTGTCTTATTAGTTTTCTTCTTTCTCCTATTTATAACTCTATAGTATTTGAGCCTTCTTATTAATAATTTTTCACTTTAACTGGGTAGTGGAACAAAATTCCCAGTGCTTTTCATCCCATACTCTAAAAATTCCTTCTCTAGCTCCTTCATGGGGTGTCTTCCTAAGGAAGGGGGATATATTCCTAAATATAGACATTGCTGAAGGTATGTTTTTGGCTTTTGTCTCACTTTACATTTACTCTTTGAGTCATACCACCTCCTCTGCTTTATTTCTGTGTAGATGATGTTCAAACTGGCACTGAGGAGGGAACATCTAAACTGGTTCTTGAAGGTTGACTGGGAATTTATTAGGATAATGATGGGACCAAGTAAAATGCAGGAAAATGGTACTGCATCACAAGAATACAGACACATCAATTAGGATGGCAAATTTAGGAGAACTGTCGACAGTGCACATGAGTATAAACTGTGCACTAGTGTTGTGCCAGGCTATATCCTTGATGGACTAGTAGGAATAAGAAGGAGCTATGGAAGCTGAAGCTACAGCAATACTAAAGTCATTCATGATAACAAAATTTGAATTATTCTTTATATCGGTATATCCTAAAGCATGTTTTCAGAACAACTGACTGACAAAATTTGATGTGTATTTAAAACAATCTATACCAAGGGATACAGAAGTGCTGATGCATAGGAGCACATGTACCCCAGTGTTCATAGCAGCACTGTCAACAATAGCCAAAACATGGAAAAAGCCTAAATTTCCATCACCTGATGAGTGGATCAAGAAGAGGTGGTATGTATACACAATGGAGTACTACATGGCAATGAGAAAGAATGAAATCTGGCCATTTGTAGGAAAGTGGATGGACCTTGAGGGTGCCATGCTAAGCGAAATAAGTCAGGCAGAGAAGGACAGATACCATATGTTTGCACTCATAGGTCTAACAGGAGAACAGGAGAAACCTAATGGAGGACCATGGGGAGGGGAAGAGGGAAAGAGAGTTGGGGAGGGAGAGGAACACAAAACTTGAGAGACTATTGAATACGGAAAATGAACTGAGGGTTGAAAAGGGAGGGGGAAAAGAGGTGGTGGTGATGGAGGAGGGCACCTGTGGGGAAGAGTACTGGGTGTTGTATGGAAACTAATTAGACAATAAACTACTTAAAAATAAAATAAAATACTATTGCAGCATCTGAAAAAAATAAATAAAATTACCAAGTTCTGAAAAAAAATAAAACAATCTATAATCACATGAATCCAAGCCATAAAATTGATCACATTTAAACAGCTTTTCTTTCCTAGAATGAGCACTTTTTTAATGTGTTTTCTTTTTATTTGCGGGGGGGAGAGAAAAAGAAACAGGAGTGGGGGGAGGGCAGAGAGAGTGACACACACACACAATCTGAAGCAGGCTTCAGGATCTGAGCTGTCAACACAGAGCCCCATCCAGGGCTCAAACCCAGATCATCACCTGAGCCAAAGTCAGATGCTTAACCAACTGAGCCACCCCCGTACCTAGAAGGGGCTCCTTATAGCCAATTTACCCTCTGGTTCCCTTAAGAATATAATATATTGTATTTGCTATGGGACCCATTTTCCAGAATATACATTGGGAATTTGCTTAAACAATAGGGGTCATAGAAGTATTTAGCTTGTATTTTTAAAGATGACTCAGATAACAGTACAAAAAAATGGCTTAAAGATATAAATAGGATAAATATTGCCACAGGCAGTCACATAAGAAAGGAAATGAGGATAAATGAAGCAAAATGAGTAATGAGTAGCTGATCTCACTGTAATTAGTAAGAAAATGATGTTCTCGGTGAGGCAATGACACAGATAATGATAATGGAGAGGAGTAAAAAATTTCTCAAGAGCTTTTTAGGAGGTAGACTCTGTCCCCTTGTCAGCTTTCTTTTTTTAGTAGGTATACTCAACAGGAATTGGTAGGCAGTAGATACGGAGGGTGACAGAGATGGGAAGAGTCCAGTACAGGACCCAGATTTCTGACAGAGAGACGGTGTTTGAAGGACTACAGTATGATATAGACATTGGAATTCAGGATGGGGTGGTGGCTGTAGGGATTGAAAAGTTGCAAAGAGGGTGGGTGCTACAGTGTAAGAGACATGTGAAAAGGCAGTAGAGGAAAATCTTCTCTACAGTTTTGCATGGAACTACACAGCCCAAAGAGGAACAGTTTTCTCATGTCATGTGACTAAGTAGGTTGAATAACTAGCTCATGTGATTTACTCTCTCAGAGATCAGTTTTAATTTATTTCAATCATATCTACTCCTATATAAATGTGATTCATATATTTGGTTGCCAGTAAAGCTTAGACAGAACTTACATCTGGTACTACCATGACAACTCACCATTATTTCCTGTGCTGATCTCTTCAAATAATCCCATTTCTGCCAAACCAACCAACAAACGAATTATTCCCCAATAAAAGAGTCTGGAAACCATGGTTTTGCCTATTTTCCCCTTGATATTCCAGTCCTAAGATTTCACCTTTTTAATATCTCTCATATTCAGGAGACTCCAAAACAATCCTGAAAGACACAAAAGTAGAAGAAAATGAACGAAAAGACATACTATGTTCTTTGGAGGAAAGACAGCATAAATATGTCAACACAATAACATATTAGGGTTTTGTTTTCCTTAAAGCTACGCAGAACTAAGTTGGAAAAACTTAATAAAAAAAAAAGGTAGCAACAACCCTGAAATAAAAGATAAGTCTAAAAAAGAGAAGAAAGAATAACTTTTTCCTAGAAGGAGTTGACATGCATTATAGAACTTCTGTAGTTAAAACAGTATGAAATCCATGCATGGAGAAACAAGTGACATAAGATAGAAAAAAAGAAAATATTTACAGTGACTTTTAAGACATAATTAGACTGTATATCCTTAGTTTAATATGTTCTGAGGTCCAAAAAATAAGGCTTGAAATAATAACTAATCATACATTTTGAGGATTTGCATTTGAGGATTTACATCTAAGGATATATATTAAGTAGTGCAACTATAAGACTGTTCTCTTTACAGAGAGGGAAAAAGCAAATGAGGCTTTATATATAATTACCATGGAAAACCAGCAGTGTTGGCATAAGAGAAACAGGAACCAAATGTAAAATAAATAAGGTTAGATAATAACCACATATACCTGAATCTGAATTAGAACTCACAATAAATATCAGTAATATAAACTCATAAATTTTATCCTTAAAAACACATGCTTCTTAGACTTGTGCTCTGAAATATGAAAAAGCAATGACTGACTGTATAACATTGAGCACTCTTAGCACCCATATGTGGATTTAAATACCATGTCACAATACATATAATAAAGTCTTCATGGAGAATGGGTGATTCTGAATGTTGGGTAGAAAATTTTAAAGATGATCCCGGGACATTTTGTCTTATAAAGGAGTTAGAAAGCTCTCAACACCTACCATGATTGTATCAAAATGACGCAGAAGTCAACGTCAGGAGGTTCCCAATTCAGCAAATATAGAACACACTTCAATATGAATAAGAATAATTGGAATAGATTGAAATGCATCAAATATATTTTAACCTGAGTTTATTTTTTTTGAAATAAAGAAAGAAAGCCACTGGAAATAGTTCCTACAGCACAAACAAAAGGCAAGCAAATATTACATGTCTGCTGATGGTATACAGCACAACTTATAAACAATTCTTGCCAAAAAAGTCTAAATCTGATCAAATTTTTAATTTAATCACCATTTTGTTGGGAATACAGAAGACAGAACATTATAAATATTACCATGAGTATGAAATTAGCAAGCAATGTCTCTATCACTTTAATAAATTTCAAGATCAAAAAAGAAAAGATGAAATTTCAAGATTAAAAATATTTAAGAAACTTCATTAACCAATTACATACAATGAATGGACCTTATTTGGATACAGATTCAAAGAAATGACTTACAAAAAATTTCATACAAAAATTATAGAAACATGACTACTGACTGCATATTTGGGATTGTTAAAAATTGTTAATATATTAGATACGATAAGAGTATATGGCTATGTTCACTAATGAGTCTTTATCTTTTAGAAATTCATATTCAAGTATATATAAGTTTAAGGTATTGATGACTGACTTCAAAAAACCTAGAGTTAAAGATGAAAGTCAAAGAGATAAAAAAGAGTGGTCATGAAACATTCGTTTTGAAGCTGGGTGGTGAATATATGGAAGTTTGTTGTATTATTCCACCTGCTGTTTTATTTTCTAATTTTTCATAATGTAATGAAGGAAAAAAATCTCATATATTTCTTTATATCCAGTCCCACATTAGCTTCTCATTTTCTTTTCCTAAAATATTGCTATAGTAACTGGTCTTATCAATGTGAATTTTCACCTCTAAGATTTACTCAGAACATGCTCATTAGATTCATCTTCTAAAAACCCTAAAGAACAACTTTTTCCCAAGTAGCTACTTTGCTCAAAACTTGTAAGTGATTCTCCACTTTCCTTGAAATAAGTGATCCTAAGTCTATTCAAAATAAACCATCATTAGTTTGACATCAATGACACCTTACAATCTGTTTCCATCCAATTCTCTGAACACTTCCCTCACTTCTTTTTTTGAACTTGATGCTTTAGTCAAAGCATTTGTCCTCTTGTCTGCTTGTCCTGGAAACAGATGTGGGAACTCCACCTCCACTTTTGGTCTTACAATCCTGTCTGAGCGGTGGCCCTGCCTCTATATTTATCTTAATTTGTTCCTTCCTCAAAGGCCTATTTAAGTCTCACCTCTTGTGTGTAGCTTTTCCTAAAGACTTCAACTATGGTCAACTCTCTCTTATTTGAACTCCAGCAGCAATTGCTTTCCTATAACTCATTCTATCACATGCTACTCTACATGGCCAGTGTATTTTAATGCATAGACTCTGCCCTCTTTGATGTCAGAGAGTGTGTCAGATTTCTGTGTACTCAAGCACACACTGTAGAGCCTTATACAGAATAGTTGCTCAATGAATGTTTGATGTTGCTGCTGGCCTTGCTGCCATTATTAATGACTGGGGTGGTGATGATAATGACAGTGGTGGGTATAATGATAAAGGAAGTTCATTTAACAATAATTGCCAGGATCCCCAAATTTCTTCATTGAGGTGACCCTGAATCTAAAGATTTGTGACTGAGTTAGCATTGATTCATAAAACCAAATATGCACTTGTGTTTGGTCCTAGAAGTCTATTCCATATGTCCCAATAACCTAGTACTGTCAATTAAGATGGTTTAAACATATACACAAACAAAAAGAAAAACAAAACAAAACTCTATTTTCAAATTCTTCATTGACTTTTTACTCCTTAAAGAATTACAAATGTCTTGATATAGGATTAGAGGTTTACAGTCTGGCCTAAAATCCAAAATCAAATTTCATTCTCATTATTTCCCTATATGTACTCTGCTTCAGTTAAAATAGTCTAATTTTAAATATATTTGGAACCATTTCTCTTCTTTCTATTTCCATTAAACTTCCTTAGTTAGATCTTCATAATTTCTTGGATTGTTTCAATTCCTTTCCTAATCCACCACCTGGCTTCCAGTCATGTTCCCTTCCAGTTCATTCTCCACCCACCCTTCTCTGAAGCCCAAGAAGGAGTTATCCTGCTTAAAATTCTTCTATGACTATCTTAGCTATAAAGGCTAAATGCCTTAACATGGTGTACCAGACCTTTTATGATATTCACTTTAATTACTTCAAATGTCTGCTATATGCTATGTGCTTACCATAGAGTGGCAAATATTCTATGGTCTATCCCCATATTGTCTAGTGAGAGAAAAGGAGAAGAAACTAACACACATAAATATATGATAAAGACCAAGAAGAGCTCTAATAGAAAGTGGGGGGGGGGATGCCATGGGAAAGAAATATATGGAGATCTAATTTAGATTGACCAGAAGAGATCCTCCTGCTGAGGAAACATTTAAGTTGTTTCCTTCTTGTGGAGAAAAAGTTACTAAGTGGTTGATAAATCTCAGAGGTTAGAAATAGCAGTGAAGTTACAATATATACCATTTGTTTATGTTTATTACCTACTTGATATATTACTTTATAGAAAAATTGATGGTAAATTGCTCTCTATATAAATTATGATAACGTGTTGTATTATGTTTTCCATTTTGTCATGTGTCTTTATTTTTATAAACACTTTTCCCATCAGAAGTTTAAATTTTAAGCAGTATTCCATAGATCTATGGCTTTGTGTTTTCTGCTTTCTCTTAATACAAGATTATCATCAATATTCAGATACACTGTCTTTTCTATTTTTAAAATTTAACACTTTAAACCACCTGATATTATTTTTGAGAGGTATGAGAGGGGAACTGTCTGTTGTTTTCTAAGTGGTTAGTCATTTATTGAATAATAAGGAATAGCATTCATGGAGGTTTACTATGAGCCAGACACTCTGCCAAATGCTTTGCATTTATTATCTCTGTTAATTCTTACAACCCAATAAGGTAGGTAGTGTTATGCTCCCCAAATTTCAGATAAAGAAGGTGAAGAACAGGTAAGTGATTTGCTCAAGGTAATATAGCTATTAAACAGAAGAGCTAAACTTAGAACTAAGAGAAATGACTCAAGGATCTATTCTCTTCATAATCAATTTTTAATTTACAGTGACTTCCAGAATCTTTGTCTTCCTCATAGGTTTGAAAGGCCTCCTTTTCCATATTATAAATTTCTGTTATATATTTAAATATGCTTCTCCTTGGGCCGTTTCTGGGCTTTACATATATACATATATATTTACATGTATATGGTTTTACATTGAATTTTAAGCTGAATAAAAGATTAGTTATTAGTTCCTTTTGTTCCATGTTTCTATGCTTCTATTAATTGACTAATTTTACCAATTGAGTTTTGCATGCCAAAATGTGTTGACTACCTGTATGCTAAAAATTACCTTTCTTCAGCTTATTTGCAATTTCTCTCTCATATTTTCTCACCTCTTTATGTACCCAACTTAAGTGTAGAATTTGATCTAACAATATTAAACCTCATATAAAATGATCACGAATTTTGTACATTTGTACTAAGAACATTCATGTAATATAAGAAGACATGAGTTTCTAATTGCTATCTGCTTTTCTGATGTATTATAGTTCTATGATACTGAAGACACTGAAAAATTAGAAAGACATTCTCCTAGGCTCCGAGTCTCTGCTATTGAGGTACTAGTATTATTTGCTCTCACAGTGTGTTTATGTGCGTTACACATAAAGCTCAGCTTTAATTTCGAAGAACATAATATACGTTGATGTTCCACGATCTCCTGAGATACTATTTAAGAGGAACTTCTCTTCAATGTTTCTCCATAAGGTTATTGAATTTCCATAGGCTCCAGTCTTCCCTCCTCAGCAGAGCTGTTGTATAAATCAAAATTTCTACCAGCTCTATTATAGACTCCTTCAAATGACTTCTCTCAACTTAATATACTTATATTAGTGAAGCTGTCAGTGAGTTATTGGGACACATTCCCTGCACTGTTCATTGCAAACTAACACTGAATTGGCCACTTAAGGAAACTGCATTAACTCTTTCAGACCACCAGGGTGCCATTTAGGGCCCTCATGTAACATTTTCCTTAAACTAGGTCATCATGATGTCATTTAATCATTTTAGAGCACTGAAATAGATATTTATGAGATGGCCTCTCAGAGTCTGAAAGAATTAGTGTAGGTCTCCATGGCCTGTGACCCACTCTAAAGCCAAATGACATGAACTTCTCTTTGTACGCCAGTGATTTCCCAGTCCGGGATACGGTTCTCAGAGACAGGATGAAACATTTAACAATGAGAAGGGAATCAGTTAAAAATCTACTAACTAGTTCACTCAAAA
>NC_043708.1:64718416-64750916 GCF_006229205.1 Suricata suricatta | reverse complement strand
TTTCCACTGTCCCCGGTACCATTCACTAGACAGTCTTCTCCTATAGACTCAGAAAGGCTAACTCTATTTTCTTGATTGTTAGGTACAATCATTATATATGGTAGGTAAATCTTAGGAGTTGGTGTGATCATCTAAGGATTATATAAATGAGAAGAATAGAAAGTGGAATTTTGAGGTACACCCGTGTAAAATGAATGTATGGAGGAAGAGGAGCTCATAAAGAAGACTTTTAGGTGGTGAAAACACTAAGAGATAATGGGACCAAAAGAGAGTCAAAAAATGGACAAGAAGAAATATCAAGAAGAGATAGATGAACAACATCAAGTAGAACAAAGGGAATACTGGAAAGCATCTGTTGAATGTGTCAGGTCAGAAGTCAACAATGACATTACTGAGAGCACTGTCAATGGAGTGATAAGGAAAGACATCAGAACAGAATTAAAAAGAATAGGAGATAGAAAATTTTAGAAAATGAATATCAACTACTCTTTTTAAAAGGATAGAACTAGAAATTCTATAGGCTTAAGAACACTTTGTTTACAGAGCATCTGGGTGACTCAGTCAGTTGAGAGTCCAACTTCTGATTTTGGCTCAAGTCGTGATCTTACTGTTTGTGAGTTTGAGCCCCACATTGTGCCCTGTGCTCACAGTGTGGAGTCTGCTTGGGATTTATTCTCTCTCTCTCCTCTCAAAATAAATAATTTTAAAAAAGAATACTTTGACTTAAAAATATTAACAATGGGGGCACCGGGGTGGTTTAATTGGTTAGGCATCTGCCTTCAGCTCAAGTCATGATCTGAGTTCAAGCTCTATATCGGACTCTCTGCTGTTGGTGCAGAGCCCACTTTGGATCTTCTGTCCGCTATCTCGCTGCTTCTGCCCTGCTTTCTTTCTCTCTAAAAAATAAATTAAAAACTTTTAAAAATTCGCCAATGACCTGATTAAGACTCCATGTAATTGTGGGGTGCCTGGGTGGCTTAGTTGGTTAAGTTTCTGACTTCGGATAAGGTTGATTTCACAGTTCATGGGTTCCAGCCTAGGATGTCAGCTCAGAGCCTGGAGCCTGCTTGAATTCTGTGTCTCCCTCTCTCTGTCCCTCCCTGACTCACTCTCTCTCCTTTCTCCTCTCTCTCTCTCAGAAATGAATAAACATTAAAAAAAATTAAAAGAAAACTCCATGTAATTGTTCCTAGGAACTCAAGAAAGCAATTGCTATTCCTCAGGTTTTTATTGTTTGTTCTTTTTATAATCATAGTACTTATTTCTTAGTCATTTCCAATGTACCTACCTGGACAGTCATCCAACAAAGGAGAGAAAAGAGAAATTATGCATGTGAATTTATGTGAGGTTTTTTCCCTTTTAAAGGGTCATTTACAGACATTGAAAAAATTTCCCCACCTCCTCAATATAGAAGACATATTGCATTAGTAGTTTGTGTTTATTTAATATGGATTATAGGAAAATAGTCTGTCAACAGCTGGTCTGTCATTACTTTCTTACCAAGGATGTTGCTATCGATTACCAAAATGAAAGGAACTTATAGGCAAAAGTTTATATTATTCTGTCTTTGTTTTGGAACCTTAACATTCCCCTTCTAGTCTGTTTTGTACTTCTCTAAAGTAGTTATACTTTCTCTAAACCTATCTTCTCAGAGGTCCTGTCTAAAATGCTGGTGAAGAAAGACCTGATAAATGCATTCACACTAACAATTGATGACAAAAGCAGGCTAATGTGTTACCTCTCCCAAGATGGTTTCATATGCAAGAACTGAAGTCCAGTAATGAATTTCAGTATGAAGAATTTTAATTGTTTAAGAGGAAGAAACATCATAGCCATGCAGGTGCTACCAAACTATCACAAATAGGACTTACTCTGCCTAAATATGAGGCCAATAGTACATTGTATTTTCAGCTAAGAGAACATATACTTGCAGGAAATAGATTTCTATGATGGAAGGGCAAGTTCCCTCTTTGGTGATATTTTAGAAATATTTCCAAAGAGATAATCACTAGGTTTTCATTTAGACATATGTGATTACACAGTTGATTTCAAAGGAGTTTGTGTAGCAGGTTGACTTTTGACACTGTCACAATTCTATGTCTGTTTTTTGTATGAATATGTTAGAGCATTTCAAAGAAAATGATGGAAACTTCTAAATCAAAGGTACTTCAATGTTGATCAGGCTATAACCTAATTAACATTTTTAAGGCTTCCACTTTTAGATAAATGGCAGGCCTTAACTGGCAGCCACAAGACAGCTCATGAACTTGATTATGACAAAATAATATGCCTTTGTCAGATACAGACGTTGAGAAATAGTACTCTCTTGACAATAAAGTTAAGCACCACGTATAGTCAGTACTTCACTTCACTTTGCTTTTTTCTATCATATAGCATGTTGGTTGTCCTGTTGTTATAACAGACATCTGCAGAGGTGTTCACTGGTACTCTCTAACTGTGTAGGTACTCAAATTCTCAAACTTTAGCTACTACATAGTTGCACAAAGTGTAGTTTGAATTTTTATAACTCAGTATTGATCATCATTACTTCATGTACCAAACCTTCATAATTCCCAATATCATTTTATTTTGACTCACATTTGTGTGCATTGAAAAAGATTGAAAAAGTCCTCTGAGTTTCAATTTAAGTGTTCAAAATTATCAATGAAAGTGCTCACTTCAGCAGCACATATACTAAAATTGGAATGATACAGAGAAGACTACCACAGCCCCTGTGCAAGGATGACACACAAATTTGTAAAGCATTCCATATTAATAAAAATAATCACTGAAAACATGAGTCATATAAGCTAAAACCAACTAGCCTCAGTCTTGAAAAATCACATTAAGTATTTATGAAATGTATACAGACCATAGAAAATTATTTTAAACAATGACAGGTTTGATTACAATTTAATCAATAATATCATATGGAACTTAGACATTTTATTGATGAAAAGTTGGGCATTCTATTATTGCATTAGCAAAACATCTTTATTGAACATCTTTGGGATTTTCAAAGGTACGGAATAAGATTTAGATTTGTCCTTTGAATTTTTTCAAACATCATTTTCCTCTAAAATTATTTGCATGCAACATCTAATCATTATATACTTTAAAGTGAACAGAAAGTAGAGTAGGTTGGACTTTGATATAATAAAATATTTTTATTATTGATTTAAGTAATGAAGAAATACACTTGGAAAAAACTTATTTCATGAAACATTACTTTTAGAGTACAAATATGAAGCCTATTAAGTTCCTCTCCTTTTTTTTACTTAATTTTTTTGTTCTTTCTATCCTCCTTCTATTTAATTTGTCTCTCGTGGGAAGACAGCTTGTCAAAACATCAAAGTAAGGTCTCCTAGGATTGCTTGTACTTCTGAAAGCTTAGTCTTCTCTGCTATATCTTTGGCTTCCTTGTGTTTTTGTGTCATCAGGACTGAAGAGATATGTGATGGTGGAAATATAGCTCAAAAGCCAGAAGATGGTTAAATAAATTGGGTGGCATAGATATTTGAGAAGACAGGTAAGTACTTGATATTACACAGGCTTTTTCATGACAGGAAAACCTCACTTTGTCAACTTGACAATTAAACAACTAGATAACTCTTAGGCATTTCAAAAAAAAATTCCAAATGAAAATCAGTGGAAAGGCATTGACTTTTCTCCAGGGCTGCAGGAAAACTGCAGGGAGATATGAATGGAAGAAGGGGTATAGAGTTTGTGGAATTTAAACACTAGACAAGTGATAAAGGTACCTACTAAAGAGGGAAATTTAGAATGATCTTTGATTATAAGGTAGTACATTTTTAGATACATGTTTGCTCATCTTCAATGCTTAGAAGAAAATGTTCGTGTTCCTCCTTGTGTTTACAATATGGCAATTTTGAGAAGCTATCAGTGGAAAATTTTAGAATCCAAACAAATAGCTTTAAAAAATTGGAGTGACTGGGGTGCCTTGGTGGTGCAATCAGTTAAGGGTCAAACTCTGGATTTCAACTCATGATCTAACAATTGTGAGATAGAGCCCTTGATCAGCAAAGAGCCTGCTGAGATTCTCTCTCTCTCTCTCTCTCTCTCTCTCTCTCTCTCTCTCTCTCTCTCTCTTAAAATAAATAAACCTTAAAAATTAGAGTGGCTTACTTGGGTATGAAGTCACAGAATAATACCTTACAAAAATTTAGGAATACTTATTATTTGTTAAGCTTATAATGTGGCTGATATTGAGTATGATAATTTTACTATACGATTATAACATATATAACAATTACGTTAATTGTTGTGGCTTTGAATTTCAGAAGGGAAGGGAAGGGCTTTAAGGTTTAACTCTGAAATTTTTGGCAAATCAAGATAAAGTGCATTTGAAGCATCCCTATGTGTATATCTCTACATGACTCTAAACAACTGAAAATCCACTTGGTAGAAGAGGCCATGACAGAATGAAGGCATAACTTCGAGGGCCAGGCAACTATTTACTCATATCATTGGGCCTAGTAAGGAATGTACCAGGATATTTTCAGAGGAGGAAATACTGCTATTACCTGTCTCTGACTTAATAAGGAGTAAACCCTACGTGTAAAATGTCTCTAGGATCAGGCAGAGCCTTTGGGGGTTTACCTATAGTTAAATATATATCTATATCGATGTATCATCTATCTATCTATCTATCTATCTATCTATCTATCTATCTATCTATTTTAGAAATATAATTACACAGGGGTATTTGTTGATAACTATGCTAGTATTTACCCAGGGTCCAGTCTAATTTTGAAGATATCAAGGCTTTTCCACTCCTATTAGCCTCATTTTTGGAACCGGGAAGGGCCGTGATTGTATAGTGGTTAGTACTCTGCGATGTGGAACTGGGAAGGATATTTGCTTCCATTTGTCTGTTAATCCTGACCTTCTCAAATTCTTCTCAAAGTCTTGGGTACTCTTTTGACTCAAATAAAATGGTATTGGAGAGACTTTTTCCAATATTTTATAGCATCCAAAATACAAAACTTGGAAAGGAATTAGTTACATATAATTGCTTTGCTTCTACTCACCCATCTTGGTTTTATATTTTGTCTTATTTTTGAAAACGTATCTGCCTTCAATAAATAACCAATAATTTGGTATCAATTGTATAGAAGAAAACCATCCTGCTCAGCGGCCTACCCAACAATATTGCTGTTTGCCATCTACAGAGCCACATGTACTAAAATGCACTAAAATGACTGTACAGGATATAACTAAAATGAATCCATTGTGAGATTTCATACCAAACCTAGAGTGTTCTGGGGCCATTAATTGAACAGACTTAAGAAACACCTATTAATATAGGTGGCTACAGAAACAATTACTCTTCAAGCATGTGGACAACCAACTCTAATAAATTTCTTTCTCATTAGTTTATTCTAGGGACTGGAGATAGCAGGTTGCCACCTAAGATACCTAGAGAAGTCACAGTCAGAAAGACACCTTTAAGTGAGGTACTAGATCTTAAATACAAGATTAAAGATACCATGCTGTTATGACCTAAAATATTAAAGATGTTTTTCAGTTGTAGTTAGTTCAAAGGATATTAATATTTCTCAAAATTTTATTTATTCTTAATCACTGGCAAAATGGCCTTTCACTGGTAAATTTAAGCAACAAAACAAGGATTTTTATACATATTAGCAAGCTACATTTAAACTCAGGGCCCTAAAATATAAATGAAATGTATCTCTTAGGATCATTCACTGAAAAGTAGATAATTGTACAAAAACTTTTCAAAACTTGGTTTACCCATTGGTAAAATAAACTAAAAATTGTATTTATTTCAAAGAATTATCTGGAGATTAAATGAGATAATAGAACTTAAATATTTAACATGCCTTGCCCAAAGCAAACTTTCAGTAGATTTTAGTTATCATTAATAAATGAGGTTTCTTTTTAGTTACTTGTATAGTTTGGAAAATTCAACTCTATTTACATAGTAGTTATGTGATACTCATTATTTTGAATGACATTTTCTTTGTTATAACTTCTAGCCAATTTAGCAAAGGTATAAAATTCTTCAAGTTAAGCTGGGACTAAGTAATAGTTTCTTCTTCTTACTCTTCCAAAATAATAATGGTAAGAAACCATTTTTCTAAACCCTTTTTTTACACTTTCCTCCTTGACTATTTCAGAACCTTCTCTAAGTCATTATAGCAAGTCCATCCATGCTTCAATTCATCACAATTACCTAGTGTTTACTATATTCAAAACATGAGTAAAATACGACATTGTCTCCAAAAAGTTTATTAACTGTGTATAATTTATATTATTAAGCTGTGCATTTTAGTTAAAATAAGTCAGCAAACTTTGAAATGCCTGCCTTTATAATATTATCAGTAACTTTCAGGTTTAGATCAACTTTGTTACTAACCTTAATAGAAATATAGCCTATCTTTTCAAATACTATGCATCCTTATTACCACATTTGCAGATGAAGGAACTGAAACAATATGGGTCAAGTGAGTTGCTTCATGACTAATGAAGCAAAAAGCAGAACTCATTGTCTCCTTGTATGTTTAACCAAGAGCTCAAGAGATAGTAAATTGTGAACAATTTAAATTAAATGGAAGTGTTAAAACTTAATGGAGTAATTTTGAGACAGGAATTCTAGTTAATAAAGGATGGCCAGAAGCAATTTTAGTTATGTGTAGTACTTGTTATCCTCTAAGAATGGTATAGTTTATTTCAAACAATGATTAAAAAATAGAAATGGTATCCATCAATGGATACATTTTCTTTTTGAATTTACTGACAAAAAAAGGTGCAGATGGCACCCCAAATAAGAGACTGGCATGGACCAGTATCTTCTCTGTGAAAATGACTAATGTATTACTATACTTCTGCCAGAACTTACATAAAGAGACTGCCAAAAATGATCATATCATTATCAGCTAGTGTTCCCAATTGTTCACTGTTTGTATCACATATGGATCCTCTGAAATGCAGAACTCCTACCTAAAGAAACCCTAATATCATTATAAAACATGAACTTTTGCATGTTTTTAAAATGTTTTAAGCAAACTGTATTTGTTCTACGATAAACAGACATATTTTCCTGGTGGCAGTTTAAAAAAAAGCAGTGCAAAAAATAAATGAGATTCAAGTTTCAAAAGTTATATTTGGAAAGCAAAATTAGAATACAAAGAAAATTTGATGTAGGTGTCTATATAAACAAATAGGCTTTGTTCTTTCATTTTCTGTATGTTTTTTGCTATTAGCCATCTAATAAACATCTAGAACTAACCATTTGGTTATAAAGGGTCACTGATTTCTCTCAACTTATATGGCTTTAATATAGATTAATTGAATGAGATGGTGCAATATACCCAATTCTCATATTATATCCCATGACACTAAAATGAAAAGAAGATGAAATAAGAGGTTAGTCTGGTTATATATTACACAGTAAACCCTGCTTGGCTTCTTATTAGGGCAAAAGTTAGTTCATTTTTACATGAATATGCATATTTACATAATCAAACAAGGAACTAGACATTGATACACTTCACACCCATGCACAAAGACACACATACACAGACATACTAGAAATTGAGACCCATAGATCACCTTTCTATGTAAAATATTTCAAGAGAAAAATGATGGTTGGGTAGAGTGTAATTTGAAAAGTAGTCTTGGGGAATAGTGAAGGGTTGATTACGTGAAGCAGAGAGAAATTTAAGGATTAGGAAAATATTCTTTATGATACTGTGGAGGGGGGCAAAATGGTGGAGAAGTATAGAGCTCTGTAATTTACACCCGCCCGCATCTATGATACTGTAACAGGGGATATATGATACTGCACGTTTGTCAAATACATAGGCATTTAAGGCAAAAAGAGTGAAATTTAATAAAAATAAAAAAAAATAGGAAGTCAGGAGCTCACAGAGTGTGAAAAAAAAATCTAACTACATTGCAAACATATGAAATAATCTCACTAAAGGTAGAAAGGGGAAAATGCTGATCTAAAGAACTAGAAATGAGTGGACTCTAACACCAAACACAAACAAAAGTGTGCATAAATACCATATTGTAGCTCAGTTTAACAATTCTGAAACCACTATACATGTATTCTAGAGCTGACTAACTAAGTAAAGGGGTGCTGGGTGGTAGGAGCCGGGTTTCTCTCTATTGCGATGAGAAATTATAAACGAGCAAGAAAAGGCTAGAATGATTCATGTGGTAGTGTATGAGAGTTAGAGATCTCAATTTGAACTTAACATATAGATAGATAGATACATACATACATACAGACACACACATATTCCTATATATACATGGATAGAGAGAGAAATTTTCTATTTTATATGTATATGTGCACATACACATACATAGATATAGTGAGGGGGTATAGATATAGAGATTGATATAAATATATATAGAATGTGCATGAATAAACACACACACACACACACACACACACACACACACACACACACCAGGTTATTTGATATATTTTTTTCTTCACTGTCAGCTGAAAGGGCCTAAAAGCAATGTAGCGATAAGTATAACTAGTACCCACTTGGTTTGTAACACCATGAAAGGAACCAGGGTTGCTTGAAAAAATGGCTGATTCTAGCATGGGGTAGGAAATCTACAAAATGAGGCTAGGGTGTATGCTTCTGCCAGAAAGTAAGGAAGTGTTAACTGACATGCACACATACAAAATGGGGGTATATCAAAGGGACATAGGAGCCAACTGGGAGAATTCCCAAAGGCCAAACTGGCACAATTTGAACAAAAAATAAGTAAAATAGTATTGAATTTTAGATCAAAATCTAAAATAAATATTCATGAATCCATAAATATAAATAATTGAATAAATAAAAGATAGATAGTAGACAAATCCCCACTTCAAAAAAAAAAAGCCAAATAAATTATGTAGACACTTCCTCCTCACTGAAGTGGAGGATAACTCTCTACTTCTTAAATCTTGGCTTCCCAATATGACTTTCTTCAAAGAATACAGAACAGGGGATTGTTTTTAATTTTTTAAATATTTGTTTTTGAGAGGGAGAGAGACAGAGTGAGCAGGGGAAGGGCAGAGAGAGAGGGAGACACAGAATCCAAAGCAGGTTCTAGGTTCTGAGCTGTCAGCATAGAGCTGGATACAGGGCTTGAACTCATGATCATGAACTGACATGAAGTTAGATGCTTAACAGACTCAGCCACCCTGGGGTCCCATAAACTAGGGATTTTTAAAAAGCTAACTATCCAGTACAGAAAATTTACCAATACTACCTAACCCAAGTGATCAGCGACACCATACCCAGTAACAAATCATATTGTTAAAAAAGGGCACTTTACGTCTATGATCTCCCTCTTAAAATCCCAGGTTAATTACAATACAATCAGACAAGTCCTATCTAAGTGACTTTCTACAAAATACCTGACCAGCACTCTTATAACCCTCAAGGTCACCAAAATCAAAGAAAGTCTGGGAAATAGTAACAGTCAAGAAGAGTCCAAGGAGATTTGACAATTAAATGTAAGGATCCTGGAAGAGAAAAAGATATTATGTAAAATGTAAGCCAATATGAATAAAGTCTAGACTTCAGTTATTACTGATGTATCAATATTGGTTTATTAATTGTGTCAAATACCATACCACTGTAAGATGCTAATAACAAGGTACACTGGGTGTGAGGTATATGGGAACTCTCTGTACTGTCTTTGTACCTTTTCTGTAAATCTAAATCAATTCTAAAATAAAAGAAAAAATAGTTGCAAATGACATATCATATAAAGGGCTAGTATCCAAAATCTACAAGGAACTCACCAAACTCCACACCCGAAAAACAAATATTCCAGTGAAGAAATGGGCAGAAGACATAGACAGACACTTCTCCAAAGAAGACATCCAGATGGCCTACAGGCCTATGAAACGATGCTCAACATCACTCATCATCAGGAAAACACAAATGAAAACCACACTGAGATACCACCTCATGCCAGTTAGAGTGGCTAAAATGAACAAAGCAAGAGACTATAGTTACTGGCGAGGGTGTGGAGAGACGGGCACCCTCCTACACTGCTGGTGGGAATGGAAACTGGTACAGCTGCTCTGGAAAACAGTGTGGAGGTTCCTCAAAAAACTACCCATAGAATTTCCTTATGACCCAGCAATAGCACTGCTAGGGATTTACCCAGGGGATACAGAAGTGCTGATGCATAGGAGCACATGTACCCCAATATTCAAAGCAGCACTGTCAACAATAGCCAAATCATGGAAATAGCCTAAATGTCCATCACCTGATGAGTGGATCAACAAGATGTGGTATATGTATACAATGGAGTACTACATGGCAATGAGAAAGAATGAAATCTGGCCATTTGTAGGAAAGTGAATGGACCTCGAGGGTGTCATGCTAAGCGAAATAAGTCAGGCAGAGAAGGACAGATACCATATGTTTGCACTCATAGGTCTAAATAGGAGAACAGGAGAAACCTAATGGAGGACCAGGGGGAAAGAGAGTTGGGGAGAGAAAGGGATGCAAATCCTGAGAGACTATTGAATACTACCCGAACCCAGGGTTGAAGGGGAAGGGGGAGGGAGGAAAAGAGGTGGTGGTAATGGAGGAGGGCACTTGTGGGAAAGAGCACTTGGTGTTATATGGAAACCAATTTGACAATAAACTATTTAAAAACAAAAAGGCATGGAAGGCTGAAAATCAAATGGAATCCAAAAAAGCTGTGGCAGCAATGTTAATATTGAATACATAAGAAGTTAAGGCTACAAAGATCATAACACAAAAACATTATATTCTTATTTAAAAATCAATAAAGAATATACATCCACCAAAATAAATAAATAAAAATAAAATAAAAGTTTATTTAATGAAAACGTGGTCTTGTGGATAAATTGAATTACAGATGAGCTTTAAAGTGCTATATTGTAACTGAGTATAAAATGAATGGAGGATCGAATTTAATAGATCAGAGCTCAGTAGAAAAGATTTTTATTTGAATATCAACTTGAAACCCCTGTTTAGCTAAGCAAGTCAGGGCTTCAACAAAAGTGTGAGCTGTCACGGTGCCATGAAAGCAGATGGCCATTGAATGCACACAACTGGGAAACAAAACCCCAGGACCAGTTGGAAATAATATAGGATTCCTAGTCCAGGATGTCCAAATTGTGACAGACTTTTTGTTTATTTTTTACTTTAGCAAAATCAGTTTATTGAATTAATTTCAAAGAATGTTATAGGTTACAAGAACACCCAATATAGTGATTAGAAAACAGTAAAAACTTCTTACTGGCGTGGACTATGGAATTACTTCTGCCCTTAAAAGAAAAAAGAAAGTATCTGGCTATTCTTAACTGCATGCACTCCAAGGTCTCTTTCACCTCAATCATTTTAAGATTTTAACTTCTAGTATATAAAGCCTTGTATCCATCAAAACATATCACATATTTTAAAAGTACTACTGTGATAAAACTACAATGACCTTAAGGAGAAAGGGCTCACCATTACAAAATCATGGTAGAGTCCTATCCAGTAGATCTCTCAAGTCAACCTCAGTCATCACGTTCTTGGAGTATTAGGCAACTGGTCTGTTTTATTGCTAAGCATAAAACTTAGACATACTATATCTATATTCCTGAAGAATTTCAAAATGAGCTTATCATTACCCACATTTTATTGATAGCAAAAAAGTCTTACAAATACAACTCCAATTGCATTATATTGACATCTTTCCCTAAAAGCCTTGCCACCTTCCATTCATATTTTCATCTAAACTGTATTACCATAATTTATGACTAAGTATAAAGATAAATTGCCACAGTACCACAAAAATGTGTAATGGACTCCCAAAGACTTTCCTAATTTTTACCATTATGTTTTACTTTCCTGACAGAATTCAATATGTTTCCCATAGAAATATACCAGGGATGCCTTAAATCAGAGAAGGGATACAACACTATGAATTTTGTGAGAAATATCATGCTTAAAAGCACAGGCTCCAGAACGACCCTTCCTGGTCTGAAACTCAAATCCTTCATACGCCTTCTGTGTGACACTGAAGAAGTTACTACTTATCTCTTGCTTTGTTTCATCTGCAAAATGCTACCTTGTCGTAATGTAGCAATATGTTATTTACCACTAATGTATGAAGAAACAATTCTACAAGATCATGGTGCCTAACATATAGTAAGATAAAGCTTTGTTGAATGAAGGAATAAATGAATGAATGAGTCATCAGTAGTATGCACAAAAGGAAATATGCACAAAAGGAAATATGAATGATAGCAGGGGAAATTATGAATACTAACTGGAACTTTAGCAATGGAATGATAGCAGAAATATACTGGCAGTGTTGCTCAGTATTGGACCCAGTAGAGCTAACACTGTCAGCCTCCTTTCAGGAGATATTTCTCAACTTATTTTCATTCAAGATGAGACTTCATCAGCTTCACACCTAATATAGGTGTTCACAGGCTTTCAGTAAATTTAAGGTAATTTATGATTTCATCTTTCTCAAGTAATTTTCAATCAAGTAAAGTTATCCAACAAGACTGGAAGTTGCACATGGAAACATTTTATTTTAAGGTTTCATTAGTATGCATAAATTCACAGCCCCTCCCAATCTCTATCCATTTTTGCAAGTAATTGAAAAAAAGTGACTCAACATATGTGGATACCAGTTTTTAGGTTAGCAAATGGGGCACGGCACTTTAAATATTTTAAATGTGGAACATTAACTGTGTTATAATTTAATTTCTAATAATGAAGCTGATTCTCCTTCCAAAACGAAGATAGCGTCCTGTGGTAAACATGAAAAACAGGATGGTGTCATAGAAAGCATATTATAGCATGAGGGAGGACATCTGTTTTCCAGTCCCTTATTCATGTCTTATATGTAATGAATTTTACGTCACTTGGCCTCCATTTCTTCATCTATAGAATAGGAATGATAATTATGAACCCACACAAAGGCAGAAGCTTAACCAAATCCTTGCATTCACTCACTATCTATAAGACACTACAATGTGCCAAGGTCAGACTGTTTCCTATGCCTGTGATTTGTACAAAGGCTCACAGAGATGTGAACTGGGAAAGGAGTGCTGGTACAACCAACCACAGTGGGTTGCATGGGAGTACATGGCTACTTACTCATGAGCTCACTTGTACATCTGGTCCTGCTTGGGCTCACTCGGAAGGTCTCGTCCTCGTCTTAGAATAAGTGCTGCTTGGCACTTCTGATCAAATCTAGCTTATAGTGGATGTTTCCAGACACCTGGTCATTTGGTGGTTGCTCAAAAGTCCAGCATTCCAGGGTGCCTGGTTGGCTCGGGTGAGTTAAGCACCCAACTCTTGATTTCGGCTCAGGTCATGATCTCATCGTTTGTGACTTCAAGCTCCATGTCAAGCTCTGTGCTGACAATGCAGAGCCAGTTTGGGATGGTTGGTCTCTCTCCCTCTCTGTCTCTCTCTCTTTCTCAAAATAAATAAATGAATAAATAAATAAGCTTAAATAAAGAATATATTTTGAAAATTAGTGTCAAAAAAAAGGCAAGCATTGGATCTCAGCTAAGGACCAGTAACATGTTAAGAGCTATTTCACAAAGACTGTATAATCTCTGCTATAGATGGATGGTGTTCCATATTCCTCTAGCCATCAACTGAATTCTCCCACTGGGCCTTGTCATAATCTCTATACTGCTTCTTTTCCCAACACTGACACCTGAATATCTTAGAGTCTGCCGGATCATATGGTCCATGTGGCCAGGCTGAAGGACCGCAGCCTGGAACTCAGTCAGAGCTACTGTCCGATCCCAGCTCAACCTAGAGCTGGCAGCCTCCATGGAACTCACGTTGCACTAACGCAGTATTCTTAGGAGTGGGATGTGCTACATCCAGAAGCCAAAACAATACCTACCAAGTTACTTTGTTTTCTTTGAGTAGGGGATGCAAGATGCAGCAATTTATCTTTTACTTTGGAGGAGATATCCCAGCATACTGCTGACGAGTGTACCCATGAATTTTACAGAAGTAGCAGATCCTTGAAATGGACAACAGATTATTTCCCATCCTTGGAGTATAAGTGTCTTACCAAATTCACCAGCATTCTAGCCACCTTTCACTCATCCTGTACAATAAGCATGTCATTTCTGTAATGCATCTATCTCTGTGACATTCTGTGTGATGGCCAATGCATTTCAGATTTCTTTGGACTATATTCGGACAGAAGCAGGAAAGTTAATGTACCCTAAAGGCAACTGTTTCTGATCTACTTTTCTAAGTGGAATAAAGAGGAATGAATATGTCAAATTACAAACCACATGCCATGTACTTAAAATATTATCTGCTTGCAACAGCAATACCACATAAGCCATAGAAACCATGACCAAGACTACCACTTGGTTAAGCCAGCATTAGTCTATCAAAAAAAAAAAAAGCCTGCATTAGTCTACAGTTACTCTGCAAGATGGAGTTTCTATAATCCCAAACTAAACAGAATATAAAAAGAAATCTAATCAGGTAAATATGGCAAAAGAAACAGAAACACGATAAAGACTACCATAAGTGCAATGGTTAGAACTTTAATAGTGGCACTAATCTCCCTCCAACGCCTATCATGGTGGCTTTTATCAAGAACCCAGTGTGGGTTTTGTTCCAACTGCCCAGTATATCAATTTCAAATATATACCCTTGGTAAGTGGGAATGACCATGGAGTGGATCCACAGACCCAGTGATTATACTGGGAACAAGATATTGTCCAGGACTTCCTGAAGGCCTGTGCTCTAAATGGGGGTGCCATGATACCACCACAGGGCTATTTCTTTGGGCCCCATCTTTCCAAAGATATTAATGAGCCCGCTGCTGTGACTGTATCCCCAGTAGTCAGTTTGGACTGAGGAGGAAAGCTATCATTGAATTTCTTCATGTTCTTGATGCCTTTCTTACTGGTATATTCCTTATGGCCTTGAATGAATGGTATTTCCTCTGAACCATTTTGAGGAACACAGTCCTCTAATAGGTCTTCCATCTTTACGTAAGACATTTGTCCCAGGATGCCCAATTCCCTCAGACCCTTTTTCCTTTTTTCATCATCTTCCAAGGTAACTCAGGATTTCTTTCCACTTTGCTAAATGGACAGTTTCTGAGGATCACTTTAGCAATAACAAGTTTGGGCTACTCATCTGGATATTATGATTTTAATTCTGTATTCCAAGAATGCTCCCAAATCAATAAATTCTTCCTATCTAGTTGTACATTCTGGCCCTCTTGATCCCTGATGTATTCCCCTGGCTCCTGTTGATACATGCTAATGAATTTTTGCATATCTTTTGTCTTTTTCCCTCCTTTATGAGGCCCAGCTGGGTTATACAGAGATTTAGTCCTAGTTAGCACCTCAGCAGCCAAGACAGAAGGTGAGGATAGTCCCTGAGGGAGGCACCTGTTAGCCTGTGGAGGACAGACTTCAGTATCATACAGGGAAGTCATAGCTGTTATTAGGGAAGGGAGACCACTTACAAGCCCAAAGAGTCTATGGGTTCTAAAGAATCAATATCATCACAAGAAATAAACCATATTCTCCATTTCATTTTCACAGTGCTAGGTTTT
This sequence comes from Suricata suricatta, assembly GCF_006229205.1. Taxonomy (NCBI): domain Eukaryota; kingdom Metazoa; phylum Chordata; class Mammalia; order Carnivora; family Herpestidae; genus Suricata; species Suricata suricatta. The sequence goes on along the minus strand of NC_043708.1, from coordinate 64,735,319 downwards.
CCCCCACAAGGCTCAGACCTGTACTGGCTGAGTATTCAGATTTCTCTGGAACTCTGCAACCCTAATAATGGCATCCTCCTGCTGCTGCTCCATATATCTGCTTTTCCACTACAGAAAATAAGGGCCTTCTTTATAAGTTACCATGAAGGCGCTTCGTCATCATGCTTAGTCATTTATTGTTCTTAGTCTATCATTACCTTTCTGCAAGGCACCTATGTGACTTACCAATAACCAGCCAATTCTGTCTTATTGGCATTGTTTCCATCATATCTTTCAAACGCCTGCATTACTGCACTTGCCAGAGCATTTCCTTCCAGGGACATTTTCCCAGATCACCACTGGTGACACACTTAGCAAAGACTAGCTTGTGCCAGAACTTACTCATGTCCCATCTACCAACCAGAATAGCGTCTGGACTCACCAGGCTGTAGGTGAGCTAATTTCAAATCTTCAACCTACCACAGCCATAGTTTCTCAAATCTCTTTCAGAACCACTTATGCGAGTCCAGGTCGTCCGAGAAGCCAATGACAAGGCAGAATTAGGCACACAAAAAGCCAGTAAGTGGACATAAAAAAAGGAACCAGAAGAGTCTAGAAAAAACATCAGACTGTGACGCAGATCTGACACTTCTGAAGGAGAATGGGAGGGAAGGAAGGAAGTGTGTTGAGTAAAACTTTAGACCACAGTAGAATTCTAAGGCAGTTCATCAAGGTGGTGGGTGTCCTGGAGATAAAGTTGGAGTACTCCCATGTTTCCCAAGAATGGGCCTGTCTTAGTGTTCCTTCCATATTTCTCATCGGTTAAGAATAGGCTCTGAGAGATGCAGCATCAGGGCAAACACAAGTGCATTTCAGAGCACAGCAGCTGAGGCTTTGAGTCAGTGATGCTCTATAGTCTTCAATCTAAAATGTACATTTTCGGGGCACCTGGGTGGCTCAGTCGGTTGAGCAACTGACTTCGGCTCGGGTCATGATCTCACCGTTCACGTCAGGCTCTGTGTTGACAGCTTGCTCAGACCCTGGAGTTTGCTTTGGATTCTGTGTCTCCTTCTCTCTCTGCCCCTACCCCGTTCATGCTCTGTCTCTCTCTCTCAATAATAAATAAAAGTAAAAAATTTGTAATTAAAAATGTACATTTTCATTGCTGCCACAAGAGCTGGTGTTTAATGCACACATAAAATATTCCAGTCACCGTTCTAAGCAGATAGTAAGAATTACCTTATGGATTCTTCACAGCAACATTGTTAAGGTTTTTTTTTTTTAAATCATTCTGTTTTCATAGATGAGGCAACTGAAGCTAAGTGGCATGCCCAAGTTCACACAGCTAGAAAGCAGCAAAAATCGATTCAAACACAAATCTCTTTGTGTGCACAACTAGATGCCTTGAACCACTTGCTTCCTATCTTCAGAGGGCAGGTAAAGACACATGAGAAGAGGCAATCATAATAAAACATATAAATCCTATTGATGCTGATAATTACCAATTGTCTATAAGAAAGACTGCTTTGGCATATCTGGGGGAAATCAGGGAATGTTTTGATTTATACCTAAAGGAAGAGTGGATATTTGTGTAAAAAGCAGGATTTCAGGAAAACAAAGAACAGTGTTGAATAGGAAGAAGAATACAGAAGTATCACAATGCGAGTTCTAGCACAGACTTAAATGTTTTCAGTTTATTTGAAGTGCCAGAGAGAGTCCTGATTCTTCTCAAAGGGCTTAAAATTGAGATAGTGTGTTCAGTTCAAGCTTCTAGCAACAGGCAACTTTTTCCATCAGAAAAGGATGAAACAAATATTTCCAGTGCCAAAACAGGCAAAGAGGATATTGATCATAGCAAATAAAATGCAGGGGCGCCTGGGTGGCTCAGTCAGTTAAGTGTCCAACTTCGGCTCAGGTCATGATCCCACGGTTTGTGGGTTCAAGCCCCATGTCAGGCTCTGTGCTGACAGCTCAGGACCTGACGCCAGCTTTGGATTCTGTGTCTCCCTCTCTCTCTGTGCCCCTCCCCTACTCATGCTCTGTTTCTCTCTGTCTCAATAAGAAATAAATACTAAAATAATTAAAATAAATAAAATAAAATGCAGACAGGGAAGAGTCAATTGCAGAGTGATATCTAAAGCAGCAGTAATAGCATTGTCAGCCCGCTGCCATTTCCAGAGCTAAAAACAGAGCCAGCACTTGGAAAGAATGTGGGGAGGAGACAAAGTCTTCTGGAGAAGACAACTGAATGAGAGTTGGTACTAAAAGACTGTAGTGGAAGTCCCAAAGACAAATCACTGCCCACATTTTGAAACATACCCCATTGGTACTAAAATAAATAATAAATAAATAACTTTATTTAAAAACAAATACCTTAAGGGGTGCCTGGGTGGCTCAGTTGGTTAAGTGTCTGACTTCAGTTCAGGTTGTGATCTCACTGCTCGGGTGTTCAAGCCCCACATTGGACTCTATGCTGACAGCTCAGAGGCTGGAGCCTGCTCCAGATTCTGTGTCTTTCTCTCTCTCTGCTCCCTCTACTGATGCTTTATCTCTCTCTGTCTCTCAGAAATAAATAAACATTAAAAATTAAAAAAAATAAATACCTCAATGCCTGAGTAAGGAAGGAGCAGTCATGAAAAACCTAATAAGTGTTAAGATTCTGATTTCCAAAGATCAGTATCTTAAATGCCTATATCTCTGACATAATTCAGCATTCCTACCTCAGTAATTCACTCTCACAGAAATTATAGCATGAATACATGGAGATGGATATACAAAATATCTTATGAGGTATCATTTGCTATAGAAAAAGTTAGAAATCATTATTCACCTATAGGAGAATTATTATGCTATGGTATATCAAAATGTACCAACCTGGAAGAAGTTATTTATGTGTTCAATAAATACTTAGTGAGAAATGACAAAGGACCAAGCACAGGATCAGAAGTTAGGAGCACAGAATTGAAGAAGACTGATACGGTTTCTGGCCTTATGGAATTTGTAGTTAGGAAAACTAGAAAGATAAATACCAAACAATGATAATTGCAAACAAAGAGGAAAATAAGACATTGTGATAGAGAACCTATGAGGATCACAGATCCAAATAGATGAGAGGGTACAGGATCCACTTATAAGTGGAAGAATAGATCTTTAACAGCAGGAAAGACACAGCCTGCATTTTAACATAAGAAAATAAATAAGATGCTGACAATGGAGCGAGGCATGTATTTATTTACTGGTCAGAAGATGAGGGAATTAGTTCTCATCTACTATTTTCTGTTTTCCTCCATAAGTTATATGTGAGTAGAGGATGGAGGTGAAAACTCAGAAAACAATAAGGTATAAAATAATTTTCCCAGAAAGTAGGAAAGGGAATCTATTAAAAGTATATAGCAGAATTTTCAAGGCTGTGTTGAAAGTAGAGATAATTGCATACAGTGCAGATATGCATATTAATTACTCTTGCTGTAATTAATATACTTCATTCTCTTTGTTTGGCTTTCTACTTGGCAAAACCTCCAGATTTAACACATGTGGGAAAAAAAACTGTGGAAATGACAAATACAAAACAATTAAAAACATAATGAGATTTAAACAAGGATATATACATTATGAGCAACCAGGTAAATAGTGCTAAATAGAATTACATTCAAATTATTAAAATAACTAAAGTTGCAAACAAAATATGACTCATTTTAACATTATTTACCAAATGAAATAAACTAAGATGAATCTCTTCCTAAAATAACTTTAAAAAAACATTACCTTTTAAAGTGTCTCAATTTAAAGAAAAACATATGGGCATGTAGGAAATTTAAAATAAAAAGCAGAAGTCTTCGTACAGTCTAAATATAGATATGGTAGTATGCCAGGTTTCAGCCAAAATTTCTCTATATATAAACTGTAATGGATCCAGTATTTATTTTTTTAAATGTTTTATTTCTAAAAACATATAAAGTAACTAATTAAATGCCAATTAATGAAATTTTAATTTTTAATTATTTTTAATGCTTACATAATTTATACACCCTTTACCCATTTTTCTTATTTCCTAGTCCCTACCTCTGGCAACAACCAATTTATTTTCTGTGTCTATGAGCCTGGTTTTTTGTTTGTTTGTTTGTTTTGTTTGTTTGTTGAGATTCCACAATAAGAGATACCATACACTATTTGTTTTTCTCTATCTGACTTAATTTATTTATCATTATGCCTTTGAGATCCATCCATGTTGTTACAAATGGCAAGATTTCATTCTCTTTTACAGGTGAATAATATTCCACTGTGTATATATATCACTTTTTCTTTATCCGTCCATTCATCAATGGAAACTTCTTTAACAAGTTATAGGGACTTCTTTAAATTGAGAAGAAAGGGTTCTAACTGGTAACAAGAAAACATATAAAAGAATAAATCTCATTAAAAAGGTATATAGTAAAGGTAGTAGATAAATAGCAAAAGTAGTGAAGTAATAAAATTAGTATGAAAGTTAAAAGAGGAAGGTAGTAAAAGTAACTACGATTAAAATAATTAGGAGACACACAAATAGAATATGATATCAAATCATAAAACACATAGAAAGGAATAAAAATATTAAGGTTTCAATGAGATCAAAATTAAGTTGTTATCAACTTAAAATAGACTGTTACAGATATAAGTTGTTATAAGTAAACCTCATGGTAACCACAAAGCAAAAATTTATAGTAAATATGCAAAAGAGAAAGATAAAGAAAGTATACCACTAATAAGTCATCCAACCATAATGGAAAAAGACCAAGAGAAGAAAGAAACAGAGAGGAGTTACAAAAGTCAATAAGTAATAAAATGACAATAATTATATACCTATCAATAATTACTTTAAATGTAAATGGACTAAATTTACTAATCAAAAGACAGAGTGGCTGAATGGGTAAAAACAAAACAAAACAAGACCCACCTATATGCTGCCTAAAAAGAGAAGCACATTAGTGTAAGGACACAGACTGGAAGTGAAGGGACGAAAGATGAGATTTTTATATTTTCTTAATTTGTGCTTGCTCCATTTTCACCTACATGTATGAGGAAGACCTCAAAAATAAGGGCCAATCATCCATAAAATAAGGGGACAAATCATGAATCAGAAATCAAACATAATAATTGTGAAACAAAGAGTAAGAAATTTGAATCAGTGTTAAAATCCTAAATTCTGTTAGGTCACTAAAATATGCTCTATGCCAATTGTTCTTAATCTTCAGTGTGTATCAGAATCACTCAGATATCATTGGAAAGATAAATCCTGGACTCCACTCCACAGATACTGAATCAGAATTTCCATGGGGAGACCCAGGAATCGGCCATTTTGAAAAAAGGTGCCTGGGTATTTTTGATATAGATAATTTTTGACATATTGAAAAAATAATGCTAGCTCAATTTCAAATTGCATTTCAGACTGATGACTTTATTGCAAAAGAGGTCAAAAACATAACTTTAGTTAACCAATCAAACTTTGAATTCCTGGGGTGCCTAGGTGGCTCAGTCACTTAAGTATCCATCTTTGGCTCAGGTTATGATCTCATGGTTTGTGTGTTTGAGCCCTGCATCAGGCTCTATGCCTGGAGCCTACTTTGAATTCTGTATCTCTCTCTCTCTCTCTGCCTTCCTCTTCTTGCACTCTGTCTCTGTCTCTCTCTCTCTCTCTCTCTCAAAAATAAATAAACATTAAAAAATTTTAAAAAGAAATTTAAAAAAACTTTGAATTCTTGATAATGTACCTTGGTTGTCCAAAGTTTGGTAATATTAATATATTGTAGATTGGCATAAATGTCTGGGAAACAAAGATTCCAACCTCAGTCTCGATACATAAAAGTTAATCTTTGATTACAGAATATCTGTCTTTATGCTTTGTTATGTTGTGTTAAAAATAAAAGGTAGTTTTTGTTCATCACATAAACAATGTCTAGAATGGTGAAAGACCAGAAGGAACTGATTCTTGTGGCACAATGATTTGAGAATGATCTTAATGGGGACTTTGTAACACTCATATGAGATTGTTCTTCATGAATAAAATCCTGAATTTCTAAGGCTGACATCAGAAGTGGTTGAAACACTACAGTAAAGAACCTAAACAAAGCCAAGAATGAGCCAAAATCAATTTCATCCTTGGAGAAGCTATATCAGTTAGCTCTTTATGCCAAAGTATTTATAAATTCTAAGGAAAAGCTAGATATCTAAATTAATGATGCTGTGCATGGTCTGATTTCTGAGGAAAGATGGGAAACTTAGAAGAGTTCAATTGCCAGTCCTATAGACCTACACTGACCAATAGGATAGTCACTAATCATGTGTGGTCTTTGCACTTGAAATATGGTTACTACAATTGACACACTAAATTTCTATTTTTACTTACTTTTCATTAATTTCAATTAGAATATAAAACTGAATATCCACATGCAAAAAATAATTTTAAAAAACCTTAATACAGACCTTACACCCTTGGTAATAATTAACTCAAAATACATCACAGATCTAAATGTGATCTAACGCAAACCTATAAAACTCCTAGAAGGTAATATAAGAAAATCAAAAGTACCTTGGGTTTGGCAATAATTTTTGAGATAATACCAAAGAGACGATCCATAAAAGAATGAATTAGCTAGGCTTCATTTAAAGTGAAAACTTCTGATCTGTTAAAGACACTATCAAGGGGATGATAAAAAAACCTACAGACCGGGAGAAAATAAGTTACAGAAGGTATAACTCACAAAGGACTATTATCCAAAGCATAGAAAGAACTCTTGAAACTCAATAAGAAAACAAACCAAAAAAACTGATTAAAAATATGTTGTCAGGGAAGTTCAAATTAAGACAAGAAGCAGCTGTTACTACATACCTATTAGAATGTCCAATATCTAGACACTGATAACAGCAAATGCTGATGAAGATGTGGAGCAACAGGAACTCTCATTCATTGCTGGTAGGAATGCAAAATGGTACAGTCACTTTGGAAGACAGTTTACAGAACTAAATATACTCCCCATACAGGCTTGCAATACACTCCTGGGTATTTACCCAAAAGAGGTGAAAACTTACTTATTTCCATACACGAATCTGCACAAAGATGTTTACAGCAGCTTTATTCATAATTGCAAAACTTGGAAGCAACCAAGATGTTTTTCTAATGTAGTTTTTTTTCTACTGTTTTTATTTATTTGAGAGAGAGAGAGAGAGAGAGAGAGAGAGAGAGACAGCATGAACAGGGGAGGGTCAGACAGAGAGGGAGACACAGAATCTGAAGACAGGCTCCAGGCTCTGAGCTAGCTGTCAGCACAGAGCCCGACGCGGGGCCAAATCCACTAACCGTGAGATCATGACCTGAGCCGAAGTCAGACGCTTTAACCCACTGAGCCACCAGGCGCCCCTCAAGATGTTTTTCAGTAGGTAAATGGATAAACAAACTGGCATACCCAAACAAGGGAATACTATTCAGCACCACAAAGAAATGAGCTATCAAGTCATAAGAAGACATAAAGGAAACTTAAATGCATATGACTAAGGGACACAAGCCAATCTGAAAAGGCTATACACTCTATAATTCCAACTATGTGAAGTTCTAGAAAAGGCAAAACTAGAGAGACAGTAAGAAGATGAGCAGTTACCAGAAACTGTACGGAGGGAGGATAAGTAAGTGGAACACCAAAGATCTTTCATGCAATAAAATTACTCTGTGTGAAACTGTAATGGCGTATACGTGTCATTATACATTTGTTCAAATCTTACAATACCAAGAGTAGGCCCTAATACAAAATAGGATCTTTGGGTGACAATGATGTGTCCCCTCACTCGCAGTTAGGTATCACTGTGGTTATAGTGATAATAGGGAGGCTATTCATGTGTGGGGTAAGGGGAATATGAAAAATCTCTGTACCTTCCTCTTAAATTTGTTGTGAATCTAAAACTATTCTAAGAATGTCTATTTAAAAAAAAAACACCTCAATCTAAAATCTGTCATGTATGTGATTTAGCTATGGTAAAACCTTTAATTACATTTGAGCAACTCAAATATACAAATCTTTGTTTTCAAATTCTCATCTTATAAAATATATAGTACAGATCAAGTATATTCAATGAAAATTTCATGTTCTAAATGACAGATGGCTGTAAGTAGGAAATACACACTGGGTTTTGAAATATTAGTATGAGGAAAGGAAGATAAACCATCTCAATAATTTTAATACTTGATACTTTAATATTTAATAGTATATGATTAAATAGGGTTAAATGCATTATGAAAATAATTTCATTTGTTTCTTTTTAGTTTTTAAAATGTAGATGCAAGAACTTTAAAAATGACTCAGGTGGCATGCATTCCATTTCCGTTGTTCAGAAATGCTTAGATAACTTTTAAAACGTTAAACAACTTCTAATAAGTTGTTGCGTATGTAAGTCACACCTATTTGCTATGTATTTTTGCCATTACATTGTCTATTAAAATAGAACAGAGAATCTTACATGGTGATAACTATGATTTAAGTTTTATAAGGAAACTGAGGATTGTTATTTGCACACAGAGAGATCTGAGAGCAAAGGACATACTTTTTGAAGTCATAACAAAAGGCTACTTCTGGAAGATGGCCTGAACAAAATAAAGCTACTGTGTCTAAGAGCATCTGCTAGTTTGCCCCTCCCCCAAACACCAAAAGAGAAAACAGAGACAAAGGCAGAAGGACTAAACTCACGATTCATATAAAAGGGCCTAATAACTTGAGGAAGAAGGTAAAGATGAACAAGAAACCTCATTAAAAAAGATTTTCTGAGAACGGATCTTTGTGATAAGATACAAATAATTACAATTCTGATACTAAAGAAGTTCTAAAAGGTAAAGCAGATGAAAATGACTTCAGAAAGCTATGCAAAAAGATCAGTACTCTTCTATTTTCAAAATTTCATTACTCGACAACTTCAAAATTATTTTGAAAACAGAGATAGAAAAGTCAGGGTTTGCATTAAAAGCACAGTTCTAAGTTAAATATCGTTTGGTTATCCACAGAAACCAATACAAGATGGAAATCTAATCAGATTTATTCTTTGGTAAAAAAAAAATAATATGTGGCATTTTGTGATGTAAGCATTCATTCAAAATACCTTTACTCAATACCTCAATATAAAAAAATGTCATGTCAAAGGTTTTGGACACTGCAAAAGTGATCTATGTAGAAGTACTTCCCTCTAATATTAAGGAAATATATATTCTCAGAAAATACTCTTTTCAGATTTTATCCACACTGTCCTTCCAAATTCATTGTCTTGGATTACTGCTTCTGCTCCTAGATTCCAGCTTCTCTTGTGTGGTTCTGTATTTTTGGATAAGGTAACTGAAGATATTTCCTTTACTAATCCACGGAACACTCCTCTCTGGTAACCTGAAGAATCTCAGACACCCACTCTCTACTCATATTACCCTTCATCCTCACACACAACAGCATGTAGGAAAGGAACCCCCATAGTTAAGGACCCCTGTCAGTGTGGCTGTCAGTCTAAGGTGGAAAGAAATGGAAATGAAAGTAGTCTGAGTTAATCACATCTAATGAGAAACTCCTTGCTTTTTACTCTCTGATTCCTATACCTCTAAAAAACATACAAAGATAACAAAAGGACCATTTTCAAAACTGATCTACCAGAAACCCAAGTGGAAATGTATATACTAAACAGAACATGCTAACAAATCTAATTGAGAAATAGTTTTTCTAATTGCTGGAGTTATGATTATAATCATTCTTTCCCTCCTGACCCCTCACCTTGAGTGATGGATGAATAAAGTGTGTAATATAGTTGCTTCAAAAAAAATAAAAGACTCACCTGTTATAAAAGCTAAAAGCGTGGAATTAGTATAGCATCTGGCAGATATTTATTAATCATGCCAACTAAAACAGATGGGAAGTAAAGCATTAAAATCTGTTTTTTTATGGCCTGGAATGACAATGAACAATAGGTCAAATATTACACTAAGAGTGGTAATTGTCCTTTATTTATGAAGAATAAAATGAGTATCTTCAAACTTTCTTTGTTTGAATAGTTATCCCTCTCCTCAAGAATCCAGATTAATTTATTTACTTTTTCATTTACATGACAAAGTATTTTGAAAAGTTGGTCATGAAATTTTCATCCTAGAAAAATAACAAGGATGGGAGTTAAAGAATAGCATTCTACCTTATAACTCATATCTTAGAACACCAATTCCCCAATATTATCTACAGATCCAAGGACTACAGAATAATATGAAACTATTTTGAATATAAGAGAAGTATATACATATTACACACACACAAACACACACATACAGCGTTTATTTATATGACATACAGCATTATGCTCATAAATCTTAGTCCATTGTAAGAATTTAGCCTGCTAAATCTTCAATGCCATTTCTGGTCCTTGGCTTCCTTTCCTTGTTGCTCAGTCTCTGACTCAGACCAACTCATTTCTTGGAATGTCCAAATCTCATTGCAATTTATCCATCAACTTTGCAATCTTTAATCACATTGTTCTTTTGTTATTATAAGTTCAAACAGATTTTGCTTTAATTGTATTGTAAATGATGGAAAATAATTGCATGTGTTAGAAAAATAGTGTTATATTCTAAAAAAATAAAATAAAATAAAGTTAAAAAAAGATGCAATGATCTCATAACCTCTTAAACCTCCAAAATATAGTAAAATGTATGTTTTTGCCATCAGAGTGATATAAAAAATAAGCGCCTGTCACTTTCAGGGTCGTTCAACCAAAATTAGACTAGTTACTTTGGGAAATCTGAAAACTCTCAAATGGTTAGGGGAGAACAATAGGAGAAGTCATCTTCCCAAGTGTATTATAATGGCCCTTGCTTCTGCGGAAATAACAGAGATGCCAAGAGGTGGTGCTTAACTCCTGCAAAAATCTAAGATTGAGTGATTACGTTATTCAAATCCACAGATGAAGTCCTGAGAACAATTTAGGATGGAATATAGTTAAGTACAAAATTGTGTGGGAGGAACTCCATAGGACACAGGATTTCATAGGGGGTTGATGGCTGAAAGAGTAAGTAAAGTTTTTATCCAAGTGTTGGGACTAATATGAGACACTGAGGGGTTGGGAGTTTATATGGACTGTGTCAAATTTTTATATTGAAATCTAACCTCCAATTTGATGATATTAGGGAGTGGTTGGTTCTGTATTTTTGGATAAAGTAACCGAAGATTCCATAAGGGCTTTTGGGAGATAAGTAGGTCCTAAGGGTGGGATCTTCTGGATGTGCCTAGTGTCTTTACAAGAAGAAGACAGAGAGCTAAGTCTCTTTCTGCCATGTGAGGATACAACTAGAAATTGGCAAGCTACAGCCTAGAACAGAGATTTCACCAGAACAGTGCTATCACCCTGTTTCACATTTTCAACCACGAGAACCTTAAAAATAACTATCTGTTGTTTAAACTAAAAAGGGAAGAAAGAAAGAAGGAAGGAAGGAAGGGAGGGAGGGAGGCAGAGAGGGAGAAGTTAGAGAAAAGAACAAACATTATCCCATTTACAAAAAATTCTTCAACCCGCAAGTTTCAGTGGTATGATGGGAGCTAAAACCAAGTCCAAAGTATTATAAGATAATAGATACCAATAAAATGGACACTGTGAACACTCATCATCCAATGTAAAAATCTACCAGTGAAAGAAAGGCAAATTTTTAGATGGTAGGAAATATTTCAAGGAAAATATTTCAAATGAACATATTTGCTTTTCTTATATTTTAAAGAGATTCCTTAAAAAAAGGTATGTGTGAGGGCAGAAAACATGAAAGCAAAAGTGTAAGAGAATAAACATGATGGAACTGATAAGCATGCAGGCAAATTTCTTGGAACCTATCCCTGCTTTCTCCGATTCCACATTACAATGACTCTGCTGCAGCCTGCCACTATGCTTTCAGGCAGAAAACCGTGCTTTTACTTAGGAAGTTATTTGGCCTGAGCAGAAAATCACTAATTTATTCATATTTGAATTATTAATGGTCTTTTAGTGACTACTAAGTTATTAACATGTTTTTTCTTCAGTTGGGTGTACACCTTAAAGAGAAAAAGAAAGGAGGCGGTGTTGGGTGAGGGGATGGGCTAAATGAGTGATGGGCATTAAGGAGGGCACTTGGGATGAGCAGTGGGTGCCCACTGGGTGGGAAGTGATGAATCACTAAATTGAACTCCTGAAACCATTATTACACTATATGTTAACTTGGATTTAAATAAAATTTAAAAACTAGAGAAGAAAAAAATACAATATGTGAACAGCATTATCAACCTTCCATGTAATTAGAATGAAAATAATATAAACATACTTTAAATTAAAAAAAATAAAAGTTGAAGTCCAAAAACATGATTCTGTAATGGGAATTTTGAACCTTGAAACAATCAGGGAAGCCAATAAGAAGGGCTTGTGTTGGATTAGAAGGCGGAGGGAGAAAGAGGACTTCCCCAAACTACTGATAACACGTAACTATTCATAACCATATATTCTGTGAATCTCAGATATCTCATCTATTTTACCTCTTAGAATCTCTTATTTTTTAAAAAAAATTTTTGTTTAAATGTTTATTTATATTTGGAAGAGAGAGACAGAGTGCAAGCAGGGGAGGGGCAGAGACTAAGGGAGACACAGAATCTGAAGCAGGCTCCAGGCTTTGAGCTGTCAGCACACAGCCCAACACAGGACTCAAATCCAGGAGCTGTGAGATCATGACCTGAGCTAAAGTCAGATGCTTAACCCACCGAACCATCCAGGTGCTCCAAATCACCTACTATTATGGCATCTATTTTCTGTCTTATTACCGTATAATTCCTGATATATTCAGGAATTCGGTAGCCACAAATTAAAGAATATTCAGTATTAGAAGTCAACCTAAATATCTGCTAAATTAGAGCGGCATTTAAAGAGTAAAATTGTTACTTTTAAGTTAAAAATATATAAAATATTTTGTTTCCTCCTATGTAAGAAAGAAATTCTAAATCACATTTCTTGTAAAGTTTAACATGAAAGAAGGCAGAAGAAGAAAACCAATTGCAGTTGATCTGTTTTTCTGATTTTGTCATATCTTGTGTGCTTTTCAATGCCTTGAGCTTCCTCTGAATTGACAGAATACATAAGCAAAATTTTTAGATAAAATTCAGAGTGAAGTTTGATAACTGTGAAATAGTTTCAGTTAAATAAAATTAGTATCTGTTTTGATATATCAGACCATAGCAGAAAACAATGTATTTTGAATCCTTATGTATTTTATTAGTTAAATATTTATTTTCAAATAAGAATAAGGTTTTTGAAATTCAGAATAATTTAGTCTATGAAAACTTTTCCACTGTAGGTTTTTATTTTATATCTGTTTTTTACTCCACCACCTTGATTTCAGTTATTTTTTGTGACAATGCCTGGCTATGATCATCTACATGAAAAGTTTCTCACAGCTTTTCCCCAATCTTAACTCTTACCCTCAGATAAAACACAAGGGGAAAAAAACTGCTCAGTTGTTTTTCTGGGCTCTCACAACACCACATATATGGTGTTATTCCCTTAAAGTCAGCAAACTGTTGATGTATGGAAAACAATATTCTCCAAGTGCAGAGGGTCAAGTAGTGGAAAGATACTTAAAATGATACAGAAGGCCCATGTCTCTACTACAAAAAGAATTACTGAACTGCTGTTTGCAAAGCTCTGTTTTTGTATGTAACTTTTCTTGGCAACAGATGCAGTATTTATAGTAAAGTCTATCACCGTTTATTAATGTTATACATTAGAGTTATTTGCTACTCTAAAAATGATATGCTAAAATATGCCGAAGCATTTTCAAATAAAACAAGAAAAATGAACTGACAATTTATTAATTGCATTTCATTGTTTCATAATAGAACATGATAAACCTTGAATAAAACAACATAAATATATCAATTCCATTTTGCATAATTGTCCTAACCATTTATAATGAAGTCTCCAGAGAGTTCTTTTCTACTAATTTTTCCTAAAATTGCTAGAGATTTTCTCCTTTCTTTATTTGCTTCTGCCATTTTTAAAAGCAGTTGCTTTCCAGTAATTTATAGGCATGCACAAGAATAAGGCAGTCAGCTAGATGGGCATGTGTCCAGAGCACTGATAAACAACTTGCTAACTGGAATCTTTCAACTGAATGTCATTTGGGAAATCTTGCTGCAGGTACAGTGCATCCCGCATATTGCTTGTGGCAAGACTAAATGGTTCAAGAGACTGGTCTCAAAGCTCTAAGAAGATACTAACACAGGTGCACTATTAAATGTATACCAGTGACTCAGCTTCCCTTAAGAACCAATTCTGCCATATGGTTTAGGTACTATATTTTTGAGGAATGCATAACAAATCTGCTTTAGCTTTGAGGAACTATTACACGTAGGAACACCAAACAGCTCAATACTGAGTTAGATATCAGGTCAACGGTCATGTTCTCCGTTAAAGACACATTGAGGAAGAGAGTTTATTTACATAAAAATTAATCATTTAAAGGGCATAAATTCTTTGACTATATGTTTATGTTTGTGTTCCTGATAGTTCTGAAAACATTAAGCAGGTGTGCCTTGATCCTTAATGGGAGGGACTGGTCTTTATTTTAATACCAAGAGAGCAGAAACGGGGTTGGCAGCTGAGCAAGAGAGCAAGGAGACACAACTGTGTTTGAAAATTCAGCCTACATGAAAGTCAGTAACATGCAGAAGCATAGAGGAGATGGATAGCCACATGGGAAACAATAAAAATAGTTCAATTCTTTACATTAGACATCAAGATAAGTTCTAAAAAGACCAGAGGGTTGGCTGTCACAATAAATAAATATAGCAGAACAAGTATTAGAAGAAACATAAATTAACTGCTCTATAACTTGCCTTTGGGGAACTCTTTCCTAACTATAATTCAAAATCCAGGAAGAATAAAGGGAAAATGGCTAATCTTACTAAATTTTAAGAATATTTCCCAAGGAAAAAACACCCTCAGCAAAGTAAAAAGACAAACTGGAGGAAAAGGGGGATTGCAATCGTATCACAAAGGGTAGTGTCCTTAACATATTATTAACTTCTAATAATGGTGGCAAAAAGCACCCAAATTATAAATGATCTGTGGCTTTCAATAGTGGTTAGTCTTTCTTACAATTGAAAGACCATTTGTCACCTATCAAAATGGATACAATACAGAAGTCTGACAACATAAGGTATAGATGAGGCTGTGGAGAAATGCATTCCAATACACTGCAGTCAGAATGCAAAATATCATAACCTATAAAGAGAAGAATTGGCAATACATAACAAAATTTCATATATATTTACCCTTTGAGCTAGCAATCCCACTTCTAGGAAGCCATTCCAAAATATACTGGTAAAATATACAGAAGTTGGTTTATTATAGCATGCTTTGCAATAAATAGCAAAAGACTTGAAACAAAGCATATGTCCATCAAATTGGGAAGAAGTTATGTTTATCAACACAGAGAGCACTGTGTAGCTCTGAAAGATAATGAGGAATATCTTTCTAAACTACTATGGTGTGATCTCCAAGAAAGGTGAAAAATTTCAAGGTGAAAAACAGCATATGTAGTATGCTATTTAAGGAAGTGAATATATGTACATATATATTATTATAAAATTTACATTATAATATTATAGTAATTAGTAACTAGTACATAATTATATAACTTTGACATTATAATAAAATAGTAATATAAAACTTAAATTATAAAAAATATATACTATAACAATAACAACAAAGTTAAATATATAATGATTTTCCTAGGAGAAAAGGGAATAGAAAAGACAGGGATTAAAAACTGAACATTTCTGAATATGCTGTTCTGTAAATTTCAAATTTGACTTTGAAGCCACCTATATATTTTAAATAATGTTAAAGCAAGATCAATTTTAAAAAGTAATTTTCTAATTCCTAAAAGTCAAACTAAAATCCAGGTATCAAATTATACCACATAATACAACAAAGAACTATTCCAACTCACCTGTAATTTTACCAAACGTTCCTAGTGGGATTATACTCTAAAGGCAACATAAACAGCAAAAAATATTAATTTGTTTTCAGTTAATGACTGTCAGTATCATTATACTGCAACTGTTAAGTATGTATTGTGAACTACAGCAAATGGGTAGTTTTATCAGTGTTCTGGAGAAATAAAGCTTTAAACATAGAATTAACAAAATGCAATCATAAGATCAATAAGATGAAGTAAATTCCCCACAATTTTGACTATGGATTATGATTATAGATAAGAATTTATGATTACATATACACAAAGGATTTAGGTATTTCCTACTTCTGTCCACCAAAGGATGTGAAACAGTGACTAACACAATAACAGTGTGCACACCTAGCCCCTGGTCTTTAGTTGTAAGACTTAGAGAAATAGCTAGTTCTAGGTATCAGACAAGAAATGTACAATATGAACCTGGATCATCTTACATACCACAAAAGCAAGTTTCTATCAGAGTTACCTATAATAGACTTAAGAGCTAATATTTAAAAAGGTTGCTATTGGCCAAAGACTAGATGATCTGAGCATCTAGTAAAGATAATTACTGCCATGAATTGAAACATATCACATATGTTTATATCCATCATTTTGTAATGATTCTATTAAAATATATACAAAAATTTTTTAAACTTTATTGGTCTCCTTCAGAGGACATTAACAAAGGGACTCAGTTTTACAGCTGCTAAATAAAGGAAAAGATAAAGCAGGTGTACCAACTTTTCCATAACAACTGCAATTCTGGATCATCAAATGGTGATGGTAACTATCTCATTAAAAAATGCTTATTGATTCATCATGTAGTTTCATCTTAGCTTGGGCAAACCATGCAGTATTTAACACATAGTAGCAAAATATTTACTACTGAAGCTTGAAAAGATGTGAGTTCTTTGT